>NC_020491.1:5066788-5103602 GCF_000184155.1 Fragaria vesca subsp. vesca
TCTCTCTCTCTCTCTCTCTCTCTCTCTCTCTCTCTCTCTGCCCCAACCCCAAATCCTTTGTGAACTTATGCGGAAGGATTAAAGCCCGACCTCGACCTAGAAAAAACGCCAATTCGTCAAAAATGGGATCAAATTGGGGAAGGATTATGGGATTCCGGTTCTGGGTTTTAAGGATCACTATCGGGGATGCATAACTCACCATTCGCCGGAGACGGAAATTAAAGGAAAGAAAATTGGAGCTTAGGGGATCAATGGGGTTGTCTTGCAATGAGTCTGGTTTAATTATGGAGAAGAGGGTAGAGGAGAGAGATTGATGGGTTTATAACCCAAAGCAGACCTCTTATATATGTTAGGCTTCGATTTTGAAGCAGAGTTTGAGGTCGGTGAGCTTCCTCTAAAGTTCACACTTCACAGCCCATCAGCAAGAGCTCGTCTAACTTCCCCACAGTTGCATGCTTGTTCCGTGGAATCCCTGCTAGCCATGCTCATCCAAAACCAGAAAATCTTCAAAGAGGTGCAGAGAGATATGGAGGAGGAGTAAAATGGGATTAAAGTAATTCAGATAACAATATAATCAATTATTATAAATTTATGTATGTTAACTATGGTTTGAATGGTTAAGCCCAATTTAGGTGGGTGTGGAAGTAAAGATGGGGAGCAAATTTCTTCCATTCAACTGGTCCAAATTCACTAGAAAATGAATAGTTACCAAAGCAGACGAATTCAGTACTCGGTACACCTCCTTGATCTAATAGTACTTGTACACAGAAGTAAAAGAGGATTTATTAGAAATTTAAATCAAACAATTGTGCAACGTACATGCAAGTTTTAATCAGAGTCAAACACTATGTTAAACAAAAACAAGATTAATTTGATTGATAAATAAGAGGTATGCCGGGTACTGGCTGCTGAAAACCTAGAGAGAGAAGCAGAATTTGATTGGGTGAGGATATGCGCCTTGGTATTATAGAATATACAGTAGATCACGACTTTGTTTGGGTTTTGGGCTTCTCAAAGTTTACTACACTGTCACAGTGTTGGTCTGGTTCAGTTTGGCTCCTCGAGAAAAGGTTTTTTCCTTCCGGGACCAAGAAAACTTAACAACTGAAAAACTGTTAACCAGTGTCATTGTGCTTTTGTCTAGTAGTCTTCTATCTTGTTATCATTGTGCTTCATTGATTGTATTTGATACGAATCTGGGCTCGACAGTATTTTCCTAGCGAGCCAAGGAAACGTGTTAATTGCTTTTAATTATCTTGTCTTAATTAAGAGTTAAGTTGTCTTAAGTTAATTAATCAGAATGCTAGGGTTTTGTTGGACGCCAATGGATGCTGGCCACGTGTCACCATCTGACCTCTTCTCTTGTAGCTATTTCAAGGCGCTCTAGGGTTCATGAGCAGCCATCTATGAAAAATCAGTTTATTTCTTTCCTTTTCTAGCTTAGTGTTTCTCTCTACGCTCTCTGAATCAGTTGGTAGGGTTAAGCCCCTATCAGGTGGTATCAGAGCCCTCGATCTGAGGGCTATGTCGAAGAATAAAACCAACGATGGTTCAGCGAAAATCGTCGAGCTCTCACCGGAGGAGTACGACGTGCAGGCACTTCGGGCCGAGACCACCGCGCAGATCTCAGCGCTGAGTGACTCCTTGGTACAACATCGGGAGGACTCAGCTCTGCTGCGAGCTGACTCGGCGTCGCTGCGCGCAGATGTGAGCCAGATCTCAGCTCAACCCCGACTGCTACTGGACAAGCTTGAGCCAGCTGAGCCTCACACCATGCGCTTTGGTATACTTCCTTTCCCAGCTGAGTCACCGACGCAGAGGGCTCGCGGATCCACGCCTTCAACCACCGATGGCTTGTCCATGTCGATGTTTGTGGGGCACTCAGCCAGTAGCATGACTAATAAGCCTTATCAGTCGCCAGATCTGAGAGACGAGCAGGTCTTGCTGGATTTGTGAACGAGAACGAGACGAGGCCAGCTAGCGTGCCTCAGCCGTCACTTTCGGCTGCAACTAGAGGTGGACTGGGCCTCAATAGTCACGAGCAAGGTGAAACAAGCAGGTTTGGGATCCCACAACTGGGAAGCAGCAGGTGACTCAGTATTTTCAGCATATTGATGGTGTCAACCATGTGAACACTTCAGGTGCTTATTCCCACCGAAGCCAATCTCCACCATCTTTTGCACAACACTACTCTCAGCCACATACCTACCATAATGAGTCACTGCCGAACAGTGCATTTATGGTCCCCCACCTTTGCCTTCCCAGAATTTGAATTTTGGTCGTACTAGTTCATCTTCACAGCCACACATAGCCCACACCTCCCTCCCTAACAACACTCAGCAACACCAAAACACTCAAACCTTCGACAACACTCGCCAGCAACATGGTTATACAGCCCCAAACCCTAATTTTGGTTACCAAAATTTTCAGCCTGACACTGCTTTACCCTCCATGCGCCAGATGAAGCTAGAACTGGCTTCCTTTGGAGGAGGAGACCCCATTGAATGGCTTCACAAGTTGGAGCAGTTCTACGAGTTTTACCAAGTACCAGAAGATCGGAAGCTGGCTATTGCAGTCATGCACTTGGTGGACAAGGCAGCAGATAGGTGGTTCATGTTCAAACATGAATTTCCTTAAACGTGGAGAGGTTTATCAGAGCTGTTGATGAGAGAGTTTAGTGCACACAATTTTGGGGAATACCAGGCCGCATTGGCTAAAATCTCTCAAGTTGGTTCTATCGATGTGTATATGGACCAGTTCACAAAGCTCTCACGGGGTGCTCCTGGATTCTCTTCTTTAGCACTGCTTTCATTCTTTTTGGGGGGTTTGAAGGAGCCAATTCGAACAAATGTGAGGGCGCACAAGCCAATGACATTGTATGCTGCTTGTAAATTAGCTAAGCTGTTTGAGGGCGACGTTAAGAGCACACACAGGCCAAATTACCAAACCACGGGCCGCGCACCCCGAGGCACCAAGGGCGCCACCACAGGCAACCTAGCGCGCACCGCTGGCCCCTAACGTGGTACCAGCTTCTGTAGGCGCTAGGAATTTTGGAGGCAACCGAAGACTCTTCCAAGCTAAATACCAGGAGAGGCGTGCGCGCAACCAGTGTTTTTTTATGATGAGTTGTTTAGGCCAGGACACAATTGTCGTCGAGGTCAAGCTGTGAATGTCATTGAAGTCATTCAAGACGAGGGGGGACCACAAGAGGAACCAGTTGCTGAGGAAGAAACTGTGAACAATGTGGAAGTAAACAATGTTGTGGTAGAGGAAGAAGTGGAGCTGCGTGCTATGGGAGATGGGACATTTTCTACTATGCAGCTAAAGGGCAAGATTTTGAATAGGGAAGTTCATGTTCTTATTGACTCTGGAGCTACAAACAACTTTGTGCATCCAGCTGTTCTTAAGACGACTAAGCACCAGGTCATGGGGATCAAGCCAGTGCGCGTGCGCATGGCTAGTGGAGAGATTATGTAAACCAAAGGGCAGGTAACTCTAGAGCTCGCAATGCAGCAGTTAACTATCACTACTGATTTTTATGTCTTGCTGGTTTCAGGTTGTGAGGTAGTGTTGGGAGACAGTTGGTTACAAACTCTTGGGGACATTGTTTGGAACTTTGAAACTAAGAAGATGAGGTTCCAAGTTGAAGGCAGTATTGTTTACTTGCAAGTGATAATGTCCCCAAGGCTTCAGTGGTGAATTGTAAGAGCATGACTCGGTTACTAAGGAAGGAGAAGGAAGCTGTGTTGGTCAAGCTCCAACCTATTCACTCACTTGACATGAAGCAAACTGTCCACCCTGCTATTTAGCAACTCCTGCTCGAGTTCGAAGATGTCTTTATAGACCCTCAGTCTCTGCCTCCTTCTCAAGCTCATGACCATAAAATTGAGCTGCTCCCTAACACACCCCCAGTCAGTGTGCGCCCCTATCGCTACCCTCATTTTCAGAAGGCCGAGATAGAAAAAATAGTCCAGGAAATGTTGGCTAGTGTTTTGGGCCAAGCATTAGCTCTTACTCTTCACCAGTCCTTTTGGTCAAGAAGAAAGATGGCACATGGCGCCTATGCATTGACTACAGAGCTCTCAACACAGTCACAATTAAAGATAAGTATCCCATACCTGTTGTTGATGAATTGATTGATGAAGTTCATGGCTCAACGATCTTTACTAAGTTGGATCTACACGCTGGTTATCATCAGATCCGGATGGCCGAGAAGGACATCCCTAAAACTGCTTTTCGAACTCATACAGGACACTATGAGTTCCTTGTGATGCCTTTTGGCCTCACAAATGCGCCATCCACATTTCAGGCTCTCATGAATGATGTACTTCGCCGCTATTTGAGGTGATTTGTGTTGGTGTTCTTTGACGATATCCTCATCTACAGTTCTTCACTGGAGGTACATTTGCAGCATTTGCAAATGGTACTTAGAACCCTTAGAAGTAATTCTTTGATGGTTAAAGATAGTAAATGAAGCTTTGGCACACCTCAAGTGGAGTACTTGGGGCATGTCATTAGCAAAGATGGAGTTAGTGTGGATCCCTCAAAGATTGAGTGTGTTCAGCAGTGGCCAATTCCAAAGACCCTGAAGGAGTTAAGGGGTTTCCTAGGGCTGGCAGGATACTACCGTAATTATGTGAAAGGCTTTGGGATGATTGCTAAGCCATTAACAGTACTGCTGAAGAAAGAAGGGTTCAAATGGAGTGAGGCAGCCTCAATTGCCTTTAGGAACTTAAACAAGCTCTAACTACTACACCTGTCTTGGCATTTCTTGATTTCAGCAAGCCCTTCACAGTGGAATGTGATGCCTCGGATTTGGGAATTGGAGCTGTGCTTTCACAGGAAGGTCACCCCATTGCCTTCTTGAGTAAGGCACTCTTTCAGCGGCATCTGGCCCTTTCAATGTATGATAAGGAGATGCTAGCTGTAGTCACAGCTGTGCAACAATGGCGGCCATACCTCTTGGGCCATCACTTCCCCATCTACACAGACCACAAGACCATCGAACATTTCTTGAACCAAAGAGTAACCACACCAGCACAATAGAAGTGGCTGCTCAAGTTGCTTGGATATGATTACACTATCAAGTACAGGGAAGGGAAGAATAATGCTGGCCCTGATGCACTCTCTAGGTCAGTAGCTTTGCAAACCATCACAGGTGCATCCACACCAATCTATGATTGTGTGCAAGAAATACACCAAGCTTGTGTCACTGATGCAAAAATGATGGAAATCATTCAGCAACTGCAAGCCAACCCTAATTCCCACAAAAATTTCTCATTATACAATTCCCAACTCATGTATAGAGAGAAGGTGTTTGTACCAGCAATTGATGGGTGGCGGCAGCGCATCATTCAGGAGTTCCACAATGGCATGATTGGGGGGGCATGCAGGCCACTCAAGAACCTACAAGAGAATTTGTAAGAACTTTGCTTGGTCAAGCTTGCAGCTAGATGTGAAAGATTTTGCGGCCACATGCCATACATGCCAGTTGAACCACTATGAAACTATCAAGCCACCAGGGTTACAGCAGCCCCTCCCCATCCCTTCCAGAGCTTGGAGTACTATCACAATGGACTTCATCGAGGCTTTGCCTAAGTCACATGGCAAAACAGTCATTTGGGTTGTTGTCGACAAACTCACCAAGGTGGCACACTTTATCCCACTTTCACATCCCTACATTGCTGCCTCTCTTGCTGCTGTCTTTGTTTCTGAGATCTTTAGGTTGCATGGCATGCCAGAAGTCATCATCTCTGACAGAGACCCCATATTCATGAGTTTATTTTGGGAAGAATTTTTCAAGCTCCAAGACACTACACTCAGCAAATCCACTACTTATCATCCCCAAACGGATGACCAAACTGAAAATTTGAATCGTACCCTGGAGCAATACCTTCGTTGTGTCACTGGAAGCAAGCCACAGGAGTGGGTTCGTGCTCTTCCATGGGCTGAGTGGTGGTACAACTCAGCTCACCATCCTGCATTGCAAATGACACCTTTCGAGGCACTCTATGGATACCCTCCACTTGCTATCCGCCCATACTTGCCTGGGTCTACAGTTGTAATTGATGTTGATTTGCAACTGAGAAGCTAGGATGAGCTACTAGCTTTGGTTAAGAGGAATTTGGCACAAGCACAGGCTCAGATGAAGCAGCAGCATGACAAGAATCATACTGAGAGAGTGTTTGCTGTGGGGGATTGTGTGTACCTCAAACTCCAGTAGTACAAGCAAAATTCAGTCAGTGCAGCAGCTTTCCATAAGTTGGCCTCGAAGTTTTATGGACCATTCCAGGTCATTGAAAGAATTGGGGAGGTGGCCTATCGGTTGCAGCTACCAGCCACAGCTAAAATACATGATGTGTTTCATGTGTCCCTATTGAAGAAAAGGCTGGGAAGTTCAACAGATGTGGTAGCCACTGTACCAAACATCAGTGACCCTTCTGGTCAAAAGTGGGTTCCTGAAGCTGTCATTGAGAGGAGAATGGTCAAGAAACAGAGTGCAGCAGCTACTCAGGCTTTGTTTATGTTCATCTTCTGCAGAAGTATTTCAACTTATAATAATTTGAAATGCATGTTTCACTAGACAATGCTCATAATTTTGTTAGTATCTAACCCAAGAAAAGGGAAGTCATCAGAGTAGTTAGACGTACAGAAAAAACATTGACGATCCATGATGTGTGTTGCTGTCCTTTTTTTTTTTTGAAATAAAGGGCTATGGTGCGGCCGCCCTTAAGCCTCTATTAATGAAACTGCCGATACAAGGGGGGACATAAAACCTGAACCCCTGATTACAAAGACCTAAAATAATATCAAGAAACTTCACAACACACTTGCACACAACAATGCACCGACTAGCAAAGAGTACAACACAAATGGCTACTCTATTTGCTTTCAGACAGCGGTGACAAGCTGGAAAGATCAGTTGATATGCAACACGTTTGCACGTCCTAATGTCTAATAATGCAGCTTTCCAACTATGTTGCCGCCGAACAAAATATCCGACGACACTAAGTTTCATCCTGCAGCTAGCCGGCAACGACCATTTGACAGTGCAAGGATCTCGTTCCCGACCTAGAGCAGACAAGGCACTCTAGGTGCACACATGGACGCGTAGCCCGACTCATCTTGCACAACTAGCGTGAGAGCTTATTGCTCGCAAAAAGCGCAAACAAAGTAAATAACATAAGCAAACATAGTAAATAACATACATTTAGTGACATACAAATCGGGATGATGTTGCTTCACTCTTTTTTCTTTTTCTTTTTCTTTTTTTGTAAACAAATCATAACTTTAGACACTTTGCCTTCCAAGCAGCAACCCAGCAAAAGTCATGGGTCAAAGTTTTTAGAGAATATATTCATAATTGTTTTCCCGAATCGTGTGATCATTATATTCACTATCACTATCCAGTCTATCCTCTTCAAGTCTTGAGAGTCATATATATACAGCAGATATATCCATCTGCATGTATTTTCGTGGTTATTGTAGAGGGCAATCATGTTTTGAGGAATTGACTCATGAAATTTTCTAATGTAACAGACTGATGCATGTTTTTTGAAATCAATTTAGTAAATGTAAATGGGAGCAAATGATGACTGTGAATATCCAAGCCAGCATGAGGGAGAGGTCAAGGAATCACCGAATCAGGATCCCTGGGAGGCCGGGACCCGAAAAGGACAAGAACATAGACCATTAATCTTCTTTCTGGTAAGTAAAATATGGAGAAGCTAGACGAAGAAGAAGAAGACTTGGTGAGAGTGAGACTACCATTATTTATATGCCATTACCTTAGGTTATATAGTACATGCATCCCTTATACCGTATGAGTTGTTTTTTTTTTATTAGCTGCAAAACTTTGCAGAGATGTAGTGCAAAGATTTGGTTTTCGTAACATATAAGGGTCTAGGACAGTAGAGGATTGGACCTGGAGCTAGGACAGCAGAAGATAAACCAATGCATCTTCAAAAACTAGCAACCACTTCAGAGCAATATACGTATTTATTGGTTTTTGGTAGATAATCACCTAAGTGTATATTTATGACTACCTCTCGATCAGGGCAGTTTTAGTTTGTTTCTTTGTGTTTCGAATAATTGTGATCCTTGTGGGCTATGTCCCGGCTTGCGTTCCTTGCGTGTGATGTTTGCTCTAGATTGGCGGTGAGTTCCTTGTTTTGTCAAATAGTCGATGCCTCCTAGTGGCATGTTGAATCTTTATGATTTTTTCGTTATTTTGTTAGTTGGGTCGGTCTGATACCGCGTTCGAGGCGTTCGAGGTGACATCCTGAGTTTGGTTGAATGATTTAGGTGTTTCTTTGTTAGCTTTTTGTATGGGGTATAACATCATACCTGTTTTTTAATATGGCCATGTCCGGCTGCTCCCTTTGGTTGTATCGTATACTCATGGGTTTGGGAAGTAGTTGTTGGTTGCTGGTATGGTGCTTGTTTCCAAATCGTGGCTGGTACATTGTAATTGATTGTTGTCTTGTACCTAATTCCGCTTTAATAAAATGTTTACGTGTCTTCTAAAAAAAAAAAAAAAGACTACTTTAAGGCCCTAATTGTAGAAACCAAATTATATCGCATTACGTGGACGACATTTTCACACACGTGAACTTGCTCTACTCTAACAAATGCACACGCTTGAGCGCGAACTTCCATATGCGCAGCGACGCAGGAAGGCTAGTTGTGTATAATGCAAGAACAAAGTTTTTCTTCACTATCAATTTCTTCAATTTTTATATAAAGAAAAACAGAAAAAGAAAAAAAAGAAAAAAGTGTTGGGCCTCTCCATCCAATTTAACCCCAGTATGGAAATTAAAAGGCCCAGGCCTTGAACAGAAACCAGGCATGTTAGGCAACATGTGGAGGATGTCGGTTCTCCCTCCGTCTATAAAAGCCATCGGTAGGATTTTTTCACACAGAGGGGAACAAAACAGAGAGGCCAGATATAGATCTAATCTAGAAACCCCCAGTTTCAACCATGACTATGTTCTTCAGACTCTTATCGGATTTGGATCTGGACGATCCCCGACGGACGAGGAGGCCGTCAGACACCAAGATACGAATTGACTGGGAACGCGGTCTTGTCCCGGTTACATGTATGTTGTTTTCTTTTGGTTTAACTTCAGTTTATGTGATTTTTGTTCATATATCATATTCTTTAAAAGATATTTTTGTTTTCTTTTTATGTTGATTGTTTCGGTTTTCGGATGATAAGTTTTTGGTTTTTCGGAGAGGAGCACTGCTGTTTGATAATCCTATCACGAGCCATTGTTCCCAATCTGTACCTGAATTTTATGATTTATTTTTATTATTATTATTTTTTTCATTTTGATTTGAGAGGTCTTGTGTAATTGCTTTTATTTATGCTAGAGTTGTGCCAGTGTATCTGTATTTTTATGGGATCATAGCTGTGTTTTTGGTTTTCTTCTCGACAGCTGTTGAATTTGTTGCGGCCTTAGAGAAAAAAGAAAAAATGTTACGAGAAGTGACTTCGGAGGTGGAACCAAAACAAAGTAGCTGGTACCGGCCTGTTCTTCCTTTCAAGGGAAAAGCAAATCCTTCTCGCACAATGGGTGTTGATACTAGTTACTCTCAGGCACAGCCTTCTTCTCATTATGCCGTTAGGTCTTGCAGCACTTGTGGTATCACCCACTGGCGTCGACATTGTCCCCTTGAGTGTGATCCGGGTGCTCCAGAGACAGCACCAAAATAATGATGCAGCATCGGCAACAGTTCATGTGGAAGGGTTAATGGAATGTTTTATATCTTTTATGCGTGCGGACTTTGTCTAAATGCTATATATTATAAAGGTACTGGAACGTGAAGCAGGTCGTGTCAATCCTCGACGAACTTGACAAAAAATTAACACAGAACACCAGATTTTTGACTCTGTGTAAAAACCTCAAAATAGAGGAAAAATCACAGCGGAGCACAAGCTCAGAAAACGAACTCAACTAGATGAATTTGTGTAGAGTCTTACAACCTCTTTGTAAACCCTATACTGTTACAAATCCCTATCTTTAGGCAGAACGTCTTCTTCTTCTTTCTTCAATGATATTCTCTCAACACACAAGAGAATCACAGTCACATATAAACAAGTCAAACTCAACAAGGAACAGTTGAACTTGTATATTTAGATGAGCAGCGGAATAAACACAATTTTCTCTCAAACGTCAAACGTGCAGAGCTACATCTTTCATTTGTCATACGCCTCTTTTATACAACAGCAAAGACCTAGCGCCAGCAACCCTAATCCCTGTCTCAAAGAGGAATTTACATCAGAGTTAAAGATCTTGTAATAATAACAAGATATTTAGCTATTTAAACCATAAAAGAATATCCTATATGAAATAGAATTTCTTTCTTTCCTTCACACAGTTAGCAAAGGAGACCTATTCAAAATAGATCTTCTTTCCTTTATTTGATTCCACAATCATATCACATATATATTGAGATCCTAACCAAGTTAGGACTCAATTACTCCCACGGAAATAGCACCTGCAAATAACTCATTCCAATTATAATATCTAACAATAAAGTCCAATTTGTTTTGATATAGGAATGCCAACTAAAACATATACCAACATATTATATATGTGAACTTTGTTAAATCTGCCGTCACTGCAGTACTAGATCTGTAATGTTATGTCAATGGTGCTTGTATAAATTCCGACATTGTAATATAGACCTTCCCATGAATCCAGTTCTTATTGTGTTATGAATTGCTTGATAAAATCATTACTCGAAAAGGAAGCTTGAATGTTTATGCTTGATTGTTCATGTACATGGTCAATTTGGAAAGTGTCGTGAAGACCATTCCGGTGGTTTGCTTTCTGAGCTTGCATCTGTAAGAAAGCTCTCCTCTTTTGCCTTTTGCAAGAATAAGTCGCGCATAAGATCATGGAGACGACAGGTTTTCAACCACCCAGTCAAACCATGTTCTGTAACTTGAACCATAGATCTTTCCAACCATAGATCTTTCCACCAGTTTAATTAGGCAACCTTATGCTGCGATGAACCTTGTATCTTTGATTTTGAAAATATAAAGTATTAGGTATAAACCCTTCCGCAATCTATAACTGAGTCAATCTTTTCACTGGTATCTCAAGATCCTCTTCAAATTGGGCCAAGTACAGAAAACAGAGTTTTAAGTGAGATGGTAAGTCATTATAACTCAATCCCAACAAAGCCCGTACACCGTGGTCCGGATCCTCTTTTTTTCTTTTTCTTTTTAAAAAAAAAAGATACAACAAGAACTTCATTAAAGAAGGCCAAAACTAGCCCAACTTAGTACAGACAGGCCTAACTTTGTTTGTACCCCCTGTGGTCCGGATCCTCTTGATCTGAGGTTTCTCTTTCAATGACATTTCACATTTGTGTCTCTCATTATGTATTTATTGACATTTCTCTGTACTGCTTTCCTGTCACCACCCTAATTTTGAGTATTTTTTTTTTTTTTTTTTGGGTATTAGTATGCGATCCTCTAGTCAGTAGATAACTTTATTTCTTAGTGTTGTTTTCCTTCAGTATTTCAAATGAGACCTTGCTGCCTGATTTATCTTTGCTACTCGAAAGATTTGGTTACAAGTCATAATTATTAGATTTAAGGTATTGTAAATTTCGGGGACGAAATTTTTTTTTAGAAGGGTGGAGTGTGACAACTCGGAATTTTATAGTATATACACCTATTTACGAATTTGCATATCTATACAAATTGTTAATTAAACATTATAGTAACCCTGGAGGGCAGACATCACTAACCAAATCAATAGAACGCTAAACAAATTGTAGAGGTTTGTTGGAACTTATCATATCCATGGGTAAATGACCAAAACTTTCTTCAAGCTTTTAACTAAAAAATAAGGTTTGCAATTAGGCAGATCAAAAATAATAAATGAAGCATTATACCTCAATTGTCGTAGATCATTAACTCGGACTTGGTTCCAACTGTGGAAGCACTACCACAGTAGTAGGCAATGACCACATATTATAATAATCATCTGTGGGCAATAGAGATGTGGTTTTAAGGGTTTAACCACAAATGACTTTCATAAATGTGGTTTTTGGTGGGGTTTGAGAGGGAAAAACCACATTCATGTATGACATGTGTGGCTATGGCTTAAAAGCCACATCTCTACAGCCCACATATAATGAAAAAATTGCTCTCTCCCCTAATCTCACGACGGCGCCCAGCTCCGATTCAACCCTCCAAAATCCCCACTCCGATTCAACCCTCCAAAACCCTCTCCCCTCTCTATAATCCAAAACCCATAACAATGATCTCAAAAGAAAAAAAAAAAAAAAAAAAATTACAGAAACAAATGATCTACAAAATAGAAAAAGAACCCCAAAAAAACTTCACTTGCCATGAGTGCCATCAATACACATCATCTCTATCTTCCCTCTCCTTCTCCCCCGCCCCCACTCCCTCCTCTTTTCACCACCTCTTCCCCTAAACCCCTAGAACATGAGGCATCTCCCCTTTTCCTCTCATCTCCACGACCCACCATCCTGATCCTCATAGCCCACATCGAAACCACGTGCTTCTCCTCCTCCAACACATTAGACCACCACGTCGTGTTCGGCAATGATCCGTCGGAAACAGAGGAGCGAATCGCCAGAGCTTATGAGAAGCTCCACGGCCGGACGTACAACGGCTTCAGCCTTCTGAGAAACGAAGTATATGTGATGGATTTAAAGGTGGGTGCATTTAGGAAGATGGAGAAGGAGAAGATCAGAGATGAGTTTGAGGAAATCGAGATCACTCGACTTTTTGGGTTTATAATTTTCTTTAAAGTTGTTAGTATTGATGTTTGTGTCTTTGATGGTGTTATTATCGGTGTCAGTGTGTTTAAGAAACCAAATCAAATGAACGGCTGTAGATTAAATTGTTTTATTGGTGCACTTGCACCATGGTGTATAGCAAAATTTTCGTCTATAATTATGGAAAAGCAATCGTCTTCTTATTTTAAGTTTCCTCACTTGCTTCAATTACTCTCTCCAAGCTAGGGCATTGAATTATTGGAAAGTCCTCCAATTGTGAAAGGCACTGAGCTACATCCCAGATCAAGAGACTTTTCAGTTTCATACAGCTTGTAATTACCAAAACTTTAAGATTGCCTAGAGACCCCGATGGTAATTTACCGACCCATATGACCTTTAGGAAATCCACTTCGTAGAGATTCAACTCTTCTAAACTCTCAAACACATGTTGTTTTGGAACCCATGTTATTGTGTTCACCAATGCTTCTGAATTTTCATGGCGCCCGGTTACAGAAAGATACATCAGTTCAACAAATCTCCCATGGTCATATTCCACAATAATGACGTTATTCAGGCCCTTGCATTTAGTATACTCGATCTAGTTTATGTGTATCTAGCACCACTACATTGATAAACCAATCCGGTAAGCTATTGATTGTTGTGTCAAGAGTCATGCTAAGAATCTGTAGTTTCTTCAGATTTCCGAGTACATATATGCCAGTTAACTGATTGCGGTAATTTAAATTCGAAGTTTCGAGGTTGTTCATGAGACTGGATGATACGAGTACCAACGAAATATTAGTGAAGCTAAGATCAAAGACCCTTAAAGCATTCAGGCCCCCAAAACAATTTGACGGCATATTACCTAGGTTGCACGGAAACGGGAACGAGTTTTGAAAACGGGGCGTTTCAGAAACGTAGAAACGTCAAAATCAAAATATAGTCCAATAGGAAACGTGACAGAAACGTCTAAACAAAATATTATTTATTATATATATATAAATAAAAATATATATATATAGTAGCGTTAAGGACATTTCACTGTTCATTCGCTTGGCTAAATGACGATGTTGTCCCCAACTCAGGTTTATTTACGTTCATGCCATTCGGTCTATTTACAAAGATTGCCATTTCGTTTTCTTCAACAAAGATTTCAGTCCTTTTCGAGTTGCCTTGCAAGTTGCAACGACGGCGCAACGAGGGCGGCCCGGCGGATTTTAGCGTCGGAGGGAGGGGGTCAGGTGTCGGAGTGTGATTGGTGGACTGGGAATAGTTTATATAGGGAGGTAAATGGTTGGGATGGGTTGGGTTGGTTTGGGTGGAGAGGAGATAGAGGGTTTGATTTGGGTGGAGAGGAGAGAGAGGGTTTGATTTGGAAATTGGGACTCCCGGTCTGTTCTTGGGAGGTTTGGAATTTGGGCAGAAGAAGAAGAAGAGGACCGATACGCGGAGTTAGCTGGAGATATCGGTCTCTGCTCTCTCTTATTAAGCTGACATTTTTCTGCCGATATTTTTCTTATCAACTTCTTACGTTTTTTCTTACAGATTCATAATCATCAAATCATGTACTTTTCCCATTTAATAAAAAAAAAAAAAAAAGGACTACATCACTATTTCATATAACATTAGACGGGTGTTGTTTGTTTTTTAATTTTCTTTTAAATAATGAATTCTCTGTTCTAATTATGTTAACAGCTTTGACAGTTCACTGAAGATTGTTTTTTATGAACCTTCACAATTAATAATAATATTATACTATTTATTGTAATCAATTCTTTTCCCGCTCTCGTCAAGTCTTTTCCATTCCAAACTGCTTTTTCAGGAAAATATCTTTTTTCAAGGTCTGGTGGAGGTCTTTATGTAACTGCTCGCTTGGAATGCGGGCAGTCATCATGGAACAACGTGTCCGGCTTTATTTCTAAGGCTCATATCTCGGAGTAAATTAGTGCATGCAAGACATTTGTCAAGGGAAA
The DNA here is from genome assembly GCF_000184155.1 of Fragaria vesca subsp. vesca. NCBI lineage: Eukaryota > Viridiplantae > Streptophyta > Magnoliopsida > Rosales > Rosaceae > Fragaria > Fragaria vesca. The sequence goes on from NC_020491.1 coordinate 5,081,527, forward strand.
ACCTACTCCCCTTGTCTATAAGAGGAAACTCTTGGCCGGGCCGAAGTGTCAATTAAGTCTTTGCCCCTTGCCATGGCTTCTTCTACCTTTCTGTTTATCCTCTTGTCCCTGCTTAAAGCAAAAGCCCCCATATCTGAACTTCACCCTTCAATCCTTTTGAGTCTGAAAATCTACTCTCAGGCCGGGAGTAAGTCTGAAAATCTACTCTTAGGCCAAACCTTCGTTTGGGTGGACAAATGTTCTGGGTACCTTCTGCCTTACACTAGCTGTTCTGTCCAAACGTAAGGTCTTCAAAGCCCCGCGCCCACTCGTGCCTCAGGCCCTGGCCAGTGTCCTTAAAGCACATTCGAGGCCTAACTGGTAGCATGAGGGACCCTAGTCCAGTGGACCTCTAGCTTCTCAACACTTTGTCTTAGGTCCAGGCCGGTGTCTAGGCCTGTGCCGATCTGAGGAAGCGGGACGCTTGCTAGTATCAACCATGGCGTGCGGCGGAGGTCTCTTCTTCGAACCTGCAAGCTGTGCGGGTTTGAGATTTCTAATATTTCCAGATCTATGCTTTTGAGCGTAGGTGCAATCAAATTTCATTTAAAGTGTTGTTTTGCTAATGTATTTGCTTCGGCCGCAAAGCCGCTTATGAAACCTGTATATGAAAAACCAGAAAGGGAAATAACTTTACTTATTTTTTAGGACCTCTGGAATAGGCCCCGATCTTGTACTTGTCTTTGGTTAGACTTTGCACGTTTACTAAGAATGAAGGAAAAAGAAACTAATAAAAAGATGTGAATAATTAGGGCCTCTGGAATAGGCCCTAATCTAGCACTGGCCTTCCCTGGCTGATACGTTACACTAGTCTTGAATTAATCCTCATTCTTCTATCTCAAGTTGCCCCTAGTGCTAGGAGGCGGAGCGCTGACGCGATGACTCGTAGCACTATTAATAGTGGTCACGGGCTCTGGAGGAGGTGGAGGATCCTCCCACTCCCAAACCCCAGCAATATGGCGCTTGAGGAAACGACCATTGATAGGATTGCGATGAATGGCGCAGTCTAGGTCGCACATGTGATATGCCCCCTAGGTAGTATGCGATGAATGATAAAAGGTCCTTCCCAACGGGCTGACCACTTGCCCCTGCCTTCGGTTTTGTCGCCAAACGGTAACACAACGCGCCACACTTTCTGGCCTTCGGCAAAACTTTGGCCTCTGGTAACCTTGTCATAGGACCGCGCGATGCGCTACTTTTCGAGGACGAGATTGTTGTAAGCAGTGACCCAGTGTTCATCAAGATCTTCAAGTTCTTGCCACATGGCCTGAACGTAGTCTTCGCCAAGAAGTTGGTGTTGCTCTTGCACACGGAGTGACGCGATATTAATCTCGAGGGGAAGGACGGCGTCGTGACCATACATAAGTGCATATGGGGTGCGGACCGCGCTTTGAAGTGCGGTAAGCCCACAATGTGTGGAAAAGTTCTTCATGCCAAACCCGCAGGTTTAACTCTAACATCTTGGGCAAGATGCCAAGGATAACCTTATTATTGGCCTCGGCTTGGCCGTTGGACTGCGTATAATATGGCGTAGAGTGGAGGAGCTTGACGCCGTAGTCGTTGTGGAATTTGACCATAAAATCCGCCATGAAAGCTGCCCCCCGGTCCGTAATAATGCACTATGGAATACCAAAGCGGGAAATGATGTTCCGAAAAATAAAGTTGCGAACCGAGTTGGCAGAAGCAACCATGAGCGGTTCCACCTCGACCCATTTGGTAAAGAAATCGGTAGCCATTATAATGAACTTATGCTGCTCAGAGGAATGCGGGTGGATGATGCCGACAAAATCGATGACCCATCCACGTCCTGGCCATGGTTTAATGATAGGTTGCAACGGAATGTTGGGGATGTGTTGCACTGGTCCGTGAGCCTGGCAGTCTTGGCAACCTTTGGCAAAGGCAATGTAATCCTTTAAAATGGTGGGCCAGTAGTACCCATGAGGTGTCGGCCTGATATTGCCCCTAGCGATGAAAGAGGGAAGGGTACGTCGCTCGACTTTGAGCAAACGTTCGCGCACTCCATCGCGCAGGCTGAGGCCAGACGCTACCTGGGAGAGCTCGTTGGCGGCGAAGCTGAACTCGCGTGGTGTGTTCGATGTAGACGTCATCGAAATGATCCAATACCTCGAATGCCTTGCGCAAGTATGGTTCAATGGACGAGCTTAAACACTTGAATTTCTCCACCAGCTGGTTGACGACCAATAGGGAATCGCCAAAGACCTGAACTTCGCGGACTCCTAAGTCCAACAAAATTTCTAGTCCTATGATGAGCGCCTCGTACTCGGCTTGGTTGTTTGTGCATTTAAAATCGAGCTGGAACGAGTAGGAGAAACGGTCTCCGGGCGGTTTTCTATGGCTATGCCGGCGCCGGCTGCGGTATCAGTCCGTGAGCCATCAAAGTATAAGGTCCACGGAGTGAGTGCCACAACGGCGAACTCCAACTCGAGAAACGTTGTTAGCTCGGAAGATGGGTGGTGAGTGAGGAAATCAGCTATAGCTTGTCATTTTACTGCCTTTTGCGGAACATATTGCAACGAGAATTCGGACAAGGCTAGAATCCACTTGCCGATGCGTCCCCTCAAGATAGGGCGATAGAGCATGTACTTGACCAAGTCGCACTGAGCGATCACCACAGTAGTAAAGGCGAGCATGTAGTGGCGCAGCTTACAATCTGCAAAAAACAAAACGAGACACAACTTTTCCATAGGGGAATATCGCGTCTTGTAGTAAGTTAAAACTCTGCTAAGGTAATAAACAGCGTGTTCCACCCCGTTTTCATCATCTTGTGCCAAGAGCCCGCCGATGGACAAGTCGGCAGCGGCGATGTAGAGTTTAAGCGGAATTCCTTCATGAGGTGGAATCAAGACAGGCGGGGTCGCCAGGTAGTCCTTGATGCGATCGAAGGCCTGTTGATGTTGTGGTTCCCATACGAACTCGGTTGCCCCATGGAGCCTGAGTAAGGGCGAAAAAGGTTGGACCTTCCCCGCCGCATTGGATATGAAGCGACGGAGAAAGTTGATCCGCCCGAGCAACTGTTGAAGCTCATTTTTGGTCGTGGGGGGCGAGGCGTTTATCACCGCCTGCGCCTTGTCTTTGGGGATTTCGATGCCCCGTTGATGTACTAGAAAACCAAAGAAGTCGTCGGCTTCTGCGAAGAACACACACTTGGCGGGGTTCATCTTCAGGTTGTGTAAGCGCATCCGTGTAAAGACATGTCGCAGGTCTGCAACGTGGGTTGCCGGTGTCTTGGTTTTGACTACCACATTGTCGATGTAGACTTCGATCAGCTTTCCCAAGATGTCATGCAAAATGAGGTTCATGGCGCGTTGGTATGTTGCCCCCGCGTTTTTAAGTCCGAAAGGCATGACAACATACTAGAACACGCCAGCAAATCCGGGGCAGCGGAAGGCCGTCTTATGTCGATCATCTTCAACGACGGGAATTTGGTGGTATTCGGCTGTCCCGTCCATAAAGGACAGCACCTCATGCCCCACGGCTGCGTCAATGAGGAGATCAGCCACAGGCATGGGATAGATATCCTTAGGCGTTGCATTGTTGAGGTCACGGTAATTAACACATACGCGCATCTTGCCATTTTTCTTGCGAACGGGGACAACATTAGACAGCCACTTATTATACTTTGCCACACGAATGATACCCGATCGGTGCATGTTTTCAATCTCTTCCTCGACTATGATCTGGGTCTCAGTCCGCATGAAGTGACCGTCCTGCCGTATTAGACGTCGGTCTGGATAAGTTGGCAACCGGTGGCAGACCAAATCCGGTGACAAACTGGGCATATCCTCGTATTTTTTGGCGAAGCAATCCCTGTACTCGCGTAATAGGGCAAGAAGGTCATCATTTTTGTTCTCCGCCAGCTTAGCACTAATGGAAAGAAGTAAGGGTTTTTCTGCAGTCTCTACGTCAACTTGTGAAATAGGGTCGCAGACTTGGGGTGGTGTATCGTCCAAGGCGGCGGGAGTTGAAGAAAAAGTTTTTTTAGGGTTTGAATGTATTGGGCTACTTGAGCTTTTTATGTTGTAGGCTTTATTTTGTGTAGTTTAATGTCTTTCTCTTGTCTGAGTGACTTGTTTATGGACCTACCCATGACTTTGTTTGGGCCTCCATTTGTCTTTGGGTATTTATAATTATGTTTTACGACCAAAAAAAGTTTCAGCTCACATTCAATTTTTCTAAATAATTCTAATTAGCTTTTTATGTTGTAGGTTTTATTTTGTGTAGTTTAATGTTTTTCTCTTGTCTGAGTGACTTGTTTATAGACCTACCCATGACTTTGTTTGGGCCTCTATTTGTCTTTGGGCATTTATAATTATGTTTCACGACCAAAAAAAATTTTAGCTCACATTCAATTTTTCTAAATAATTGTAATTATTATGATTTGTTCTTGAAAATATATGCTTTTCTTTTAGTTGGGTTGAGAGGGAAGGTAAAGAAGTGCTTGATATGACATATCACAATCATATATTAGTAAAAACGGCCTTTCACAAAGATAACAATCATGTATATATTAGTAGATCGATGAAAATCAGAATTTGAGCCACTCAGACCCATCTATGAAGGTAAGGGAGATAAAAGGCTTTGCTTCCTCATCAGTGAGTTCCCTAGACCACGATACCCTCCCTGCATACTGAGCACCAGGTCCAGTGCACTTGTATTGCCCATAAAACACAGTCCTGCACAACACACACATACCTAAATTAACAAGCAATATCTGAATATCATCATTGCAAATGCTTCATGCGCATGGTCACTAAGGCCAAAGTGAAACTGCCAAAGCTAGCATAACCAGAACTGGGTGAGGTTAGTAAAAAAAAAAAAAAAAAAAAAGGTAAGGTGGCTTATATATGCAGATTTATGCAGCACCAGCCACCAGGGTTATATACTTATATGTAGATGCTGGCGTGGCTATTCTTATTATATGCCAACAGGAATGAGGTAATGTATGAGGGAAGATGTGGGTTTTTATATCTATGCACTTCTGGTATGTGGTGCACTACACGTAGGTATTGCAGAGGAGAAAGTTCTAGATGACATATAGACATGGTTTCAGGTCGTTTTTGTGAACCGCCCATTTTGTCTTCCAATGGCCGAAAGTGCTCTAAGCATGCTTGTATTGGAAGGATAGAGACCCTATAGGTGATATATGTGGGTACAATATTTTCACTTTTAAGATGTAGTGAAAATATCATCTAGAAAAAGAAAACTTTTCGGAAATAAGTCTCAAAATCATGTGTCGACATTGTGCTTATGTTCAAAACTAGATGGTTTGGATACTCTATATTTGATTACATGAGAGAGATAAAATGCTCAATGAAATGTCTCTAAGTTATGTCGGTATGAGCATAAAAAGATATGCAATGTATATTAGTAGATCGAGATCGAGTTGCCTACATTTCACGATTAGGGTCACCCCAGTTGTACCAGCCTTTGGGCATGATAATGTTGTCCATATAAGTGTAGGCAAAGACAACCCTAGAGAAGGGTCCCCAAGCCCTTCCAAGATAGAGAGCTCCTGAACCCGTGACCTTACAGTTGACGAAGGAGAAGCCCGTCTCCTCCAGCAAGCTGCTCCTCCCTTGAGCCGTTAATGCCCCTGTGTTTGTTGCTATTGCATGCACGTGACATCCCTGCACCACAATCGCACACTTTCATGTGAGTGAGAGATTGAGCTTCTGATCGAGACTGGAACTCCAGGATTAATACGACACCACACAAGACACCAATCCATCAAGAACATGCATTTGCATATGCATGGCCTTAACTTCACTTCATTGTCAAAGAACAAAAGTAATTATTCCCAATGGCTTGCACGAACCGATCATGTTTAGTAGTGTATTCGATGAATTGGTGCTCGATTTTAGTTTTAACATCCAAAACACGAGAAGTACACTATTATCTTAACATCGACTAACATGTCAAGCAACAATTTGTTAAAATTAATCGCGTGACATATACATATAGAGAATCGATGATCACTATACAATTGAAATTCTATTGAAACAGTAATTGATTAGGAGGTGAATAGTAATTAAAATTACCTCAAAGAGGGAGAGACCATTTCCGAAGATGAAATCCACAGAACCTTCAATGTAACAGTCTTTGTAATAATGCCTTCCCACATGGTCATACAATGTGTCCTGTGCTCCCAAAAACCTACACCCTAAGAAGGCTGCTGTATCTGCTGATATCCGAAACGCCACCGCTTGCTTTCCTATTGCTCCCGGAGCCGGCACCGGTGTAGTGTTCTGCACATCAGTCGCACAGTTACACCGGCGATCGGATACTAATCGATGCATAGTGAGTTCATAATGGACATAATTACGTACCTTGAAAGTAATGTTTCTTGCAATGAAATAAGGTGAATTCACAGCAAAAGTTGCAGAATTAAACGTCCCCATCGGTTGTTTTTTCGGACCTGAAGGTGTTTGAGCTGTGTCTCCCCATTGAACTATTGTCTTCTCCGCCCCAGCTCCTTCTATGGTTATAAACGATTTCAATGGCGGTATATTTACCTTTTCCCTGCAAATATTTACCATTTCACAACTTGATCAGTTACTGCATAGTTAGACAAAAGAATTGAAAGATCATACAATTGTGTCAAGCAGCAGATGATGAAAGAGGTAAAAAGACAGAGCATTTTGTTAAACGGATGATCAATATGCCACGTTTGTCGCTGTTTAACATATTTCAAACAGTCGACAGAGACCAACACCAACTCCACAAGGAAGAAGACACAAGATCATTACTCACTTGTAGACACCTGCATGGACCTTGATCACGACTCTGACGAGATTGATGAACGGAAGAGAATCAATGGCGTCCTGAATTGAAGTGAAGTCTCCCCGGGAAGGATTCTTATCCACATTGAGTGTGTAAGAAGGGAAGAGCTTGTTCTTCGCGTTCTTATATACCGAGTGTTTGAGGCTCCCCACAAACTTAACCCACTTCATGAATTGTTGCTCCGAGAATTGGACTCGGGTCATGTTCTGACTCAGGTGTACTTTTCCGGCGGAGTTTCCCGGCCGAATTCCCTTGGTGTGACATAACGTCTGTGTTGAGCTTAGGACAAGAAGAAGAGAAACATAGAAAATGCTTTGGAATAATGTTGGCATATTAAGAAAGAGAATAGAGAATGAGAACAAGAGTATGTTATTAGTTTGGGAATTCCAGGCTATATAATAGAAAATGACTCGCTCTAACTCTGTGTTAGGGTTTATATACAAGTTTTCTGGTGGGTTTGGTTTAGGTGGAAAGTGAACTGATGGTGCTGAAATGGAGAATCATAGAAGTCACGGGTGGCTTTCTTCTTCTATATGTTTACATGTGAGAGTAGAAACCAAACAATTTCAGCCGCAAGGAGAGACAGGTTGAGCTTTTGTGTTGCTTATAATTAAAATCGTCCTTGGTTAAAATTGTTGTTGTTTGCACTTTTTTGTTGGGGTTTGTTTGGTGGTGCCCGTGAAGTGTCTCTCTTTCTGTTTCTGTCTGTGAATATATTCTTTCAGGAAGATGGTCAATAATGGGGCTGCTCCTGTGATTGCCTAAAACATTAGTATAATGCCTTGATTTATAACCTACTTTCTAATAATTGGTTACAGATTCAGCACCATTAGGTTGATTACGAGATGTTCTACATGATTCGAGAGTATATATTAAAACTCCTGAGATGATTAGGGTTTAGAGATGTGAAAATCACTGCCGGTTCTATAAAACGTTCTGGTTGATTACTAATGGAATGTGATTCCGGTTGTACTAATCTGGATGATGAAAATGAAGTAGTCGGTGTAGCTGACGGGATGGTTTAGGTCCACTTTGCATAAGAAGACAGAGTGACTTAATCACGTTGAAAGGCTTGTGTTCTGTGGAGAATTTTGGTGATGATGTAAAACTGTGGGAACCAGATATGAACACGGGGTGGAAGAAACCAATATAATGACTAGTATGCTGTCATGGAACAATCAAATCTCCACGTCCAACTAGTTTCTGGTGTTGTGTAACTTGTGTACTACTTCCACTACCAGCTGCAACTTCATTGTGTTTGAAATAATTGCTTATTGAAAAATAATGCTACATAAACATGTGCATGTCAACTCATAGGCTTGTTAGTGTTGTGAAAGGGAACTTAGGACAGAGTTCTTACCACAATGTGTGACTAGCTCACCAAGTAGGAGGAAGATACAAATATCTAACTATAGTTGTATGAGCAAAATGGCACAAAACTCTCCGACGACTAAATCTAATAGAGATTTTGGTATGAGTAAATTCTCGACAATGATCTAAATGCATCTTGGCTTATTAGGGATGGCAATGAGTAGCCAAGATATATACCACAATGTGAACAGTAATACTCGTTGTCCTCCCTACAAAGAGGAAAAGAGGGCGAGAGAAGGAAAGCAAAAATATGATTTGTGTTGTACCTATGTATCTTAAGAAACGCAAAGCGCGCGTATGATCTATAATGTTATTTTCTAGATCAAAAAATGAGGATAACAAGGAAGAAATTCATGTCCTTAAAATTGCGCCAAGTTATCATTAAAGTTCAAATTTAAGACTTTAGGCGTTGTATTAACCAAACCAGACATCGCAAATGCAAATCCATTGAGAGACTGAGAGCCATATATAGGCCCCAACCTCAAACAAAATACACTAACGAATGATCATCTTCTACCAGCGGAGCCAAAGCAATAACTGGTAGGGTCAACCAAGTTTTTTGGAGTTAAAAATTTAAAAAAAAAAACTAGGTATTTTATGTCTTTCTTTTTTGATATATGCATTTTTATTCAGTCAAGCCCGCCCAACTTTCCGACCAGTTCTGCATCTCCTGTTTGTTTATACATGATTATGCCTTTATTCTTTAGTTGCTCAGTTCATCTTCCGCTCCTCCTTCTATTTTTTTTAGTCTTCTCCTCCTTAAATCTAAAAAAATCCAAGTTTTTAGGGAAATTTTTGTTGGGTTTTCCATTGTCTCTGATTTTCAGAATTTCTTTCTATTTTCAATGATGCCTACTTTGTTTTGAATACTTATTAATGTCTAGTTGAACTCTTACATTTTGCATGGTTATATCTGAATTTTTTTTTACCTTCGACCAAATTTGAAGCCCACCTCATATCGAGAGCCTAGATCCGCCGCCACTGTCAGTGACGAGGGGTTATGAACGGCACGTTAATATTGCATCGTCGTATTCTTATACTGTCGTGTATTAATGGGAAAATTTTACCCTACAAATTTGTATGGCATACAAACCAGTCTATACAGATAAAACCCAGCACGCCTGCTGCACGTGCTCCATCCCCAGTCCCCACCCACCCCTGTTAGTTGTATGCCATGCATACGTATACGTACAACAGCCAAACCCGTATGCAAGAATAATTAGTGAACATAAAAAAATATCGAATACCGCTGTGTATGAAAGAATCGTTAGAAAACATAAAAAAAAAAAAATAGTAGAAATTAAGTGGACGGAATAAGAAAATACGTGGCAGCTAATCGATCAAAACATAACTGAAGACCGACAAGCAGCCATAGCTAAATCAATAAGCAGTTTCCAAATTGGGAAATCCGGCACCCAAAACAGTAAAACCTTCGATGTTCCCCACAAATCCGACCCAAATGCTCAAACCAGTCACCGCGGCTTTCCTAGCCCTCCTCATCTCCTTCATCTTCCTCCTCTTCTTTCCATCAACCCCAAAATCCTCCTACCACTCCCTCTTCATCTCTGACTCCCTCTCCTCCAACGCCTCCATCTCCCGCCACCTACACACCCTCACCGGCCGCCCCCACGTCGCCGGAACCCCCGCCAACGCCGACGCCGCCGCCTACGTCCTCTCCATCTTCACCTCCTCCAATCTCAACTCCCGCATCACACCCTACCACGTCGCCCTCACTTACCCTATCTCCCGCTCCCTAACACTAACCCCTTCACCTTCTTCACCTCCCCTCAACTTTGACCTCCAACAAGAAACCTACCCCGGCGACCCTTATGCTGACGTGGCAGCCGAGGTCCTCCCCACTTTCCACGCCTTTGCCAAGTCCGGGGACGTGACCGGTGAAGTTGTGTACGTCAACTACGGGAGGTTGGAGGACTATGAGACTCTTAAGAATATGGGAGTCAACGTTTCTGGCACTATTGTGCTTGCTAGGTACGTATATTAGGAGACTTGTATTCTCTAGTAGGGCCGCTGCGGCTGCGGCTGCCCCAAGTTTTTATGTTTGGTTTATAATGCAAAATATAAGAGGCTATATAGGGAAATATCAAATATGGAATGTGTCATTTTTCTAATTGTGCAGGTATGGAGAGATTTTCAGGGGGAGTATAGTGCAGATTGCATACGAGCAAGGGGCGATTGGGGCTTTGGTGTATACGGATAGGAAGGACTACGGCGGAGGAGGCGGAGGGAGGTGGTTTCCGGAGGAGAAGTGGCTGCCGCCGAGTGGGGTGCAGGTGGGGACGGTGTATAACGGGATAGGGGACCCGACAACGCCGGGGTGGGCGAGTAGTGAAGAGTGTGAGAGGCTTTCTGATGAGGAAGTGGAGAAGAGTGGGGACTTGACTTTGATACCTTCACTGCCTATTTCTGGTGCTGATGGTGAGGTTATTTTGAGGGCCATCGGAGGAAAAGTGGCGAATGATGATTGGCAGGGGAGTGGGGATGCCCCAACTTATAGGGTTGGTCCAGGTCCTGGGGTTGTGCATCTTAGTTACAATGTAAGTCTTAGTTATGCCAGGTGAAGCGTTTCAATGTGTTCTGTGTACTTTTAGGCACATTGTATGTTTATGAAGATATCATAACCATCCAAGTCAATAAGGTAGAACTCTATATATATGCAGCAAGTTTGTGTCTCTATAGTCTATACTGATTCTGATGTTGGTTGTAGGGGAAGCAAGTTATAGAAAAAATTGAGAATGTGATTGGTGTCATAGAAGGTGAAGAAGAACCTGATAGGTAAGTTCTGCAAGTAAAATTCTAGTATTTGAGAAGTTGCAGCATCTATTACTATTAGGATGTCAGACTACACAATGACAGTCACTACTCATCAGAATGTACTTCGATGAATGAAAGAAACCAACTAATTGTTAGTTTCCGAATATATGCAGATTTGTCATTCTAGGTAATCACCGCGATGCGTGGACATTTGGAGCTGTTGACCCAAATAGTGGAACTGCAGCACTGCTAGATGTAACATTGGACTTATAATTTGTAGAATTATCAACTTCCAATTCAAACTTCAAACTCAGCAAAAACTCATTTTGATATGTGATACAGATTGCTCAAAGATTGGGGAAGCTGCAGGAAAAAGGATGGAAACCTCGGCGCACAATTATCTTGTGCAATTGGGATGCTGAAGAATATGGCTTGGTCTCCCTCTCTTCCTCTGTCACTATTTCTACATGTTTGTTTCTATGAGATTGTAAACTGAATAATGTTTGCAGATAGGATCAACTGAATGGGTAGAAGAAAACAGAGAAATGCTAGCTTCAAGGGCTATTGCTTACTTGAATGTCGACAGTGCAGTATATGCGCCAGGATTCTGGGCCTCTGCCACTCCACAGCTTGATGAACTTCTTAAACAAGCTACTCAACAGGTATTGCAAAAGAGTTAGCTAAATATTTTAACACTAACATTATTCCCCACCTCAGTCATTTGAAATTTAAATTTGAAGGTCAAAGATCCTGATAACTCATCACAAACTGTCTACCAAGCATGGGTTGGTTCCAGCAGTTCCCCTACAGTAAGCAATTGCTTCACTGAACTCCCCATATAATAAATCTTCATTGCTTTGTTTAGGATTGCAATTCATGGCATTTCTGTTTAACTGATTAGCTATGCAAGTCTTGTTATTAGCACATTTTAAATGTTGGAAGTTGTTTTTCTTGAAAAGATTGGCAGGTTGGGAAGTGGAGAATCTGATTTTGCAGCTTTTGTTCAATATATTGGAATTCCATCAGTTGACATGGCTTTCGGTAGAGGTAATGACCCATTTGATGTGGGTGAAGCTCTTAAGTCTCAACCATCATTGCCAGTGAAATATTAGGAAGACATATATAACCTAGCTACTTAGCATTATGATCTAAGTTGCTTACAAGTTACAACTCAATTTTGAATTATAGGATACCCAGTATACCATTCCATGTACGATGACTTTGTATGGATGGAAAAATTTGGTGATCCTTTCTTTCATAGGCATGTTGCAGGTCTGCTTTCTTCTGTTTTTCTCCAATGAAATTATACAGACTTACACTCTTAGAATGACAATATAAATTCAAATGTCCCAACTGATTGTGATTTTATCGAAAACAGTGGCCAGTTTATGGGGTTTGATAGCTCTTTGGCTAGCAGATGCAGAGTTTTTGCCTTTTGATTATACATCCTATGCACTGGAGCTGCAGGTATGCCTCTGTCTTTCAATCACTGCATGCACTTCTGAATAACCAAATGTGTCAGTTACATTCAGTCAACCTGAATATACTTCCATGATATTTAATCCTTGATTGACAGAAATACATGAAGGATTTGGAAATTGAGATATCAGACAAGAACATAAACCTAACTCCTCTGTTCAAGTCTGTTGAGGAACTCAAAAAAGCAGCCACATTAATCAACAACCAGCAAAGGGTATTAATCATGTCTCTAATAAATCTTAGTTGACAATTAATTTCACGAATGGTCTAAAATGGAAGCGTAACTGTACAGGAAATAAAACAAAACAATGGCTGGCCTTCTATAAGGAAGAAAGATCATTTTAAGGTGAGAGAGCTGAATGACAGACTAATGATGGCAGAGCGTGCGTTTACAGATCAAGATGGACTGTTTGGAAGGTCATGGTATAAGCATTTGGTATGTTTCTTGTTAAGTTTCAACAAAAGTTATTTCCTTTTCTCTTTCGATTTTGATCCTCAATGTATCTCATAATAAGTTGATGTACGTAATCCTCAATGCCAATCTTGGATTTGTGATTAGTACAAAATGGACCGATCAGTGTAATGTATTTTGCAGGTTTATGGGCCCGCAAGAAATGATGATTACGGAACTAAATCATTCCCCGGCGTAGATGAGGCCACTGAAAAGGCAAAGAGACTGAACACAGCAGAGTCATGGAAATTTGTACAACATGAAGTTTGGAGAGTTGCTAGAGCTGTGAGACATGCAGCAATAGTCATCAATGGTGATCTATCATGATAGCTTATGAGACATTTGGACTGAAATACCATACAGATTGATTTCAATTGATAACTTGTATAGCGTTTTAATCAGAAATCTCCATGTTGCTGTCACAGATTTTCCCTGTTCAGATTATTGTTTTGCCAAATTCAGATAATGGAATATTAATGGTATTGCCCATTTTGATGAAGGCAGCCACTTTAACCCTTATGGTTCTGGGCATAGATGGATCTCATCGACATCTTTTCCTCGATTACAATAGATCTCCTCAATTTAGGTAACTTTAGTTCTTTCCTTTTTTTTTTTTTTCCCTCTTTTCTTTTCCCGTCAAGATTTGGACATACGCTAAAGGCTTACTATAAGTTCTGAGCCATAGATAGGCCCTATGGATGCAAGTCTAGCCTGTAGCTCAACAACAATGACATGGCTTTCGATTTCGTTTGCTCTTGATCCTGGTCTTCCTCCCTTATGCTTACCGATCCTTATATGTTTGTGCATAATATGCAGCCCGTTTGTATTTTGCTTCATGATGATTCACAATTGTTATATTTCAGTAAGTAGGTGTTTGAAAAACATCACTCATGAAACAGAAGAGGATATCGAATCCGGCCAGCTATCATCATCAGTAACTTCACCATCAAAAACAGCACAGCAGCAACAGGAGGACTGGAGTCAGTGCTATACGACTATCGATCGAACGGAAGTTGTTAATAGAACTGGCAGCTGTATTGGTGATCAATGTACTATATGCCTGGGGAAATTTGAGGAAGAAGAAGACGAGTGCGTGATGCTTCGCAACTGTAAGCATGCATATCACCGTATATGCATCGACAAGTGGCTACCGGAATCCTGTCCGGTTTGTCGTCAAAGCATCATCGGAGTAGAACAATAAATCCTATACAAGTACAAAATATCAAAGAGACAAAATCACGGTTCCCAATCCTAATCCTAATCCTCGTAGGATATCTCCCACTCAAATTTAAAAGTCATTTGAGCTTCCGTAATCGTGATTTATACGAACGGTTCTGTTTGGACAACTTTTGTTCTGTTGATTTATTTAATCTAATTCGGTATCCAAATGATCGTCAAATTTGATGAAATTTTGCAGGAATGATTTACACACTGTGTTTTAGACATTGTACAGTTGAGTTGTGGAAATGCGACTTGAAAGTGAACGAAACAAGAAGACCCACACTTTAATTTCAAAGTTGGACACCACTTTGGAAGATATATATTTATATATATATAGCCCTTCTTGGCTACGGACGTCCGCACTAATGGTTTTGGTGCGGAATTCTATTTTTGCACCACTTTTTCGATGAATTTCCTCATATCTACCGTCTAGTATCTAGATAATATTGTGTAGATCATCTCTGCAAAATTTCAGCCAATTTGGTGATCGTTAAGGCCCTCAAAATTGTGTTTTTCTGGTATAAACATGAACCGGACAGAATTCAGTCTGTCCATTTGTTTTTCAAGTTTGAGGACCTTATTGCAAAGATGATCTACACAATATTATCTAGATACTGGACAGTGGAGATGAGGAAATTCAATTGAAAAGTGGTGTAAAAATGGAAATCTGTACCAAAACTTTAGTGCGGACGTCCGCAGCTGAGAAAAATCGTATATATATATATATACACAGAGAGGATGTGAAGCGGACGTCCGCACACCGGCTTAAAGTGCGGACGTCGTCCGTTCTCCGCCATCTCACACCGGCAACGGTTTCTCTCCTTCCCGAACGACAGCACAGGTTTCTAGGACGGTTTCTCTCCTTCCAGGACTGGTTGGCGACAAGTTTTCCGGTCGGATTGAAGCTCTGGACGGAAAACACCATGATTGATCAAGGTTGGCCGAAAAAACTTGTCGCCAGCTAGTCCTGAAAGGAGAGAAGCCGTCCTGGAAGCCTGTGCTGTCGTCTGGGAAGGTGAGAAGCCGTCGCCGGCATGAGATGGCGGAGAACGGATGACGTCCGCACTTTAAGCCGGAGTTCGGACGTCCGCTTCACATTCTCTCTGTATATATATATACCCTAATCAGAGACGCACGTCTGTTTTTTAACGATAATGCGGATGTGTATACGTGTCAAGCATGCCATTAACTTCTTTCTCTCATAGGTCCCACCCACATATCTCTCCCTTACTCCCTTATTAAACTCCGAAAGTTCTTGTATACATCAAGATTTAAGTTAATCAAGAGTGATTATGCAATCTGAACCGTTCGTTTGATCTAAGATTCTACATGCACTAACATCAAAACTAATGCACTTAAGAAGATAAAAATAGTCAACACTGTAAAAATACATAACAGTAAATCTTCAATTTAATTTATCAAACTCAGGGTAAAATCCAAAAAGAAAGATTATCTCAAAGAAAAAATTAAAAATTCTGGAAGAGAATAATTACTTTTCCTTCTGAACTCTGAAGAACTGGAGAACAAATTTTTCACCATCTTCACCTCTTCCCCCCGATCTGCTCCTAACAATCATTTGGGATTAATCAAATTCCTTTTTTCATTTTATGAATCTGACACTTCCATCAATCATATGATTCATATCTGTTCAGCTTTCATAAACCCCGAAGTCCCACTCTTCCCAAAACCTCCTTTCGATCCCACCTTCTCGTTCGGCGGCGCCGATCTGGAATTGAACGTGGTTGGCTGGAATTTCAAAGCGAAATGAGGGGAAACCCGGCAGCGGTTTGAAGGTATCTCAGAACTTTACGAATTCGATTGACGTTTGATGAATCCGTGTGTTGGGAGGGAGGTTTCTGTCGGGTAGGGATCGTTGTTGGGCGGAGCCATGGTGTTGAGGCAGGTCAAGCGGCGGCGCCACCACGGGTGTAGGTGAAGAAATGGAGGAGGGTCGTACATGTTTGGGTAATAGAGTATGGATTCACGATCTGGATCGAGGCTGCGTGGGATTGGGATCGTGAAGTTGGATGGCGTCCTCCTCTGGTGGTCTGACGGCGGCGACATGGCGATGAGGGTGGAGTGTCGACATCGATGGTGGCGCAGGGGGCGTCCTCTTGCAATTCAATTTCTTTTCTCGTGAAAGCAATGTTCATTTGATTATTGTTTATCATGACCGTAAAAATCTTAATACTGTTACGGATCTGTTAGAGCACGTGAGTTGCACATGACCGATTCAAGTGCACGTTGGTGCACTAAATCTGCTCCGATTAAACTCAATACTCATGATGCGCTCTCTCCTTCTTTTTCCCTTCTCGATATCATTATTCTCGGAATCAAATTTGCCAGTTTGATAACCATCTAATAAAAAAATAAAAAACTGACAGGTAGAATAATGAATTAATGATCAACCCTCTCTCTCTCCTCTCTCTCTCCCTCTCTTTTTGGATTGGTTGTGGTTCTCAAATTTGCGGGTCGGCAAATTTGATGATTCCATTATTCTCACCCGATATCTTCGTAATCCAGCACTAAAGATTCTGATTTGGGAATGGGTTCTGGCAAAAGAAGGAATAAAGGTCAGTTCTTCCAACACTAAAGATTCTGATTTGGGAATGGGTTCTGGCAAAAGAAGGAATAAAGATCAGTTCTTCGATCCACTGCTGACCATGGGATGAGACGGATGAGACTCATCTCTGATCCCCGACGACTAATCGATCCTGAAGTCGAAACAGTTGTTTGGGCTGAGTCCGACGGCTGTAGTTGTCGCCACCACCGCTACACTGTTCGAGGCCGAGTGTGTTCACGACTTCTTTTATGGACTCCGTTCACGCAAGATAGCCTCTGATTATTGGGAAGCTTCTTCCTTGGATGAGTTTAAAACCCTGATCAGAAAATTAAGAAAGAAAGGATTCAAGATCAAAAGAATTAATATTGATAGCATCGGATCCATTATTGCTATATCAAGCTTTATACAAAGTCAAGAAGTAATGCCTCTTGATCTAATCTAATCTATTTGGTGATTTAATCATCTAATATAATTTGGTTTATTTGTTTTGCGGGGGTTTGTGAATTGTGAAATAAATCCATAAATGAAAGAAGTATAAAAGTTGTCTCATGTTTCTAGATTTGTGAACCGTGGTTTGTGAATCTGATAAAAATAAGAAGTGAAAGAAGATTGGAAGAATATGTTTCTGGAAGACGTAGGAGTAAGGGAGAGATATGTGGGTGGGACCCACGCGAAAAAGAAGTTACTGGCTTGCTTGACACGTACACATCCGCTTTTTTGGTTAAAAGACGGACGGAGAATGCTTATCAGGTAAGAATCTCCTTACCTCAGATAAGCTATAGATTTCAGTATTTGCTCAATTTTTTGATTATATTTTCTTATCTCAACTGTTTAGATTTTAGGTATATAAATGAGTAGATCTTTTTTAAAACGTACGGTTCATGCAAAACAGATTCGGTTTATTTATTAATTTTATATATTTTTAATATTTTAATGATAATTAAATTAACTGAAATTTTATAGAGATGACCAAATCATGTATATCTAAATAGTAAATAATTATGATGAGAAAATATGATAAAAAATAGATCAAATTAAAAAAATTTATACTTTATAAAAAGGTCCTTATTTAAAAAGACATATATATATATATACACGCGCGCTCTGCTTACAAATTACTCAGACAGTCTGAGTCAGACTACATGCAACTTTGAAAGAAGTTAATGGGTTGCTTGACACGTACACATCCGCATTTTTGGTTAAAAGACGGACGTGCGTGCGCCTCTGGAGAGAAGCTGCAGAGTGACATTCACATTTCTCACATGGCAGAGTTGTGCGTTTCTTCTCGGTCCTCCTTTCTCCTCCACCGACCCCAAACCGGAATTCTCCACAACCGCCTAAGCCCCCGAACCTCCACTTCTCTTTCTCTAAGTGGCGCCGGAGCTCCGCGTCTGCGATTCAAGCCTTACTTTAATCAAGCTCGCAGCTTGAAGCTTGGAGTGGTCTCCGATCCTACAGCTCCCAGCTTATTCACCGTTGATTCCTGGACCAAGGGTATCGTGATCGAGCCCGATATCGGCGGCGGCGACGGAGGCGAATTTGGCGGGAGAGGCGGCGGCGGAGGTGTTGGTGGAGGAGGAGGAGGTGATAACAGTAGCGGTAGAGGCGAGGAGGGAGGTGAGGATAGCAGCGAGAAAAAAGGGATGTCGATGTCTCAGAAGCTAACCCTAGCTTATGCTGTGCTTGTTGGAGGTAAACTAAACCCTAGCTAGCTTTGCTTCAATTTTAGCATTTTCGAATTGCGTAAAGTTTTCAGCTGTTGTTGATGATTAGCTTGTTTGAATTGCATGGATTTTCGGCATGGAGAAGTATCTTATTGCATTAGCTTTGTGAAGTTGTCATCTTGTATTAGTTTGCGAAGATATCGAATGTGTTAGGTATTAGTGAAATACTTGGATGGTGAGTATGTTCTGGGCCTAAAGTGTTGAACTGGTTACTAGTGCCGAGGAAGTTGAGACCTTTGTGTTTGATTGGTGATCTTCAGTGTAGTTTACAAGGTTCCAGTAATGTGTATTTGGGACTTTGGTGTGACCTTGCGGTGGCTCCTTTTGTTTCGGGCTTATTTGTTTGTGTTTGTCAGTTTTGTATTGGCTTGGCTGGTAGAATCAACAATGCTTTTAGTTTGGTTGGGTTGAGTGTCCTCTTTGTGGTGATGTCAATGACCAGAATGTGTACACTTCATTGGCGCTCTTGTTTCCCTGTGTTTAGAAGCAAGCTAGGTTGGAGTTTGCATTTCAGCATTCATGACTTGGTTGTGCACTTGTTTTCCAATTTGTGTAAATAGTAACTGATACATCCCATCAGATTGAGCAGTTAGCAACCTGAATGCTACCGAACTTACTGTTTAAACTATTAACAATTCAACATTCATGACATAAATTTGCACTAGTTATTCTGGCTTCAGGAAGGTATGCGGCCAATTTGATTATGTTTTCAAATATAGAAAAGGTTGACTCCTGTCATGACCTGGGGTTGAGAAATTATTGATTTGGTGACCTGAAAACCTTTGCATATGTATGTCTGCAATAACTGTATCAGTATTAGTATACTCAAATGTACTCTGGTAGCCAAAATCTGACTTGATGTATTCAAGCATCATAAGAAAGGCTTTAGATGTGATTTGTACGTTAATGGCTATAGGAACACGGATTTTACAAGGTTTAGAGGGATTTTGGCGGTGTTTTTATTTTTGCAAGCTATTTAAGTACCATGTACTAAACAAAAGCAACTGTAAATATCCGTTGTTCTAGGAATTATCTTTCAGATGGAAAGTTTTTTCACTTAAGTATCCGTATTCGTCAAGAACGTCACCAAGTCGTAAATTCCTTATGGGTCTTACCTACTTGTAAAAGGTTTTTTCTAAAAGGAGGTCTACATGGTTAAATGTTTACCTGTTTAGATTCAGTTCTCCAATTTGCATCTCATGTTCCAAGACCGTGGTCTGGATGTTTGGACAGCAATGATCAATACAGAGTTACAGACATATCGGAGGCGTTTGTTTAGCCGGATATAAAGGCTGGATTTGAGTAATTATTTCCTGTCTGACTGGAAGATGTGTTTGGACTTATGGATAACTCCTCAGCAGATTACTCATATCTTGTTGAAAAGGTGTTATTAAATTTATCCGTCTGGAAAACAACCAAAACACCTTCGTCTTCACCGCTGCAATGGCAGGACCATCGACTACTCGCGCACGACCCTCGACTTCTACACCAACAAGACCCCATCGAAGCGCCGCTGCAACGAGATCGACGGATTCTCGACCGACCGCTGCTTGGACATCGTCGCCGACGAGATCGCGGTTGACAATAAGCCTCGTCCGCCCCGTCTTCTTCACCTCAGTGAGCACCACCAACATCACCTCCCCGAGTGTCGCCGTGAATGATCAGATCTGAAATGGACGCTAGGATCATGAAAGTGAAGGATGGTTTTGGACTAGAATCATCAAAAGTGGAGGATGGGTTCTGACTTCTGAGATTGAATTTGAATATGAATCTGAATGTAGAGATTGATGTGCGAGCGAGATTGATGGAGAGGAGGGGGTGGGAGGTTGAGGTGCGAGATTGATTGAATCTGAGTCTCTGTTTGTTTTTTTTTTTTTTCACAGTAGTAGTAAGTATCCATTTCTATTCAAAATCTGCTTTAACAAAACAAAAGGGTAAGGTTTAGGATTTCATTTAAAATCCAATCTCATACCAATCAAATCTAATTCCGTATCCTATCACAGTCCAATCCGTGTTCCCAAACCTAGCCATCAGTCTATCATGTCCAGTTCTTATGCATTTTGTCAAGTCCTTCAATAGGTCACTTTTCTTTTTTTGGTGTTAATCTTTAGTCTATGGCACTGATTGTTTGGACTCTCACAGTTACGTTTGTTGACAGTGGGTGGCGTTATGGGCTTTCTGAAGAGTGGCAGCAACAAGTCACCGTCAGCATCCTGGCTCTATCTTGCTTACAGTGTTCTTCCTAAAAGAACAGTTTCTGCATCATCCCTTGGGCTTGGTAAGTAATCATCTGATATGCTCGATTGTTACATATTTTAGTACTACACTGCTAATTGCTAGTATTTATGTGTGTGTGTGTGTGTGGGAGTCCTGCTAACTAATTACTCAGACTACATGCAACTTTGAAATTTCAAAAGCAATTTCTTTCTTGATCCCTCAGCTTCCTTCCACAAGCCCTTTTTCTTAATTAGAAATTCCATGGCTGGAAGGCCACCCATTCTTTGGTTACAGATTATCATGAGACTACTACCTATCTTTGTAGTTTTGGTCGTGCTTGTCTGTGTGTTTGTGAGCTGTTGTCAACAAGCCGCACAAGATATAGAAACAGGTGATGGTGGACAAGCAACACAGCTGGGTATGAGCATATACTACGAAATATCCAGAAGCAACATAGATGGTGACTGCTGCATTTGCCTGGGGGAGTTTGAGGAAGGTCATGAGCGCGCAGAGCTTCACAGGTGTAAGCATACTTATCACCGTGAATGCATTGATCGGTGGTTACCTAAACCATGTCCAATTTGTCGACAAAGACCAGTAATGTAACTCTGTAAGCCTGATCGATTAGATTATTAAACTTTCAGAGATCGGTTCAATTTTGCATTGATATAAAAATCAATCTCGCTCAACGGAATTTTCTTACTCTAGTAGTCTAGTTAATCAACAATCATTGGCCAATTTAACTATATACTAAAGTATGGTTTACTGTTTATATTCACTGTTCACATCACATGAATAGTGCACGGACGACTTTACCCTTACTTTTGGTGGGTGTGATTCCGTTTATGTCCTCTATTTCTAAAAAACCACGAAATTACCATTTACCCTAGATATATGATTGTCTTCTATATAATTAGTTGTTGTTGAGGATGTTGTGGGTTGGGAAGTAATTTTTGAACTCTTATCTTCATTACCGTGTCTCAATTTTTTTTCTTCGTAGATCTCACAAAGGGTATTGTTATCGAAGTCAATCTAAAATAGGGTACCGTGTCTCAATTTTTTTTTCTTCATAGATCTCACAAAGGGTATTGTTATCGAAGTCAATCTAAAATAGGGTAGTGGTATCATAGACCAAGGTTGAGAAAATTTATTTTCTTAATTATTGAGGTGAAACAATTTTGGTTCTATTTTAGCAACGGAATATTAATTGAAGTACAGACATCTTTGATTTGGCCAAAGAAATTATCTGGTTGCAAACCAACTCCTAATTAACAAAACGTACTAAGTTAATTTAAATATTGTGTGATGAAATGCTATGTTATATATACTAATGCAATATATTTGGTTTTGTTTTGTTTTGTTTACTTTTAATTTACTTGGTTTCTCATCTTTGGTTTTAGTTTTGTTTACTTTCAATTGAGTTGGTTCCTCATTTTGG
>NC_020491.1:5103622-5132269 GCF_000184155.1 Fragaria vesca subsp. vesca
TCTTTAGTAGTTTATTTTTTTTTTTTTTTTTTTTTTTCCTATATTTAGTTTTCTAAAATTGCGTTTTTGGTGAATAACAGTTAAACAAATAGGAGCATTTTGTACAGTCAAAACTGGAGCTATATTTTCGATCATACTGCTCCAGATAAGTTGTTCTGCTTTGTGCACTTACAAGACATTTACTATTTTGGGTATGACACAACACTAGATGTTTTGTTATGTAATGTTGTTGCTTTTGTAATAGCTTCATTATTAGAATCATATGTATATGTAATATACAATGTATTGAAGTTCTATGAAGTACATATCAAAAACTTTTCCATCAATCAACTGAATCATTAACCAGCTTTATAAATATACACACCGCGTCAAGGCGCGGGTATCAACTCTAGTTACATTAACAAAACAAAACAAAAAAACACAACGTTTGTGAAAACCAAATAGTGAGAAAATTTAAAACACAAAAAATAGAACGCCCACCGTGGGGCTCGAACCCACGACCACAAGGTTAAGAGCCTTGCGCTCTACCAACTGAGCTAGACGGGCTTATGCCTGCTCCACCTGATTCAAGACCCTTACCCTCAAAACTCACAGAAAATAACAATAATCAAATGTCATAGCATTTGCAGACCCAAAGAAAATCAGATCATACACCAAGTACCAATAAGAGAATATAAACCAAATAAAATCCGCATAAACTCAAAGTCTTACATAAACATCTTACTGATCATCGCCTTCCTCGGCCTTATCTATTTACATCTCATTCATGGAAAACTTTAAACCACATGAACATCAAGATCACGGATCAATACCATCAGACGCTTGGGATCTCAACTTTGTCTTCAAAATTCGGATCCTTGGCATCGATGACCTCCTTCTGGATGCCCATCTCGGCTGTGGAGTATCCCAGATCGCCGGCCCATGTGAACTTGCCGCCATGGCCACCTTTCTTGGGCGATCCATTCATGCCCGACCCTGATCTCCTGTCCTTCTTCACCTGATCCTCTCTTGCATTTCCTTTGTGACTCTTCCCGTTTCCGCTCTTCTTCATCTTCTACTTCTTCTTCTTCTCTGTAACTGAAGCTTGGACCTGCTTATGGGATCAGTGCAAAGAGTTGTGGCTGTATTTAAGGTCAAGGTCGTGGGACGTCGTTTGTTTTATTTTCTGTGGGGTTCTGGGGTACGTGTGGTGCTGTTATTGGAGGGAAGCAATCGGATAAGATCAAGGAAACGACAACATGTGAACTAGCAAAATAACGGCTGTAAAAGTAGTTTTTTTTTTTTTTTTTTTTTACAGCTTTAAACATGCTCACTAGTACCGTAAAAATGATAAGCGAGATACATGCATGAGTGTTAATAAATTTACTAATTGTAATTATGAATCCTGATACGAGATAGATTTGAATTCAAATATCTGTTGGTCTTTGTAATTAAAATCGGCAATGCGCCTACAGTCACCAGTTGTTTTTAACTAAACCACTCGTTCTTGAACCTTTTGGTATGCTTATAAAAAGAACCTTAATAGTTTTATGATATGTGCACAACATTTCTGGTTCTTAGTAAACACATATAGCTGTAGATATCTTTCAAGGCATACGAGTGTCATGATGAAGAGGGTGATGATGTGATGGTTAGAGAGCTTGATATATTCACACTTATCAAATCAATGATTTACCAGAAACTCGGCTTACACGTATAATCAATACTCTTATTTTATTTTTGTTTACTTGAAAATGATGTAAAATAATAGAATTTGTATGATTTATATTTACATTATAAAATTTCACTTTACATTTATAATACAGAGAACATCTTTGAAAAAGCAGTTATGGAAACATGCTCTTCTTCAAAACCTAGATAAAACATAATCAATAATTGCTGAAAGAGCAGTTAAGCTTTTGCCAAAAGCCAGGAAAGTTCTCTACGAGTCAAAGCTTAATGATGGAGTTTCAAATCGTCGATGCCTACTACTCAAACAACAGTTTCCAAGATCCTTTAGTACTAATCCAAACACATGGAATGATATTTTAATTTTTACTTGTTAGTCTGATCTGATACATAATTGTTACAGACGATTGAAGCACGAAATTGGTTTTTTTTTTTTTGGGAATGTAACCTTCAAAACTTGCAAATTTCTTCCCACTTAATGAAATGGAAGTATGGATCAATCAAATACAAACACGAAATGACATGCTTAATTTTTTTTATTGTTAGTTTAAAAAATGTTAAAAAATCTACATCATTACCTGAGAATATAAAACAAAACTGTAAACGTGGGCTGATTGGGGTTGCCGTGCACCCCAAGTCCAAAGTCTTGGTGTCAATTCAATTTCTCAGCCCGTTCAACCCTTGTGGGACCCTTATCATCCCCCTTGCTGACACGGCGACCTCTCATTGGCAAGACTCTTAGGAAGGTCAAATGCCGTTTCTCCAAGAAAAAAGAAAAAGAAAAAGGAAAACAAATAGAGAATAAATAAAGAAATTGAAGGCAGAAAATAAAAGCAATGTTAGGGTCCTCCATAAACCTCATTCTCCCGCCGCCGATTTCATCTTCGCCGTTTCTCTCTCTCACTCGTCTCTCTCTCCCGTCTCATCCCGCCGCCGGTAACCTCTCAACTCTCTCTCTCTCTCTCTCTCTCTCTCTCTCCCTCTCTCTTTATCTCATTATAGCTTTTTTCTTACGCGCGCTTTCTACTATGCTCGGATACTGAGAGTTTCGTAGTGCTTTAGTGTTTGTTTCGTTAGGGTTAGGGTTTATACTGATCTTCATAGCAATTTTCATAGCTGTGGTTTGAAATTTGATACAGTCATTGTGAAACTAGACAGAATTGTTGAAGGCGTCATCTAGGAAGCTCATTTTTGCAACCAAGGCACGCTCGGTGTCAACCATGGCAGCTGTGAGTTTGTATTTCTTTCGATTCTTTGAGTTTCGCGAGATTCGGTTTCGGTGTTTCTGAAGCTGAATTTGATTTTCTTTGTGTGTCTCAGGGAGGAGAGAGTGTGGCGAGTGTGAAGCGGCAGTTAGGAAAACTGTTTGAAGTTTCGATTAGAACAGCTGTGCCTGATGTGAATGTCGAGCCAGCAGTTGTTCCGTCGATTGAAAAGTCTGGGAAGAAGTTTGGAGATTATCAGTGGTGTGTGATAGGGTTTAAGCTGTGATTTGTTATGATGTTTCTGTCTTTGATTTGTGCCGCGTACAGATTTATTGTTGAGATGTTAGATTAAGGTGTTTTTCTTTGCTGCAGTAACAATGCCATGGACATCTGGTCTAAGATTAAGGGAAAGGGAACTGCATTCAACAATCCTAGATCTGTTGGAGAGGTATTCACATTCACCTTTACTTTTCTAAGTTTGAATAGTTTTGTGTTAGGCGATAATGGCTTCTGTGTAGGTTTTGAGTTGGTAGCAGTAATGACTGGGTGTTTTAACTTCTGTAGGCCATCATGGCAAATCTTCCTAAATCCGATATAATAGAGTCATGCACGGTGGCAGGGCCTGGGTTTGTTAATATCGTGTTGGCAAAGGATTGGATGGCTAAGGTATTGTTACAGATCATCTGACGTTGTTCAGTCATTCATTTGTGTTGATGTGGAAACCTGTACTTCTTTATTGTAATTGTAACTGTGTAAATGTTGTTTCTTCAGAGCTTACAAAAGATGCTTGTTGATGGTATTGAAACATGGGCACCACAGCTCCAGATCAAACGGGCTGTTGTTGACTTTTCATCACCTAATATTGCCAAGGAAATGCATGTTGGCCATTTGCGATCTACAATTATCGGGGACACACTAGCCAGGATGCTTGAGTTTTCCAAAGTTGAAGTTCTTCGACGTAATCATGTTGGTGACTGGGGAACACAGGTAAATGTAGTGTTTGATAAGTGACAGCATGTGTATGGTATTGGTATGGAAAATGACAGGTTTTTTGGGGAACTGATCATTGTATGGCATCCTTATACTCAGTAAATAAACCATGGTCTCTTGCCTTGTGTTATTCCCTAAAGCTCGTTTCCTTTTCAGCTGATGATTTTCTCTTGTAGCTGTTTCATTAGCATAGATAATCTAGACACTTCATGATGAACTTCAACTAGTCAGTCAGTTTTGCAAGCTGTCTATGATGTTGAATGTGACTTATGAAGTTATGAGTACATTACTATTTGCTTATATACTTACCTGCAACCAAATATGCATATTACATACTATTTGCTAGTGGAATATACCTTTCATTAGTGTGATGTTTCGACCTTCTGACATTGGAAGTACAATATAAAGTAGGAGGGAAAGCCATTAGGCACATCCTTTTTCTTTTCTCTTTTTTCTATTTTTTTATCTCGTCATTGTTCCTTTATAAAGAACTTATAAATATGTTGTTCAATAACCTTCTATGGTTATTGCAGTTTGGCATGTTGATTCAATACCTTTTCGAAAAGTTTCCAAACGTGGATGATGTTAATGAAATGGAAATCGGTGATCTTCAGGTGAGTAAAGTATTGTCTTAGCTCTTTTGTCTTGAAATCACATCTCTCATTCTGCATTTAGACTGACTAGTACTCATTCATATGTATTTAATTGGATAAAGTTCATGCTACCAAGATAAGATTACGCCGTTCATCCCCAAAATGGTATATTTTCTTTGTTTTATTAGTTTGGGTCGAGCCTCAATTAATGAACTCGAGAAGTATTTGGATGCAGCCTTGGTTAAGTGATGTGTGGAATTATTTGTTTTATTAGTTTGGGTCGAGCCTCAAATAACGAACTTGAGAAATATTTGGATGCAGCCTGGGTTAAAGTGACGTATGGTATTCTTTGGTGATTAAGTGGGATTAAACGCTTAATGGATGAATATTATATGATGATACTGTGCTTATTATGTAATATTGTTATTTCCACATTTTCCTAGCCAAGAGGAACAAGAAAATATACTGAAGTGATTGGTACTGACTATAATTGAGTGGCATTTTGATAGGAATTCTATAAGCAGTCAAAAAAGAGATTTGATGAGGATCCGGCCTTCAAGGAGAGAGCACAAGCTGCAGTTGTATCCCTTCAGGTGAGTCATCTAATCTCATTTATACACGAGGTTGATCTCTTTGTCCATAAGGTTAGAAAGTTTCTGATGCAGCTTATTTTCAGGGTGGGACTCCCAAGTATCGTGAGGCATGGCTTCAAATTTGTGAAGTCAGCCGTAGAGAGTTTCAAATGGTCTATGAACGCCTTGGAACTCAGTTAGAGGAAAAGGTTTGTTCCAGATTTCTGGCTTTACAGGTTACTTTGACGTGTAGCTCTTGAATTGGTTCTTTCTTTTTCCCTAAGAAGCAAAGTCTGCACCGGAAATAGCGGAAGTGCCTAATTAAATACCTGGTTTATCTTTTGCTTGCCTTCTCTTATGGTTGGATTATATGCACTATGGGTTCTGCCTAGGGCAATTAATGAAGTTATTTCCTTTAGGCTGTAAGTATTATTGTATGATCAGAAGAGGTTGATGTATTGCTGATATATATCTTGCAAGACACTGAGATGAAATTTTATATATATTCGGTAAATTTGGATTAGTGATGAGAATGGTTACTAAAAGTCTATATGGGTTGTTTGAGAGGGAAGGGTAGGGGTTGTTTGGAGTTTGAAATAAATTTGATAAGAAGATAAGCTATAGCTGTGCATAGGCAACGTGGTTTGGATTATCAGGTAACCTTGACCAGAAGTAATTAATAATTGTGCATATGCAATATTTATGAGTGCATTTCTGGATACTTATAATATACCGGTATACTTTATGGCCACAAACACAACAAATAGTGGAATCTCGTTTGATTATTTAAGGTTGGAAATACCCAAATATTCTGCTATGTAATATACTTAGCTATCTTGTTTGTACTGAACTCATATGCATACCTTCTGTTCTGGCAGGGAGAAAGCTTTTACAACCCATATATTCCTGGGGTTTTAGAGAAGTTGACTGAACAAGGACTGATTGTGGAAAGCGAGGGTGCTCGTGTAATCCATCTTGAGGGTTTTAACATCCCCCTTATTGTTGTGAAGAGCAATGGCAGTTATAATTACGCTTCCACCGATTTGGCAGCTCTTTGGTTCGTCAAATATTAAATTTATTAATCTTTAAAAATTTGGAGTATTTGTCAGAGAGCAGTTAGCCAGTCAGTTGTATTGCATCACTACTGTTCTGTCTGATCTGCCTAATCATGCTGTCATCCTTGCTGACAATGCTGCTTGCAATATACAGGTATCGACTTAATGAGGAGAAAGCTGAATGGATCATATATGTTACTGATGTTGGCCAGCAGCAACACTTTAGTATGTTTTTCAAGGTATACAACACAAGCCATAACGTGGTCTAACAGACCCTTATTCTTCGCTGTGGTTCAATATACTTGAAAAGTTGAACTGCAATTTAGTTTATGTTCCTCCACCTTCTAAGGTATGGGTTATTTCATTGTTGTTATGTGTTTGAACATAACTTACTTAATGAGGAGAAAGCTGAATGGATCATATATGTTACTGATGTTGGCCAGCAGCAACACTTTAGTATGTTTTTCAAGGTATACAACACAAGCCATAACGTGGTCTAACAGACCCTTATTCTTCGCTGTGGTTCAATATACTTGAAAAGTTGAACTGCAATTTAGTTTATGTTCCTCCACCTTCTAAGGTATGGGTTATTTCATTGTTGTTATGTGTTTGAACATAACTTTGGTTTTCTGTTTCAGGCGGCTACACTTGCAGGTTGGCTTCCAGCTGATGGCTCGTACCCTAAAGTTAGCCATGTTGGATTTGGTCTTGTTCTTGGAGAAGATGGCAAACGATTCCGGACTCGCTCTTCTGATGTGGTTCGATTGGTTGATTTACTTGATGAAGCCAAGAGCCGAAGCAAAACAAGTCTTGTCGAGCGTGGTATGACACTGAAGGACCTAGTCTAGTCTCTCTACATCTTCATATTTGCAAACACATCTCATCTAGCATGTATTTGCAACCATCTCACTCATTCAGTTATACCAAGATGAAGTTGTTTTCAATCATTTATCATGATTGCGAAGTACTTGACATTTCAAGCTTCTGACGGTGGCAAGTATTTCTTCAATTATAATCAGGTAAGAGTGAAGACTTTACTGAAGAGGAGCTTGAGAAAATTGCAGTGGCTGTTGGTTATGGCGCTGTGAAGTAAGTTGTCTGAAATTTTATGAGTTTTAATCCTTTCGATGCAATAATAGTTAATTTTTCGTCCTAAGCATTAGTTGTAACTACAGCCAAAGGTTTTTGTAAACCTTAAATATAAATGGATATCCTACTTTATGAAGTGTTGCTTTCCTACAAGCTCTTTGTCAAACAAACAAAAACTTGGAAGGACGTATGTATGTAGCAGATTTAGTCCTGCATATGTTATTAAAAGAAAAAGATAGTGATTAGATACTTGAATACAACTTTGTAAATGCCCCTTTCAAATAAAAGTTTCTCTTCCAGATAGTCTTGAGAATTTTTATTGTCATTAATTCTTTGCTTTGATTTACAAAATATGTTGGACATAACTAGTTTTGTGCTGATTCTATTAATTTCTAGTCAGTATACTACGAATCGCCTGTCTATGCATTTATTTTCTATTTTCAATGCTTGATTTGGTGTTTAGTTCTTGTATCTTTTCTGATAATGTATTGACAGGTATGCTGATCTGAAGAACAACAGATTGACCAATTACACTTTTGATTTCGATCAAATGCTAAATGATAAGGTGCGTTAACATCACTGAATTATTGGAAGGATTCGTACAATTCTTCTTAATAGTATTTTTATTGAGGTCTGTGTTCCATGGAAAATAGCTAACTTGGTGTTGAATTAGCTATCTTTTAAATAAATATTATACTAAATATAGGAGATTTGAATAAATCATAGAGTTCTTGAGGCTAGGTGAGCACCTGGTTCTGATTGTATACTAAAATCCGAAAGTCTAACAACCTCTAATTTTCTGGTCACATTTGACTTCGTTTGAAGACTGTTAGCAATTTATTCTGATTAACTGTCCATGTATTTTTTCACTTATGGTATATTTGTTCTAATGGTCCATAACTATTTGAGCAGGGAAACACTGCTGTTTACTTGCTATACATGCATGCTCGGATCTGTTCAATAATAAGGAAATCTGGTAAAGACATTGACGAATTGAAAAAAGTAAGTCAAGCTACATGACGTCACATTATCAATGTTCTGTTGATCTACTTTGTTAGTTCTACACATATATACCATACATATGAGAGGCCCATGTACCCACATGGCCACATACATGTTCCTATACATGTTGGTTATTACACCACTTGTCTCTATTTATGTACATGTATTCTGAACACTTGACACAGACAAATATGAAACCTCATGCTGTAAAGGTCTGATTTCAATCTTTTTCTAACGCAGACGGGAGAAATTGTGCTGGGTCATGCAGGTGAGGGTGAATTGGCGCTTCACTTGTTAAAGTTTTCTGAGGTATGGACAACATAAATGGACTCATTGCTACCTTTATGACCTTTATGCTCATCTTTGTTGGTTACTGCTGTTGGTATTCTTGGCTCTAACTTTCACATTTTTCGCTTTCACTTTCTAGACCGTGGAGGAGGCTTGCACTAATCTGTTGCCAAGTGTTCTATGCGAATACCTCTATAATCTATCAGAAATCTTTAGCGGGAAGTTCTATTCCAATTGCCAGGTATCTATCATCCATGTTTAGTTGCCTAATGGTTTTTCACGATGAGCATCAACTGAAGACAATCAAAGAATCTTATATAATTTTGGTACATTGTAAACTTGGCAGGTTATCGGGACGCCAGAGGAAACGAGTAGACTGTTACTTTGTGAAGCAACAGGCGTTGTCATGAGGAAATGTTTCCATCTTCTAGGAATCGAAGCAGTGTACAAGATGTGATGTGTTCACCCAGTCGACAGTTAAATCACCAAATATGTAATAGTGTGCGATCAAATGCCTGCTTTAACATAGGGATTTTGAACTCATGTTATCCATTTTCACTGTAAAACCATATCAAGATGTCAATGACTCAATTTTGATGAAATGTAGCATAGTTCTTTGGCTATAAATTTTGTTTTGTCTACACTTACTGGCTTAAAGTTGCTGTCTACCATACCATTCTAATGGTCATTGCGGGAACAAATTTCACAGAAATTGCCAGCTCTGTGGTTCACTTATAGCCAAACACTCTTCAAGTGTCCACATAAATGCAAAATACACCCTAAAACCTACTACAGCATTTCAGATCTGGATTCTTCTTGATCAATGGTAAATAACAAATGCCTTCGGTTGAAGAACAAAGGTAAAGTTAGAAACTTATATAAAGAAACAATGAAATTTCACCATGTACAAATTAATGCCTTGCCATAACTATTTGAAAATTGTAAATCCTCAAATTGTTCCAGATGAACAACTTCTTCAGGTATACGAAAAACCCAGGTCAAAAACCGACTCCCTAAATGCCTCTGTTTAATAGAGAGAGAGAGAGAGAGAGAGAGAGCATTATTTCCTCTTGGTATTACTACTGATGGAACCCCTTGAAATAGCTTTCTTTGAGATAATGGCTTTGGGACTAGTACTATAAGACTTCTGACCATTATCCAAACCACCTCCATAGCTCTTGCATGGCTTCATTTTCCTTCTATAAGGAGCTGCCACCTTCTTTGCAAGATCCTCCAAGCTCTTCACACCTGCCAGAGATGTGAAAGATTGCGACTTTCCTTGATAATACTTTGATAAACCTCTCCTGCATAAATCAAAACCCAACAAATTTAGAACACATAAACAAGAAATTACACTGCTCATGAATAGGAAATGAAGAAAGAAACATGTTTCATATGTTTTAGGTTATTGTTTTACCTTATAGGAAGATGCATCATGAGCTCAGACAATTCATACAAAGGTCCATTAAAAGATGATGAAGAAGAAGAAGAAGCATCCTCAACCAAATCAGACGAACACGAAGAAGACGATTCCATGGAGTCCATGGACCTTGAATCACAAATATCTTCAGGGTAGCAGTCTTCCTTCACAACCCAGTTATCTTCAAAACCCTGATAACCTTTCTCGCTTTCTTTCCTATTCTGATCACCAACAACCTCAGCTTCTTGAATACCCATCAAGAAGATGAAGAACAAGAAGAACAAGAACAAGAAGATGGAAGATATTAGTCTTGGTGTTGAACAACTGTTGGAAGCTTTGAAAATATAATGGTTTCTAATTTAAGTTGTTTCCAAAGGGAGCATATATATATGTCTAAAGGGAATGGGAATAGGATAAAAACACTTGGTGGAGTTTCCGTTTAATAATGAACCAATGGATAACACTGACTGTTCCGTTATGCATATTTAATACAATAAATTTCTATAAATCCCAGAATTTGTCATTATCACTTATCACATCCTTATGGTCTAAATTTATTTGCTTTCCCATACAACAAGAAATGAGGATAAGGCCTAAAATTTGAAGGCATCCATATCTGAGTCACCGTTTCTCTCTCTCTCTCTCTCTCTCNCTNTCNCTCTCTNTCAACTCNCCTNTCNCTTCTAACTCTCTCTAACCNCCTTACGGTACTACCGACCGTTTACTACCGTCTACGGACTCGTTAACGTACCCGTACCGTTACGTACGTACTACGTACGTTACGTACGTACGTACGTACGTACTACGTACGACGTACGGTACCGTACGTACGTACCGTTACGGACGTTACGTACGGTACCGTACGTACGTACGTACGTACGTACGTACGTACCGTCGTACGTACGTACTCGGTCTAGTACCGTCGTAACCCCGTTTCCCCGTTTCCCCGTTAACCCCGTTTTTTCGGGGGCTTTTACCCGGGGTTTAACGTCCGGTTAAGCCCTTAGTACGGTAAAGTTAGGTAGTACGTTATCCTTAGGNGTTCGTAACGTTCTTACGTATAGTATAGTACTATACGTAGTACTAGTTACTTATTACTACTCCTAACTACAACAATAAGGTAAGAGTAACGTTACGTAAACGTTAACGTTAACGTAACGTACCACCTTACTACTTACACTACGTCTCTCTCTCTCTCTCTCTCTCTCTCTCTCTCTCTCTCTCTCTCTCTCTCTCTCTCTCTCTCCTTCCTTGCCAAACTGAGGTCACCATCTTAGGGGAACTTTTGCCTCGTAAAGCCACGACAGATCAGCATATTCTCATGTTTTATGGCATCGATATGTAAATTAATAAAGAGAAAAGGGTTTCTGGGTTAATGGAGTATAGTCCAAAGTGATTCTAGGATTGTCTACAATTTCACATTTGTCTTTGACATAAAGTTTTACCAAGACATTGGCATTGTTTCCCCGCTTGGGTTGGGAGTTTGGGACAACGCTGGCTGGCCTGCATTGTCTTGTGTTTGTGTTGCTTCCTTCTTTGGCCTCTTTTATCCTTGATTACAGAAGGATAATCCAAATGTGGTATAGTGATTTAGACCATGATTGATTCACAATAATCGAACGGTTCAAATTGTTTTGTGTCAATTGTCAAGTAGTGTTCACAAGATCATTAACTGATGAATTAAGATTTTTTTGCGATCACAGTTGTTTAAATTGAGTTTTAACGGAGCGGATTCTACGCACCATTGCACACTTGCACTATTAATGTACAAGTCCTCAAATCGCCGTATGCGAAGGTCGAATAAAGACTAGTGACCTTAATTCCTTCATTTCATGTTTACTTTGGACGGTTGAAATGATCTATTACAGATGTCAGCTTCACTTCTATTTATGTGGAATATAAAGATAATCACAACGTTTCACGGTGTTTCTTATGTTTCTCGTAAAAGAATATAACAGTTGAAGTTTGAGGAGCATTCACGTTTAAGGAATTAAGGGTGTTAGAATTTTATATAAAACATAACCTCCAATTTCATGCCATCATTATTTGGATCATTAGATCCTGGCCATCGTCACAACAAAAGCAAAGATGGCCATAATCACATTCAAAAATCTTTGAATACAAGCAAGAAAGCTTAATGTAATGAGAGATCTTAGATACGGTGTCCCTTGATATTGAGCATTAGCATTTAGCCCCCGTCAGCTTCTAAAAACTAGTGGCTGAAATGTTATCAAGGTTTGGTTTGAGTTTGATTTATTGATTTAATTATCTTGACGAGTAAGGTTAGTGAGGAAGGAAAGGGAATGAAGATAAGGAGGTTGACAAAGGCACAGGTCATGAAGATTGGATTGGAGTAGTGTTGTATATTACTGTATTAGGTCTTGATGGGTACTCAAACTGCCACCACATGCTTGCTGCTGCTTCATCTTCTCCTTCTGCTTACTGTAAATCTTACCCTTTCAAAGATTCATTCTTTGTAATCTTATCCCATATCTGTAGGACTTGGACCTCTCAACGTCCAAAACCTTAGTATATAAATGCCTACAGTTTAACGCCCACAGGAAACCCACCTCTGCCGGCTTGACCCGGAAGCAAATTTGCTCCCCACCATTTGCTCCCCACCCTCCTCCCCACCCCTTTGGATGAATAACAAGTGTCTTTTAAATTTAATTATTTTAACAAAAAGAGTGAAAGTAACACTTGTCATTCATCCAAAGGGGTGGGGAGAAGGGTGGGGAGCAAATGGTGGGGAGCAAATTTGCTTCCGCTTGACCCCATCACACCACCCTCTGTGTGACTGTGTCTCTCTTGTTCCTCCAACCACATCCATATAACGTCGGCCATCATATTCGTCCAGAAAAAGTCCAAAAAGGGTACTTAAATATGGAAAATAAGAACAGCAATCTCATTTCTGTGATGTCAAAAATGACACACTAGGTATATATAAGGTTTTGAACTTTTGATACAGTCGGTGAATGGAGAAGCTGTAACTTTGTAGAAGTAAAAAAAAACCACACAGCGGTAAATAAATATTACATTGCAGCAGTAGTAAGAAGACCTGCATTTTGTTTCCTCAAAGAGTGTACTAAAGGATGATCTATCTGGGAAAATTTACAGGGGATTCCAAGCTACCCACCAGAATCTCAAGATCAATGTCCTTGTCTTCGAATTTTTTGATGAATGGGTGACTCTGAAAGAAGAAAATGAATTTGCTGTCAAATTTCAACTGATGAAGAAAGCAATTACTAAAAATGTTAAAAATAAAACACTAGCTGACTAACCAAAAGGTCCAAGGATGATGATCTGTATTGAGGATCCTTCTGTATGCTGCAAATGCAAAGGGAAGTAGAAAATGTCAGATTGCTGTGAATTTGGATGTTTCAGAAGTGAAGAATGCATGAACATATGATTACCAGGCAGACACAAAAGAACAGAACTCGGGGGAGAACTGATCTGGTGGTGCAGTTGGTGGTGGGCTTCCAACAATTGCCTCTAAAAGTTCATAAAAGCTTGGCCAGCTTTGTTCATCTTCAGATTGCATGTAAGGAAACCGCCCAATAGCACACTCAAGTATCACCATGCCTAAACTCCATATGTCACTGCTGTAGTCATAAGTACCCCCTTTAATTCTCTCTGGCTGAAAAACATCAATCACATCGTTTAGTAACTCAATTCTGCAAATATGTGCCAATCTACAGCAGAAAGACCTAGCTAGCGGTGAAAGGAAGTGAAGAAAAAAAGATCACATACCGACATGTAATTGTAAGTACCAACGAATGTGTCCCTCTGACCCATGGAGCTAGCAAGTGAAGCACTCACACCAAAATCAGTAATCTTGACCTCCCCTTTGTGGTTTACTAGCAGATTGGATGGTTTTATGTCTCTATGAATTACATGCCTTTCATTGTGCAAGTAGACAAGACCTTGTAAAACCTGATACATAAGTATAGATCCTTAGCCAAGGGAAAATGATGAATTTTCAATCTGCAGCAAATTATTTTAGTCTTCACATTTGATTGAGAAGTGATAGATTCATGTACCTGTTTACACACAACTGCAAGATATGGTTCAAGAATTGTCTTAACTTGTCTGATCACATCTGCAAGAGATCCACGATCCATGTATTCTAATACAAGAGAAATTGCCCCATTATGATAAAAGGAGTGGTGGCAAACCACCACATGTGGACATTGTGCTGCTTGGTTTATTTTTAGTTCCTGCACAATCTGTTTACGAATTTCCTCTTGTATGTTCATCTGAATAACCTGCAAGATGTCAAACAATGAGCACAAATGCCTTATCATTGAAGAAGAACCATAGGTATAGGAAATGTAAGAACCATAGGATGAGGGAACCAAGTAGATTAGAATTCTAACAACCCATAGAGCCATAACTAAGAAGTATCTATACTCCGCACCATATGCAACACAAGAATTTCATGTTTTTTGTTCTGGAAGGGTGTATCTAGGAAATTCTATTAGTTGCAACTCAAAAGAGTTACCAAAATACGAGTTGCATATGGTAATACAGAGAGCTTCTTTCCCTTCCCTCTTTCACTACTGCATTACTGTACTGTTCAGAAAATGTATATAGGATATGAACCTTTCCCTAAATCAATTAGAAACTATGATTGCATGCGCATAGGCCTTATGGTTAAGAGAACGCTCTTTCCAATTTCCCATGAGACACAGGTTTATGAAACCTATAGTTGACAAAATTCACAAAACACAGAAAAGAGAAGCACAGGAAGGTAAGAACATGGTTGTGTTTTCTTGAATACTGACCTTCAAGGCAAATAGTTTCCCAACCCATTTATGGCGTACAAGTTGTACTACACCACCACTTCCTTTCCCAATAACCTTGATAGTCTCGAGATCTTCCAAGGAAAATTCAACATTGAGCTCCTTACTATCAGAAGGCTGTTCAAATAAACCAAAAAAGGTAATTAAAAGACAGATCATATGAGGATGTAAACAACATAGCAAGGACATTTCTGTCCGTATAATAAATATATAGATGTCAAAGTAAGCACACACTAAGCATTTATTCATGATGCATGGAAAAGAAAGCACAAGAAGTCGAGCCTGTGACTTAGGATGTGAAACCAATCCTCAGATGTTTGTGACATAAAAAAGACTTAAGCACCCAAGAACACTAAATAGTCAAATGCTGTGGCAATTTTTGCCTTCTTAAAGGCTAAAGGGTTCTCGTCAGGCTTCAGCAATACACAGCTGAATTGAGCTAGTCACTACTTAGCCATGCCATCAAGCCCTCATCACCAAAGTTCTCCAAAACTACAAAGGTCTCCAGATTCCATCACTTCTAAGTCTTAACCCCTATGTGGGAAGATAGATATATCAAAATGACCAAATGGGCAATCAATCACTAAACCCATCGCCCCGAAAAAGTTACATGCAAAGATGGACATGATTGATCATTGGTGGTTAACAATAGAACTCTAAAAAAAACAACAAACAAACACGAAAACTGAACATATCAAACTATCAATCCGCAAGCCAATTCTTGTTATGGTAATCAAAATCAAACTTACTCGGACCTCCTTTTCTTCGGAGATAAGCCGCAACCCTTTCTGGTTCAGAAGCAAGCCCCCATCATGAAATGTGCCACTGGCAGTCCTGAAATTCAAGCCAGTAAATCAAAAAACCTTCATAAACCCACAAACCCAAAACAAGACACAAACTTTCCACTTAAATCCAATAAATAAAGAAGGCTAATTAACACTCCTAGTCAATCAAATCCACCAAACCCCCCAATTATGAAATTACCATATAAAACCCTAACCCAATCTAATCCCAGCTACTAATCAAAGATCCAAGAAACCATTTTTTTCCTTTAATTCCTTTCCTTAAATATCAGTTTCTACTATCCAAGAACATAAATTTGGGGAATTACATGAAAGATTGAATCTTTGGGTACTTACAAGAATGAGGTGATGTTGGTTTCTTGAGCGGGAACAGAGAGCTTGAGCTGCTTCTTCAGATTCAAGGGCGTCTTCGTCTTCATCCTAATTGGGTTTCTAACGAAATTGGGTTTTCGATTTTTGGGGAGATGAGGGTTTGATTTAGTCTGGAGTGGGGGAGTAGAAACAGAGAAATTCAAACCATGGAGACCGCGAAAATTATATAAAATATTTGTTTCCGTTGCAATAATAGCCTTTTTTTTCTCTTTATTCCGGTATGATCTAGTGTGGAGGGTTCTATGGTTTTATGGTGCTATACTGAGATGTTTGATTAGGCATTGGGTCAAATCTCATCTAATTGGGCTGACTTGCCTTGGTTGCATATTGGGCTTCAAATTCATTTCGAAGTCTGACCCAAAATTTATTTAGGCTAGCCTTTA
The DNA here is from genome assembly GCF_000184155.1 of Fragaria vesca subsp. vesca. Lineage (NCBI taxonomy): Eukaryota > Viridiplantae > Streptophyta > Magnoliopsida > Rosales > Rosaceae > Fragaria > Fragaria vesca. The sequence goes on from NC_020491.1 coordinate 5,119,865, forward strand.
TACCTACGAAACTCGCGTGTAGAAGACGTCGTTAGTATGTAGTTACTTTTTCTTTCTCATTTTATAGTTGTTTTTCCTTTTTGTGAAGTTAGTATTGCAGTTATAACTCTTAACTTCCCAATTTCAACAAATATCTACTCTATATTTGATTTTTTATTTTCTTTTTACTTTTTATTATAATATCCAGTTTACTTAATTGTTTCGATTAAACAAAATAAAGATAATTTAAAAAAAAACATAATCTGATGAAACTTTTGAAGGCTTCATTTTATAGTAGTAGAGATATAATAGGCGTTAAACAGAGCGGCACACATGTCATTTTATTTCAAGTGGTGTGATACACATAACTAAAAATGGTCCATTTCATTACATATTCATGAAGTTTGAAGGCTCAGCAACATGATCTTTGGTTCATACAATCCTTTTTAACTTGTTTGCATCAAGTTTATGTGACGAGGCGATCTTTATGTTTCATGTTTACAAGTTTGATCATACAGCTATGCAGCTCTTATTAAAATATGAGAGGAAATTAAACATTGTTTTATTGTTAATCGTTATCATAAGATAATTTCTAGCCGCTGATGTGATCCGGATTTAATATAGCTAGGTATATTTCATTAATTGAGTATATGTCACTAACGATCAATTATAACCGTATTAAGCACGAGTTTAACACAAAAAGTAAACATCCAAATATCAAATAAGGTTTCAATGCAATCCTTAGGTTCCATGGGCATATGTAGTGGTCCACATGTGACATTTAATCACCTGTAATATTTTTGTTTAAACAAGTTACTCATCAAATTTATTGTAATTCGCTTATCTCTAAAAAAAGAATTTAAATCTAGTGAATATATTATTGATTTATTCTCATCTCATGACTTTGGTCCGAGTAATGATTGTTTTGTCAAAAAATGTCTCTAAACACTTTGACAGAAAAAAAATACAAACAAAACGGAATTGAAACGCATACTCTCTAAATTACGATCCACAAGTGCTTTCTCGATTTAGAAAAATCTTTTACCATAAATAAAAAAAGGAGGGTAAATTATCAAGCAGAGAGTATAACAGAAAAGTAAAGCGGAATAAAGCTTAACCCCTAAACCCTCACTTGAAACTCCTCCCTCCTCTTCCTCCCCTCCACCGCCACATGCCCGTCTCCCCACTCCGCCGCCTTGATGATTAGAAAACCCATCACCACAATCACCCCATTCAACCTCCAACGCCTCCTCTTCTCCTCCTCTCCTCAACCACCGCCCACCCTCCCCTCCCAGCTCTTCACCATCCTCTCCCGCCCAAATTGGCAAAAACACCCCTCCCTCAAACCCCTTATCCCCTCCATATCCCCCTCCCACCTCTCCTCCCTCTTCTCCCTCCACCCCCTCCACCCCACAACCGCCCTTCACTTCTTCATCTACCTCTCCAACCTCCCCAACTTCCGCCACACCGTCCACTCCCACTCCTCCCTCCTCGCCCTCCTCCTCCGCCACGGCTTCTCCGGCCCCGCCGAGAAGCTCCGCATTGGTATGATCAAGTCATCTGTATCCAAAGCCGACGCCCGGTTCGTCCTGGACCAGCTCCGCCGTTTCAAGCTCCAATATGGTTTCAAGCTCAACCTCAGGTGCTACGGCTCTATGTTATTCTCATTTTCTAAATTTTTCGGGGTTCAGGATTTGAAGATGTTGTATATCGAAATGCTGGAGGATGGGGTGATCCCTGATTTGCATATATATAATGTCATGGTGAATGCTTACTGTAGATTAGGCAATGTGGGTGACGCTAATGTGTATGTGAGTAAGATAGTCGAGGCGGGTTTGAAGCCGAATACGAATACTTATAATTCTTTGATAATGGGGCATTGTAGGAAAAAAGATGTGGATAGTGCTTTTAGGACTTTTAGGGTGATGCCCGACAAGGGTTGTGCAAGAGATGTGGTTTCGTATAATGTGTTGATTCATGGGTTATGTGAGGCTGGGAGGAGTGGCGAGGCATTTGAGTTGTTTGGTAATATGGAGAAGGATGAGTGTGTACCAGATGCGCCGACTTATAATGTTCTTGTTCATGCTTTGTGTAGAGGGGGGAGGAGGTTAGAAGGGATGAATTTGTTTAAGGAGATGAAGGAGAAGGGGTGTGAGCCTAGTGTAAATACTTATAATGTGCTTATTACTAGCCTGTGTGACGAAAATAAGGTTGAGTATGCTAGAAAGGTTCTGGACCTGATGTCGAAGAAAGGGTTGGTTCCAGATGTCGTCACGTACAATGCATTGATTGATGGGTATTGCAAGGATGGTGCGGTTGAGGTTGCGTTTGAGATTCTGGGTTTGATGGAATCTAGCAAGTGTCGTCCGAATGCTCGCACGTTTACTGAATTGATTCATGGGTTTTGTAAAAGGAATAATGTGCACCAAGCGATGGCGCTTCTTGATAGGATGCTTGAAATGAAGCTGTCACCAGACCGGATTACATATAATTCGTTGATCAATGGGCAGTGTAAAGCAGGTCATGTAGATAGTGCTTATAGGTTGCTCAATTTGATGAAACATAGTAGTTTAGTTCCTGACCAGTGGACTTACAGTGTTATCATCGACAGTCTCTGTAAGTTAGGGAGATTAGAAGAAGCTCAAGTCCTCTTTGATTCCCTCAAGGAGAAAGGCATCAAGTCTAATGAGGTGATATTTACTGCTTTACTTGATGGTTACTGCAAGGTTGGGAAAATCGATGATGCTCGCACTTTATTTGATAGAATGTGTGCTGAGGGTTGTTTCCCAAACTCATATACTTACTGTGCGTTCCTAGGTGGGCTGTGCAAGGAAGGAAAAACAAAGGAAGCATTATCAGTGGTGGAACAGATGTTAAGTGCTGGTGTGAAGCCTACAGTCCACACGTGTAACATTCTAATTAACCATGTGCTGAAAGAAGGGGATTTCAACCATGCTCAGAGGTTTCTAAATGAATTTGTTTCTCTTGGTTACCGACCTGATGCAGTTATGTACGGTACATTTGTTCATGCATACTGCAGCATAGGTAATATTAAAGAAGCAGAGAAGGTAATGATTAAGATGGATGGAGAAGGAGTTTCTGCAGATTCATTGACTTATGCATTTTTGATCGAGGCATATCTCCGTTTGGGATTAGTAGAGTCTGCATTTGATGTCTTTAGGCGCATGTTTGATGCTCATTGCAACCCTTGTCATCGCATCTATTCATTACTAATCAAACACCTGTCAAATGAAAAGTTGCTGAAGAGCAACGATAATGTAGTAGGACTTCATATGGTTTCAAGTGTACCATCAGCTGATATATGGAAGACAGTGGATTTTGAAATTGGTTTAGAGCTCCTTGAGAAGATGGATGAACATGGTTGTGCGCCGAATATGAACACTTACAGCGAGCTCATAGTAGCATTTTGCAGAGTTAGGAACTTGGAAGTAGCCCGTAAGTTGTATGCTCATATGAGAGATAACAGCATTTCTCCCAGTGAGGATATTTGTAATTCTCTTCTTAAATGTTGCTGCGAGTTGAAAGTGTATGGAGAAGCCGCCATTCTGGTGGACACTATGATACAGCTCGGTTATTTACCAGCATTGGAGTTCTGCAAATTGCTTGTATGTGGACTTTTTGAAGAAGAGAACAACGAGAAGGCAAAATCTGTTTTTTGCAGAATACTTTGTTGCGCATATAACTACGATGAAGTAGCTTGGAAAGTTCTTCTTGAAGGTTTACTTAAAAGAGGTCATATCAACAGATGCTCTGAGATGGTAACCGTCATCGAGCATATGGGTTACAAACTTCATCCTGAGACCTATTCAATGTTGATCGAGGGATTTGATGGAATATAAACATACTGATCTTCAATGTTGTCTCACCTGTATATCTTTTAATCAGCTCGGAAGAGTGGATCATAGATTAACATAGATTTTCTGCATACACAATCTTTTTCTTGTTGTAATGTTATACCTTTTCTGTTTATATTTACATCTCTGGCTTGTACAGACTTTGTAACCAAACTAGCATAGAGTCCAAGAGGTATCAATGGAAGAAACTAGCAACTACATGATCTTCAATCCTGGACAATCTGGTTAGGCTAGGTCCAGTACAGCATCAAGTATTGGCGGGGGCCCTTTTAGCCTACCAATAAAACAGCCCACTTCTGTTGGAAAAGATAATTGAGCTTCTTTTTTTGGACAAAATGTGTGTACTTGATTACTTTTTAACTTTTTTCTTTTTTTTTAGACATATACGAGAAATATTATTCGAACACACGAGTCATTTTCAAATAAGTTGAACGTGTCACTGATCTACCAAATATTCTTCCTACAAATCTACCATCTTCAATTTCATCGACTAGTCTAGATTGAAGTTGCAAGTGTAGCTAAAATTTCATTTCAGCATTATTTTCTCTCCAATATTATAAACATCCTTGGTTACACCAAAAGTAAATCTAGCTACACTTACCCTAATTCTTTTTTCACTCCAAAAATACAAAAAGCAAACGCGACCCAACATCCCAAAAGCAGAAACAAAGATTTTGTTTCTGCAGAAAAAAATTGAATATTTAAACCCAAAAAACCAGTACTGGGAATAGAACCGTTCTAAGTGGCGTGTAGCTCAGTATAGCACAGTGAGAGAGTTTAGACATATATTTGTGGGGAACAGCAGACATCCGAAAAAGGTTCCGGAACCGAGGCCCTTGATTAAACCACATTTCATAATCATGGCCTCAAGTCCGGTCCTGTGTCCCTGACACAAGCACTTAAAAGACTAGTCTCTGTACTTACTCAACATTGAGCTCCACGAAGCTCTTATTAGCTGGTGTGTCTGTGTGTGCGCGCTTTTCACTCTCGAGGTTTGAGCTTTAAGGAAAATAGAGCCGTTGAAGCAAGAAAGGTGAAGACTTTGAGAAGGAGGAGCAAGAAAGTTGAAGACTTTGGTTGAAGGAGTTTGAGAAAGAGAGCAATGGGTTGTGGGTTCAGGCTTGTCTTTGCCATTTTGCAGCTGCTTGTGATTTTGGGTTTGTTTCTCTCTCTGGGTTCTCGTTGTTCTTCTTTAATCTCTTTGAATTTACTTTCTTTATGTTTGGTTTGTAATGGGTGTTGATGTTTCAGTTGAATCTTTGCCTTCTTTGGATCTTTGGTTTGTTCTAGTGTAGTGTTATCTGATTAACAACTACAAATCCACACATGAAATTGAAAATGTCGGTGGGTTTTACTTGCAAGTTTCCGCTTTTGCTGCATTATTGGCTAATCGGGTTTCTCCGATTTTTCACCTTTTCACCTTTCCTTCTTAAAGATGTTGCCTTGGATCCTAGAAGAGTCTAGGAGTCTTAAAGTATTCAAGTTCATATTTTGTCTGAGGAATGATTGGTATTTTAGTGGAAGAATAGGCTTAGGTGCTTAGCTCCAAGGATCATCATTTTTTAATGAGAGCTTAGTCCAGGGTTCAGCTATCAAATACTAATGTATTTTGGGCTTTAAACCTTTCTGGGAATAGGTTTAGTGAAGTATTTATCTTATGGTCAGTTACTCTAGTATGCGTAGTTTGAAACTTTATCTACAATATTCTTTTGAAGTGTTCTGCCATGTCTGTATTTGTATTTTTGCTAGTTGGTGCTTAGTGGGGTTTCTGATTGTTCCTTTAATGGACAGCTACAATTCAATAATGGTGTTCTCGATACTCTATCCAGTTTGGCATTATACATTTTGTAAAAATGATATGAAAAGAACAATCATTGTAATCTGTTTGCAGTGGGGGAAATGGCTAATCTTCACTTTGATGCACAAGTACTGTATGCTTTGTTTGTTACCTCATAAGCTGAAGTGAGTAGTGATAGGGTTCTATGCCGGCTGACTTGCCATTCATGTAATCATAGTAGAAGATGGATTTAACTATCAACAGGACACCTTTGTTCTTAGTAGTGAGTTTTGAAATTTGTTATGACTATTAGGAACTAGACTCGACATATGGTTTTAATGTTTTGGTCCTACAATCTTTTTGGTGTTTCCATATCTAGTCCAGGAGTCAGTCTTGTGTTAATCCATTTCTTGAAGTTCAATGAACGCTCATTTGCTTAAACAATCTTGATTGTTTTTACAGATCTTTGTGAAGGAAGCATTGTGGGAATTTGCTATGGAAGAAATGCCGATGACCTTCCAACACCTGATAAAGCTGCCCAGCTTGTGCAGCTTCACAACATCAAATATGTTCGGATTTATGACTCCAACATACAGGTCCTCAAGGCCTTTGCGAACACCGGTGTTGAACTTATGATTGGGGTTCCAAACTCAGACTTGTTGCCATTTTCCCAGTTCCAAACTAATGCAGATACCTGGCTTAAGAACAGCATTCTGCCTTACTATCCGGCTACAAAGATCACATACATAACAGTGGGAGCTGAAGTAACTGAGACCACTGGTAATGTCTCTGCCCTTGTAGTACCTGCCATGAGAAATGTCCTCACAGCACTGAAGAAAGCCGGTCTTAGTAAGAAGATTAAAGTATCAAGTACACATTCCCTCGGTGTTCTGTCTAGATCATTTCCTCCCTCTGCAGGAGCGTTTAGTAGCAGCTACGCGTCTTTCCTGAAGCCCCTGTTGGAATTTCTTGCGGAAAACCAGTCACCCTTCATGATTGATATATATCCATACTATGCTTACAGAGATTCCCCAAGCAATGTCACTCTTGACTATGCTCTTTTTCAGGCATCCTCAGAAGTTATTGATCCGAATACTGGTTTGCTGTATACTAACATGTTTGATGCTCAGATAGATGCTATATATTATGCACTGATGGGTCTGAATTTCAAAACAATCAATGTTATGGTCACTGAGACAGGCTGGCCGTCAAAAGGATCGCCGAAAGAGACAGCTGCAACTCCTGACAATGCCCAAACTTACAATACAAATCTGATTCGCCATGTCATTAACAATACTGGTACACCTGCAAAGCCAGGAGAGAAAGTGGATACCTACCTCTTCTCTTTGTTCAATGAAAATAGGAAGCCTGGATTGGAATCTGAGAGGAATTGGGGGCTATTTTATCCTGACCAGACAAGCGTCTACAACCTAGATTTCACTGGAAAAAATGCTGTGGATATGACCACAAATAATGTTACCAGTTCAAATGCAACAACAACCTGGTGCATTGCTTCAAGTAAAGCTTCTGAAGCAGACTTGCAGAATGCCTTGGATTGGGCTTGTGGTTCTGGGAATGTGGACTGTACTCCTATTCAGCCTAGCCAGCCTTGTTTCGAGCCAGATAATACAGTGTCTCATGCATCTTATGCTTTCAACGTTTATTACCAGCAAAATGGGGCTACAGATATTGCTTGCAGTTTTGGAGGGTCAGGGATTAAAGTCGATAAGAACCCAAGTATGTCTACAATGATCCAACATCTTCTTTTATATTAGACTTGTTTAATTACTTTATGCTTGTGAATCTCATTTGAAAGGACTAACCAAATACTGATTTTCATTCGTGCAGGCTATGACAGCTGCCTCTATATGACTGCAGGGTGAGTTTTACATATCCAACAAACCTAGTTCTAAACTTTGTTTGTCAATGTTAACTAACTCTATACTTACCAAGTTTGTCTTTCTTGGTTTGCAACTTTGAATACAGGAGCAACAAAACTATTGCTAGTAGTAATACAACAGCAATATCTTCTACTTCCTCCTCTGCCACGGTGAAGGGTGTTCCAGCATGGATTTTCACTTGCTTTCTTGCCACCTTCATATCATTTCTTTTTCGAAGTTGACCATGGCTGAGAAGTAGAAGACATTTTGTCACGGAAACTGGTGAGCCTTGTATTGTAGTTACTCATGTACTGCAGGGAGTAGTATTGTTGGTTGGAAGTTTTTCAGTCAGATACATGAGAAGGAATGTAACTGCTGTGTTAGATCAGATTTGCTCCCCCTGGCTTTTTGTATAATAGTGTCGGATCTTTTGAAGGTGGGATGACATGAATGCAGAGGCCTAAGTTTTAATTAGAGAAGGCTGCGTCATCTTATGATTGATATTCAAATCACCAGTTAAGTTTTAAATTTAAATCACTCTACCCCCAACATCAACAAATCACCACTTACATCCTTTGATGTCTGGAACACCATTTCATGCTCAGTGTAAGGCAAAAAACCAAACCACAGGAAAAGCCATATCCTCTATCATACATAAAACAATGCAATTGGTTTAAAAGCCCTCTATCATACATCAACTTTTTTCTGTGTTATAGAAATTGACATTTCCTGTGTAAAGGTAAACTGGTTAAGAAACTGCTTGTACATGATAACCGGTGATCCTTGTATTGTTGTAATTCATGTGCAGTGTTGGTTTTGGAATGTACTTTTCAGTCAGATACACAGGATATTGAACGTCATATTAGATTATTAGAAGCACAAGCACTTACAAGGTCCTTCAATAAAACAAAGCAAGTTTCTACATTCTGTCTATTACAAAGTAAACAACTAAGGTATAGTGTTCGAGTTCATACAGGTTTCCGAAAGGAAAAGGAAAACAGCCACATTGTGGATCACCTGCGGTATCGGTAACGTTTGAAGTTGAAGTAAAGCTGCAATATGCCGCGCTCAAATGTGCACTTGAACCCCTTCTTGTGAGAGAGTTCCCAATCTCTGTTAACTATCCGGAATGCAATGTCCTCATAAGGTGGCCCTACACTAAACCTTATAATGCAAGTGTTATTGTTCTTGTTATCTACACCCTCATCCTTCTCAATGCGATAAATCGGAGTCCTTGTCCTGTCAATAAGGTCAGGATAGAATATGTTGAACTTATATCCTAGCACAACCTTTGGAGGCGGATTATCATGATCATAGTGAGTCTGGTTGTACTTGTTCCATTCAAATCCTGTGTGAAATCGGTTGTAATACTTCGGCTTTCTAGGCCGGTACTTGTCATTCAATGAGTTGTATGTGAGCTCTGATGGGTTGATGTTCACTTCATTATCGGACCCGAACACCACATCTCCTTCCCTCTTGTCTCCCATGGCTCTCATTGCCACTTGCTTCATCTCCAAGTCGTCTTCTTGTGGAGGCTTCGCTGTCGCGGCAGCTGCTTGATTTCGTCTTTGTTTCACAGCCATGCGCTTCCTCTCGAGCAAAGCCCTGTCCTCTTCAGCATCAATCAATTGGTCCTTTTCATCTCCATGGAACGCTTGTGGCGAAAATGAGCCTGCCTCATCTTCCCTCTCCTCTTCTTCCATGGAGTCAGCTCGTGAGCCAGGGACTATATCAAAGTTGTCTTCACCATCCACCACCTCTTGTTCGAGTCGTTGCAGATACTTGTCCAAAATCTTAGCATACTGCTCTTTCAAATATGCCTTAGCCTTTAATAAGGGAAGCTGTGAAAGAATAGCCTCCCAAAATTCAGTAAGTTTGTCTTCTCCATTCACCTTCTCCTCAGTTTGGTGTTCCAATAATTCCAACTCCCTAAAAGTACTATATTGATCTAGAACAGCCTTGACATCTGCTTCCACACTAGAATGCAACCCTTTTCGCTCCGCGGGAGGTTCCTCTCCACGAACCCTAGCTCGATCCGCTGCATCCTTTCTCCGAGCCTCAACTAGCTCCGAGTCACAAACCACCAGAAGTGCCTTCCAAAACTTCCAAAACACTGATTGCTCTGGGATAGCACTGTTACAATGATCAACATTCATTTGAATATCGGCCCGAAGCTCCTCCAATCCCTCCACTGCCAAGCCCTTGAAAGCATGCATGTAAGGCTCCTTCAAATCCATCTCCATCTGATCAAACTCATCATCAGATTCAGAGCCACCATTGAGATGCTTAGACATTAAAACTAGATGATCAATCGGCTTGAAACGCCCTTCTCGCAACCTCTTCTCCGATTTGATCCTGCTTTGTTCATAGTTAAACTCTTCTTCTTTCTTCTCCCAATCTTGGAACTCAGCCCTTGCACGTTCTCTTGCTAAGAGCTCCATCTCCTCCTCACGTTGTGCTCTTTGACGTGCCCTTTCTTCCCTTCTTCTCTGCACCTTTTCGATCTCTGCCCTCCTCTCTTCCTCATCTTTAACTGCAAAGTAGGAGTCGTCAATACGGCCTTGGCAAACATCACGCTCAATCTTCTTTTTCCATACAAATGTCTCCGTCTTCTTCTTCTTCTCTAGCTTCAAAGCCTTCTTCTCTGCCTTCTTGGCCAAGTACTCGGCAATCATTCTATTCTCCTCCGCCGCTGACATCCTCCTCTTCTTGCGGTGGTGACGGCCATGGCTCTCATCGCTGTCGGAGGACTCCGATCTTCTTCTTCTATGCCGACTCATTGGATAGGGTTCGCTATAATCTTGAAAGAAAAGAAAATAGTACGTAGGGACTTTACCTTCTTATATAGAGAGGGCTACCGACCTAGACATAGATTACCTAGACTAGGATTGCTATGATCCACCTGAGACTAGTATTGCTATCCAAATAGGATTCTACTACTATTTTTTAATGGGCCAATTACATAGAAGTCCATTTTGAGACATTTTATTCTATAAAGGTCCACCCAAATATTTTTACCCATATAAGTTCATCCAAGCTTAAATAAAGGTATTGAAGTTCAACTAAATTACAGACTGTCATCCAACCAAAAAATTAGATTTTCTCTTATATTTACAAAAATGCCACTGATGTAAAAAGTCAACAACCACTCTCTTTCCCGGAAAAGTCTCCGATAGACCTCCGACGAGGTCTCCAGCCGACCTCCGGCGATGTCTCCGGCCAACTTCCGACGAGATTTCCAATAGTTACGAAAGCTACTACCGCCAGCAAGAAAAGATACTACCGCCAGCAAGAAAAGCTACTATCCCTAGCTAGAAAAGCTACTACCTCTAGCAACAAAAGCTATTATCCTTAGCTATAAAAACTATTACAACCAACAACAAAAACTACTACCACTTACTACAAAAGCTACTACCGTCAGCAATAAAAGCTACTACTGTCAGCAATAAAAGCTACTACTGTCAGCAATAAAAGCTACTACTATCAGCAACAAAATCTATTACTGTCAGCAACAAAATCTACTAACAACAAAAGCTATTACAACCGGCAACAAAAGCTACTATCTCTACCTACAAAAGCTACTACAACCAACAACAAAAGCTATTATTGCAACAAAAGCTACTACAGTTAGCAACAAAAGCTACTACCGCTAGCAACAAAAACTACTACAGTCAGCAATCAAACCTACTACTGCCAGTAACAAAAGCTATTACTTACGGTAACAAAAGCTGCTACTTCCGGCAACAAAAACTACTACCTCTGGCAACAAAAGCTACTGATGCTATAAACAAAAACTACTACCGCCAGTAATCAAAGCTACTACTGCCGGCAACAAAAGTTACTATTTCTGACAACAAAAGCTACTACTTCCGGCAACAAAAGCTACTACTTCCGGCAACAAAAGCTACTACAACCACCACAGGAAATAAAAGCTACTACCACCGGAAAGAAAAGCTACTATTGTCAGCGACAAAAGGTATTACCATCAGAAAGAAAAGCTACAACCAACAACAAAAACTACTAACTAAAAGCTACTACTGCCGAGATAACTAAAGCTACTACTACCAACAACAAAACCTACTGCCATCACAAAATAAAGCTATTACCACCGACAAATAAAACTACTGCCACCGGTAAATAAAGCTACGACGACAAATAAAGCTACTACCGCGAACAAATAAAGCTACTGCTACCTGAACCAATAGCTACTACTACCCAAACCAATAGTTACTACTGCAGGCAAGAAAAACTACTACTAGTAGCAACAAAAACTACTATCAAACACAACAAAAGCTACTACCAAACACCAAAACCTACTCTTCCAATCCCAAGAGCTACTTTCACCAATACTACGTTAAATGCTGCTACTAACCCAAAAATCTGGAAAATCAAGTTGCTGCAACTATGAACATCTAAAACATCCACACCACCATTACTAACACTAACCAAATAATTCATCATAATTATATAGATACACGGATTAACAAAAAAAGAAAAAAGAAATCTGTGTGGTTTCATTTCATCATTACCTTTTCATACACCAAAACAAGCACAAACACTTGATAATAGACTATGAAATCCAAGAGCTCTAAATAGCGTAAACAAATTCGACGATTGGAAAATCAAACAAGAAAAATGAGATTGGAGATCAGATCTGGCCGTTGACGATGAGAGAAAAGACGTCGCTCCATCAACGGAGTTTCTCAAGTGTTGTGTTTAACCTCCTTTGATGAATTAGCGGTGGATGCTAGTCGGCGGCAGCGGCGCCTTAACCTCAACTCCGTCGTCAGGCTGTTGCTGCATCTTAAGGTCAGGAGACTCGTCGCAATTTGAACTCTCGCAATCTTTAACTCCATTCGATTTTGCTGCAATTCGGATCAAATCACGATCTGTC
>NC_020491.1:5132289-5160863 GCF_000184155.1 Fragaria vesca subsp. vesca
GAAAGGAGGGAGGGGAGAGAGAACGAGAGAAATTGAGAAACTGATTTGGGGAAAAGAGGGAGGGGAGGGTAATTTAGGTATAGAAAAAAATAAACAGATGGGTTTGGATCAAAATGTGGACTTATGTGGGTAAAAAGTTTAAGGTGGATCTATAAGGGAAAAAATGTTGAAAAGAGGACTGTTGTGAAATTTTCTATTTTTTAATTAGGCCTAGGTCACAATGCTAATCCCATTAGGAAAAGGATAGTGTTGCTTGATGACCACGCCTTAAAAGACCTCATTTTCCAATAAATAGGGAGCAAAAGAAAAGCAAGAAGACATCATTGATCATTCACTTCAGTCGTAAAAAGTGAGAAAGAGAGAGATAGATCAAGTAGAAATCACCACCTTGATTGGGTTAACATCATCTTCTTCTTCCTAATATCATGGCCACTGATATCAGATACGAAGAGGAGTACATCCTAAACTCAAGAGGAATGAAGCTTTTCACATGCCAATGGCTTCTGGGGGATGACAAACCACCCAAGGCGTTGATCTTCATCTGCCATGGCTACGGCATGGAGTGCAGCATCACCATGAAGAGTACAGCAACCAGACTAGCCGAAGCGGGGTTTGCCGTATACGGGATAGATTACGAAGGCCATGGAAAGTCGTCAGGGCTTAAGGGCTATGTCAAGAGTTTCGATCGTGTTGTTGAGGACTGCACCAACCACTTTACAAATATATGTGCAAGAGAAGAGAACAAAGGTAAAAAGAAGTATCTGTTGGGAGAGTCGATGGGAGGAGCAGTGGCTCTTCTTGTTCATAGGAAAAAGCCACAGTACTGGGATGGTGCGGTCTTAGCTGCACCTATGTGCAAGATTGCAGATGATATGAGGCCATCTCCTACTGTGATCAGTGTTTTGAAGAAGCTCTGCAGGGTTATTCCGACTTGGAAAATAATCCCCACGCATGATATCATCGATGTTGCGTTTAAAGAACCTGAGGTTAGGAAACAGACGAGGGAGAACCCTTACTGCTACAAAGGCCGACCTCGTCTGAAAACCGGCTACGAACTCCTGAGGGTCAGCACAGATATTGAACAGAGGCTTCAGGAGATCACATTGGCTTTCCTAGTTCTCCATGGCGAAGAGGATGAAGTTACTGACCCATCAGTTAGCAAACTGCTTTACGAGGAGGCATCGAGTTGTGATAAGACACTGAAGTTGTATCCAAATATGTGGCACGGTCTGCTCTATGGAGAACCACTTGAGAATACTGAGATTGTGTTTTCAGACATAATCAACTGGTTAGACGGGAGAAGTGCCTGCTGAACTTCAAGGTTTTGAAGGGGAGTTGAGAAGGGTCAGTGAAAAACAAGAAAATACTTCACAGCTCAATTGAGGAGAACTGAAGTACATATGTTTTCCTCCGCACCTACTGACCAAGAAATTAGTAATTGCTCGTCTTTAAATTCAAGATCAATGGTGAATGACAAATCAAAGCTTTCACTTTAATTAGTTATTCTTTGCTGTCAATTCAGAACTGGCGAGTGACCACAAATTTGTTGATCACTACTGGAGTATATTTGTATCTGTGAGATAAATCTGCAGTATATGTAGGTTGCAATTGAAAATATTGAAATGCAAAGCACGAATTGTTATGTGAATGATGAGAAGGCCCTATTTCTGTTTGATAAGATCTGTATAACTATCCAAGTAACTTCAAATTTATATTTCCCCAGCTGTAAGCCTAGCCTACAAGAGGTATTAAACTACACCTGTAACTTGAACTTACACCACCGTCACCTAAGATGAAAACCTGAGAACCACCCTAACCATCTTAGAAGTCCACATTCTAATACAAGAAATCTTCAAAGTCCATATTGCTTCAATAATCTCTAAGAAACCATGTCATGAACTTTGATATATCATCATAGCAGACTTCAAGCATCATACATTTATGCAAAGGAAGAATGCACAAGTATCAATCATCTCTCATCTGCTACAAATTATGATGATTAATGGGTTTTGGTTTATCCTATCCGTGTTCAAGTAGATTTGACAAAAACTGAAAGAGAGAGCACCCAACTATATAAATTGCACAAACCTGAAGTAAAAGTATTTATAAATTTATGCAAATCAATTTGCCACATCCATCTGCTGAAATCCAGTGGAAACAAGTACCTCACTTTAAAATCTTACAATACCATCCATCAAAGTAGTACACAGACAATAAGACAAAGACCATAATCATCATTTCTCAAGCACCAAATGTGTTTGCACTCCACTACTAGTAAATGTAGCTTTGCTTTCACTGCAACCAAACCAAACAAAGACATACCAAGCTGTGTCTAGAGACCCTGCTCAACCAGATAATCGCCAAGCCTCTCCACAATCATGTTGCATTGTCCAGGAGTCATTGGCTCATCATAGATCCCAATGAGCAAAGCCAGAGTAGTCTTCTTCACAGTAACACCTCCAGGCCCCTGAAATCAAATCCACCAAAACTCACATCAAACCCATCAACTTCATCACAAGTTCACAACACACATACACAAACTGAATCACCATGCAAAAGCACAACTTGGATCACAATGCATAACCACAAACCGAGTCAAAATGCAAAAACCATGAACCGGGTCTAATCGCATAAACACGAAATGAGGTTTTTAACATAGAATGAATCAGATTCAGCTACCTTCTTCCCTCTGATGACAGCTCCAGGCTCTCCTTGGATCACCATGTACTTGGTGCCTCCAAGATACAACCCAGTAGGAGCAAGTGTTCCAGGTTCATCAAAGTCTTTCACAATGCCAGTAACCTCTTCAGGCTTCAACTAAACCACACAACAACCCAACAATCAAACACTTCATATTCATATCAAACACTTCAAGACTAGATTCAACAAACCCAAATCACAAAAAGAGGGCTAATCTAATGAACCAACCAAACTTCAAATTACTCATAAAGATCAAAGCTTTGGGAAAAAGGGTCGAACCTGAGGGAAGGTGGCGCTCTGGGCCCAAACGCTGCCGTCTTGGCCGATGATGGCGGCGGCAGAGAGGTGGTTGCCTTCGATTTCGCACATGAGGTGGTCATCGACGTAAGTTTGCCACGACATCTTGATTTGGCGGTGATCGGAGTTTGTTGGGGGAAGAAAGTCTCAAGCTTTAGGTTCTGCTCAACCCTCTAGTCTTCTTCTTCTTGTGAATTTCAGCGTTGAGACAACGCACCGCACACTCTTTAAATATATTGAAAGACAGATCCTGTTCTCTATTTAAAATTTAAATCCCTATATTCCTTATTAAAAAGTATATATATCTTTCTCATTTGTGATTTTACCGATGTCAAAAAAACTTACTCGCATCTCATTTACTAGATAGTAACGGGTAAAACATAAGCGACATAGCGTCGTTGTGACTATATTAGCGGAAATGATAGTTTATGGGATTTTTGTGTTAATCATGGGTTGAGAATGTGATTGGTATAAACGAACATATACTCGTTTTGACTATATTGTCAAAAATGATAGTTCTTTTGGCTTTAGTTTTATTTAATGATGGAGAATGTGAAATGTTGTTTATGGTGTGTCAAAACATAAGGTTGATTTTGAGAACCTTTCTACTTAGTTTCTGATTATATCAGCCAATATGATGCTGCTTTTCCCAGCCCTCTAGAACAGTAAGGTTGATTTTATACTTTTCTGCATTGATCTTTGAGTTTATTCATATATGGGCAAATGCCCTTTAGTATGCTTGAAGCTGTTAGCTGTTGATGACTTGATCAAAAGGTGAAATCTCATTGATCGTTACTTTAACGTTAGTTTGCTTTAAGCTGTTGAGGACTTGATCATAAGGTGAAATCTCATTGATTGTTACTTAAACATTGTGGTAAGGGAGGTTTATGAATGGAATAGACTGGCAAATACACCAGCTCATTTGAGCATCTTATCTTCAGCCAGCCCTACACAATCAAAAGAAAGGGAGCTAGTTGTCAAATGATCAAACCCTTTTCTCACACAGGCTTATGTCTCCTCTATAATTGAAAAATCTTGATGCTTGTTTTTTCCAATAACAACACAGCTTTAATAAATTAGAATTGGTTTTTGGAAAGCCAAGTCTGTGAGAGAATCTCTATCTCAGTCACAGTACTTGTTTCTTTCTGGTAAATGTAAAATCTATTTCAACTTTAGATTGTTGATTTTCTGGCCTATCACTTTCCTAAGAATGCTTGACTGGATATTCCCTATGATATGATATGTGAGGACATCAACTTGCACTATCTGAGGTCCTCCATGAGCGTATAAATAATGGCAAATCATTCATCAACAAAATTCGCCATTGGTTTAAATTTGACGACATAATATATTAGACTGTCTAACAGAAAAGTGCGCGTTATCTATAAAGTAAAATCGCTTTAAGCATCCAACATAGAAATGTGAGGTTTTATTCTTTAGGAAACCACAGGGTGTAACTAGCAAATGTGGCCAGAAAAGTGCATCAATGATGGCCAAGGACAGTAGAAATAGTACATCAAGATGCTTAAATTGCATATGCTAGTTTATTCTATTCATCATTTCCATAACTATATGAAGAAAATATTCAGAAACCACACCAGCTAGATATTCAAATATATATGTGCTGGCAAACTTTGGCCAGCCAAATATTCTTTAAGATTGTTTCAATGAAATAATGTACCATAGAGAAAAGCTACAAGAGAATTAATAGGGAATAGAGGATACAAATTATATCATGAAAATATCAAGCTTCTGCAATTGATCAAACAACTACTCTTAGTCCTTCTCGCATGGTTATTGCTTGCAACAATGTCTTCACCACCTATTGCAGGCGAATTTGGATGAAGGGGATGAAAACTTGGAACCAAAATCCCAAAAAAAAAAAAAAAAAAAAAAGGTAAAAAACGGGTAAAAAAAAAAAAAAGGAAAAAGAAACAAAATTTTTCAGAAGGTAAATACTAGAACTTTTGATGATAGGTGAGCACCTAGAGGCCTTGATCAGCAAGGTAATCACCCAACCTCTCAACAACCATGTTGCACTGTCCTGGAGTCACTGGTTCTTCATAGATTCCGAATACTAGTGCTTGTCCGGTTTTCTTAATAGTGATGCCTCCAGAGCCCTGAAGAATCATTTTTACAAATTAAGGGTATCTTAGTCTATAATAACTTGTAAAATTCAACCTTAAACACATTACAGATTGATTTCAAAGATAGTAGCTATGTTGCAACCAAGATATCATCAATCTTCCGAGGCTCTTGCTTTTTAAAATATTCATATACTCCTTAACTAGTGAATGCCTAGTAGCCTACTCTTAAGGTACTGATACTAGCATATACGGTTAACCTACATTATACAAAGAATGGGAAAATATAGGTTCGCGGGATCGAATTTGAAGAGGGCTTTGCGGTGTTTGGAGTAAGCACCATGACTACTATACTACAATTGCATGCATTTAGCATATATGAGTTGGTTTTCCTATGTAAACACATTGATAACTAAGCAAGAAGATGATCTGGTTGACAGGATTGAGTATAAGGAGATGAGATGATCACCTTCTTTCCACGGATGACAGCACCGGCTTCTCCTGCGATTACCATGTACTTTACTCCCCCAAGGTGCAAGCCGGTCGGAGCAAGGTGTCCAGGTTCATCGAAATCTTTCATGATACCAGCAATCTCCTCAGCCTTAAACTGCAGTAAGTATAATCAATTAATCAAAATATACAATTAGGACATTCAATTTTATACACCAAACAACAATGCTGCATGACAATGCAACACATTTAACACCAAAATAAGATCATATTGCGGATCACATTGTAAATCACAGCTTTTGACATAGAACATCCAGACGAAAGCAACCATTCAAATACAAATGGATAAATATGGAAGATGGAGTACTACTAATAGTGAGGTCGAACCTGAGGGAAGCTAGCACTCTTGGCCCAGGGGCTGCCATCATGACCAACAATGGCCGCGGCCGCAAGATGCTGGCCATTGCCATCAATGTCACACATCAAGTGTTCATCTACATAAGTCTGCCACGACATTTTCCCTTCTCTGGTTACTCTCTGTGTATCTGATGTTGTCCACTTTCTTGCTTCTTCTTTGTTGTTTATAGGCTATGCCTGTAACATTGGATGATATATTGTTATGGAAGTGAAGGAGGGTCTTCCTCGAATGGTTTTTGGAGTTAATGTTGTGGCTTGGTCAGTGGTGGTTAGTTTGACAAGGAAATTATAAATAGGGAAAGGAGAGAAATGTGGAAAGCTTTGAAGGCTAAGAAACATGGATCTCATCTGATGGTTCACCTCTAATTTCTCTCTCTGCCTTCATATTTCACTCTACCAAGTGTCATTTTACCCTTGGTCTTTGCTGTTTTTCACGAATTTTCCTCTGCTTCCGTTGAGAAATTACTATTTATTTTAAACCATACTTCATGGCACTTCCTTGCTCTCCAAATCTGTGATTAATCCTTACCTTCCTGTCTCGCAACTTCTCAAACTCAAATAAGAAACTTAATAACGCAAAAGGAAAATTATGTGCTGTAGAAAACGTAGCAGCACTGAACTAGTTAGGTGTTGAACTGCATTTGGAGTTTTCGTGTAAAGTTAATACTGGTGATTGATTATCGTATCATCTGTTACATCAATTGGTAAGATGATGTTGATCACTCTAAGACAAGGAAACCAATTGTTAGCCAAACCAAAAATAAAAATAAAAAAAATGAAAAATGCTGTATCTAAAATTTGAACCATGAATGATTCAAAATATTTCCTCTACAAGATCCTGCATTCATTCAATATCTGTTCTGAGTAACTCATATTATAAGCTATGTCTAAAGCAATTCCTTTCTCTTCACAAGTTTAACAATTTATGAAAATGAATCCTCAAGGAGGGAAAACAAAAGTTTTGCTACATATGCAACAGTTAAGAGCGCTATCACCAAACGGCATCATTTTTGCTTGTTAGTTTCGCCTTCAGCAAAGATTCTGAGAATGTTGAAATGATTGGGGGTGTCTCAGCTCTCTGACAGACCAATTAATCATTAAGTCGATAAGACCTCCCTCTGAAAGCCGCACCAGTACCAGGAGCAGCAGCAGCAGCGCCAGTAGGTTGGGATCGGCTTGTTGGTGGAGGAGCACCTATCCTATATCTTGCAACTATTTTATGTCTGTGCGGTGACAGTCAAGAAAAGCTACAGGGGAAAGTAGGTGACTTAATGAAACAGTGGAATATCAATCAGTACCGTGTGGTAGATGTAATGGGGAACTAGTTTTCTATTGACATGTGGACGTCAAAAGCATTGAAGCGAATAGACAAGAGACTGAAAACTTACACTGCTACCACAAAATAAGATTATGAATATAGATTAGCTACATATTTCTTAGGTGAACTAACATGGATCTAAAACAAAACTGGACAGAAATGAGCCACAGGTTGAATGCAACGAAGAAGCTGGAGACACACTAAGTTCAACCAGATGATATGATATGAATGAATTGTGTAAATTTCAATTCACAAATTAAATAAAAAGTAAGGATACACCCATCTTGGAGTCTTCAATATGTTCTTTCCACCTGCCAATGGATGCAACACGGTCAAGAAGTGGTACAGATGTCCAGCAATGATCCCCAGCAGATCTGGCCAAATTGGTGAACCAAAGATGACGTCCAAAGCAAGCATCGCCCAGGGGAAATAAAATGCCTGCAATTTCAATACAAATGACAATGCACACACGGACATTAAGATTTGCCGCTGCAGATACATAACAGATAGAACACCCAACATACCTTGGGAATGTATACCACAGTTCATACCTTAAGTTGGACGAGGCCATATAAGTTGATAACAGCATTTGGATATTCTCTACTCCAGACATAAACAAGCATGAACACAAGAGATATCCCCAAGAATGGAGACCAAAACATTGGGATGGCGGATAAAACCTACAATTTCAAGACAAGCATAAGAGGTCAAAACAAGAGAAATCATGATGGTATATATTTCAACAATACAAAATCCTAACAAGCTAAAAACCATATTAAAAAATAAGAACAAGAATCTGAATAGTTCAGGATTAAAAGTAAACAACACGGACAATCCTTTCAGTTCCAGATCAGTTTCAGTATAATCTCTACTCGCTGCAGTAAGAAAGAACATGAATACAACTCACGCACCAATAGTGTCAAGGCTCCAAATATCATCATCCACAAGAAATCAGCAGTACGCCGTTCAAATGGTCCCTTCTCAAGTTGAACTCCATATCTTGCTCTGTACAATCATTAACAGTTTTGTATTAGTGCCCCACCAATCTAGTTAAATTACTGAAACGGTCTGATTTATTGGTTCAAACAAGGAAAAGAAGAACTGATCTATGTCCTTCTATGCAAGATATTATGATACATAAAAGGGATATATCTATGCTTCTAGAAAGAGAGGTACAATTTGACTGCATAAACCAAAGCAAATGATAGACATGCAAAGAAGTGATGAAGATCCACTTCTAAACTATCTGATCAGGGATATCATGCAGATACTTACATCATTAAAAGGCGAATTCCAAAGTTGACAGAGAACTTCCCGAGGAAAAAGAAATTTGTAATCAACCTCCACACCTACAACAGAAGGTGAAGTCAAAGAAGTGTTCTATCTCAAAACTAAACACAATACCCTGAACCTATTCCATGAAACTGTACCTGGAACTGTGAAAATACTGGTCCATATAATAATGCAATTGTTCGAGGATCATAAAGCCCCAAGTGAAAGGCCGCAGTTGCCACTACACAGATGGTCCCGTAAGCCTTGCTTATGGGTGGGAGTGACTGATAGAATCTGAAACCAGCAACTTAAAACTCATTGACCGATCCAAACAATCAATCAAAACAATTCTATCCTAGCGAAAACAATAATCAGTGCATAATATAACAAGAGTGAAGCCATTAGCACATGGAGACAAAAGTATTCAAAATCACAATACTATATTTTCACTAAAAGACTAGAGGCATTGTAGCTAATATAACTTCATCCCAAGCCAAACAACAAGAAACGGTTAAAGTCCATATCTTTATACTTTTTTATATCTTTAACGTGATTCTAAGTAAAACAAATTCTAAAGCTCATAGAGTGATCATAGATAAACCCAACATAAATCCAATTCTACAATTTCCAGCATTCAGTCCAGCTTCACATAACCTCAGCTAAATTCAAGCCCACAACAATTGTTCCAAATGAATAACCAAAACTCCAAAACATAGCAAACCCAGAATTCAACTTAAATATTGTAACAAACTGGCATTATATAAAAGCCTACAAAACCCAAAACCCCATGATAGAAACGAAAGCAGTCATAGCAGAAAAGAACCACAGGAAACAAGAAATATACGAATCTGAGAAACAAAAAGGAGACATGGGTATTACTCAGCAGGCGTCGACATTGCAAACCCAGAATTCAGAAACTGATTTCAGTGATAGCCAAGCTCAGATCTCTCTCGCTCTCACAACTTGGGAATTAAGAAAACGAGTTCTTCATTACCAGAAGCTTCTCTACTTGTCTAGTTAACGTGCACGTTTCTTGATCCTCACACGTGTGGATTTTCTCAAGCGTGCGATGGGTTTGGGTTGGGCCAGATGGGCCTGTTTAAGTATTGGTTTTTCTCAATTAGAACACTTACCCTACTCATCATAACCGGGAGAAACTACTCTACTGTATAATGAAAACCAGCATCATGATTGTAAGTTTGTAACCCTGAACTCCTAGTTGGTTTTGAAGCTAGCTAGGTCGGAGTATTGAGCCATGTCGCAATTTCGAGATGAAGAAGAAAACCCGAACAGGTTTAGTGACCTACCGCAGGAAGTTACTTGTGAAATACTTGGGTACCTTGATATTCAAGACATTGCCCGAGCCAGCACGTTGTCGAAAGAATTCAACAAGCTCTGCACATTGCTTCCAAGGTTGTGTATTGATTCTGAACAAATCGGAGATGATCCGAATAAAAGAGAAGACTTCTTTGAATTTCTGAACTGTCACACTGAGAAGGTGTTGGAAGAAAAGAGTTTGCGTTGTGTTAATCTTCGATGGAAGCTTTCTGCAACAAGAGAAAATTATGTCTTTGGGAGATTTATTAGAAAAGCAGCTGCAAGTGATAATGTGAAAGAGATGGATGTAGACATTATTTCCAACATTATTTTCATCTGCAGATGCATCAACATCCGTATTTATATTCCGCATTGTTGCCCATCTTTGGAAAAGCTTAAACTAAAGGGAGACATAGAGTTCAACCCCATCAGTACAAATTCGATATTAAATCTCCAAGAGTTGGTTCTAAATGGTGTTGGAGTTGTGTCAGACTTGTTTGTGAAGTGGCTCCCCGAGTCTTGCAAAAACCTAAAATTGCTCTCTGTACGTGATATAGTTGGGGTGAAAAATCTTACCATTGCCTGTCCAATATCTCTTCGATTTTTAGCAATACTTGGTGCTTACGACAGTGTTAATGTTGAAGCCGAGAGCCTATCTGGACTAATAATATACCTTCCAGTTGGCACCAAAACAATGAGGATTTTTGCTCCAAATCTAAATATTTTGGAACTGGAAGGATGTATTGCTGAAAATTATTACCTGGGTAACTTCAAGTTTCTGGAAATTGCTAGACTTTATTATCAATGGCATCTCAACACGGAAGAGGAACTTATTAGATTTCGTCCAAAAATTGATGAGCTTATTCAATCTGTCAGCCAGACCAAAACTCTATATGTAGGCGAAAATATTCTTCAGGTACGTATATATATCTTTCTTGTGTTTAATTTCTACAGAGGTTGAGTCCCTATTGATAAGTTTTGTGCTGCATATATGCAGGTCGTTAAGGACTACTGGAATTTGAAACTCAATGCTGTACAGTACTTGTATGTACATACCAATAGGGCAGCGCAACCCAAAAAGGCCTTGTACCTCCGAAGATTTCCCAGTCTGGAATATCTGTCCATCAGATCATATTTTGATGATGATGCGGCGCGGACAGGAGTCAAGTTAAGAAGTCAAGTAAAATTAGGTAGTAGGGTAAGTTTCACAACTCTATAATGAATTTCACCATCGACGGCAATTTTTTTTCTGATTATTACTGTATTTTTTTTTCTTCTTGCATATATGCTGCATCATATGTTCATTGACAGTTGAGAGAGCGGAGCAGTCAATGTTACTGGGAATCAGCCAACTCCGAGCACCTGGAATTTGCTGATCAAATAAAGATTTTGGACATAGATATTGACAAAGAAGATCTCATCAAACCGATATTCATCAGGTATTTGCTCTCTAATGCACCAGCACTAGAAGAAATAATCATCCACTACTCCACTCAAGAGTTTCCTCAGACATCCGACTTGGAGACGTTTTTAAGAAAGTTTTTTATTGTGTTTAAATTAAGAATTAAATTCAGTTTACTCCCATGAAGTTTGGGAGTAACTTCATGTTAATCCCTATACTTTCAATTTCATCAGTTTACCCCTCAAATTTTTGAATTTTCCTCAAGCGTGACCAAATGTCCTATATTCTGTCCAAATCGGACGTTAACTGTTGATAATTTTAACCTTAACTGTGAGTCATGTATCTAGAATTTGGGCAAATCGGATCTTATATGTCCAAATCAAACTTTAACTGCTGATAATTAAAGGTCAATTCAAACGGAATATGAGAATTTGGGCATGGCAGACAAAAATTGAAGAGTTCAAGGGGTAAACTGATGAAAATAAAAGTGTAGGGACTAACATGAAGTCACCCCCAAACCACAACGGGGTAAACTGAATTTAATTCTTAAATTAATACAATGAGTCTGCTACATAGTTATTAACAACTTGTTTTTTGATGATAAACAACTCAACAACTGGTCTTTGGTATATTACATATGAAAAATTGCCATCATTTTAGATGTTTATTTTAATTGAAGTTTTGATAATATATGAGTGTCTCAGTACTGGAACTCAAATCCTGGGTTTGTGACCGATTATATTCAACTTCATTGTTTCTAACCTACTGCACTCAACTGATCGTGATCATGAGTTGGGTTCTGGCCGGTCCTAAATTATCCCTCCATATATATAATCGACTGCGCCATAATCTGCGTATATTTTGAAACTAAACACCCCACCCCTAGCCTTGTCTGTGAAATGATATGTTCGATGATATATGTAAATTAAAAGCTAAGTAAGGTTGGTGGATGATCAATACTCTACCCAATCTGACCAGGAGATAATGTATACACGCCCAAATGACCTGTCTGATTTGATTTGTGTACGTCTCTGCCAACTTCTTCTTCAACACCATGCTGGCATGGCTTGCCTGGACAACCTAGCTGATTTGGCAAGACCACGACCCTGTCAAAGTAGTAACCCTGATATGAAGCACTTGATCATCGAGTTTAGTGAAGGTTTGTGAGAGGCACTACAACCTCACCCAGTCACCCTTCAAATTAAGGGCGGACCAATGACAAACCAAATATCTTTTCGTGTCTTTTGGGGTCCATAATCTTTGTCTTGGGACAAAACTACAACCAGATGGGTTGTCTCTATACTATTTCATAGCTTTCACAAACTAGCACTGATCGACTTTACATGTCACATGCCAATTAAAAGGATCGTTTAATTTATATGCCAAATTGCCAATTAAAAGGATCGTTTGTATGATTTTTGATGCCCTACTCAAGATTGTATCAGCTAACATCAAACAATAATAGAGAAGAGTCTTGACCAAGATGGAGATATACATGGTGCGTTTTCAAGGGGTTAGAACTTAGAACGCATGTAATATTCCCTAGTACTACTCAAAAGTTCATCAAATAGTTTTATTCTATATTCTATTACTATTTTAAAGTATGATCGAGTATTCGTAATAAGATGCATGAATTTATTAATTTCTGAACCCAATCGACACCAGTTTTGTGTTGGTAGAGGGTGTCTAGATCGGAGAAGACAACCCACTAACCTATAAACATTATCAACAGAATGTGGCCCGTAAAAACACGATTAACTAACATCTGACTCCAAAATGATTATCATGTGAGTGCAGTCAGATCCCGCTGGCCCAAAATTTTCCAACTTAAAAACCCACATGGATACATTCGGTCCTCAAGATGACCCTTACTCTATTGGAAGCCGACACTGCACAAGAGACTTGTGATTGTTAGGGCTTCATTGGATGAGAGTTCTGCTCGAGCAAGTACCTTGCCAACATATATTGGCACTTGTTACTTATGTAATATCTGTCGGAATGCTTCAATGGCGGGGTCACGGCTCTCAAGTTTCTTGACGGTGGTCTAACTAGCATAGTGGCCAATGCTTTTGGCAAATCGATCAACGATTGATTATATGTGAATTGTTTAGTATAGACATTGGCATGATGAGCCGGGCTAGCTTTGGATGAGGAATGAAACATTTGGTAGCGTAGCAATGAAACAAGCATCATGCTCCGAAAATGAGATTGCCGATTACAATAGGCAAGGGTGGCACCACTCCCACCTACATGCTTGCTTTGCTTCCCACACTAGTACTGCTGCCACTGCATGCATACACATATACATGGCTTCCGCTTCAAGAATCAATTAGTTTTTACATGAAATCAAACAAAGTGATATAAGAAATTTAATTAGTAATTACCTCCACCACAAATGATAAACTCGAAGGATCATATAGATGAAACCATTCCAAAAATAGAAAACAGTGGAAGAAAGACATTGCATATGACATTTGATTTTTTTTTTTTTTCTTGTGTGAATGTTGAACAAATTGAATTTGGTCATATATTCATGCACCTAGCTTGACCGATTAGCATTTTATCTTAGACTCCCACCAGACAACCAGAAACATTCCCAATCCCATCATTATTTATAATCAAACTTAAAAGAGTTTGAATATGTTACATGGATCAACTTAGACAACATATAAATTTTCCTTCAATTTAGAATTTTAGATAATTATGTTATGTCAAATTATTACGATGAGTCTCTAACTATACAATAGACACACGTAAGAATTGAAAAATAAATTCGATTATTGTCATAACTTTAAACTTAAGCAAAAACACCTTTAGGGGAAGAATAAGTCATGCATGCTTTATGGTCCATAAAACATCAAATTTAAGTACTTAACAAAGTTTACTAGGCAAAAAAAAACTTTTCTCTTAACTATAATGTATTGAAATAAAAATAAATTATAAAATCCAGTTTGATTAAGAGATCTCTTTGATTAACGCCGTCGCCGTCAGGAACAGTTTGATTAGGCGGCGCCAAGAATGCCACGTCAAGAGTCCTTTACTGCCAGTATTTTTCCAATTGTTAAATCCAGGTAGGCTTTTCATTTGACAACGTGGTGACAGCCTTCCCCCAGCTGTTGTGGCTCCCCCTGTGGGATCCCCCACTTCCATTTTTGCTTTCCCCAATTTGTCCCTCTTAAAACCTTTTGTGCTTGGAATTACGAATTACGTCCCTTCGGTTTTTTACTATCTCTTCCGGTTTTGCCTTCCCAATTTGTCTTTTTTACCCTTGTTGCATGCAATTACAAATTACGTCATTCCGGATTTTTCACTAACATTTTGTTTTGATGAAGTAATTTTAATTTTCATAGAAATTTCAAAATTATGGAAATTATAATTTAAATTTCATTAATTGAGAATTTCATTGTTTGAATTTCATGATTTAGAGTTTTTAAAGGACAAGAATTTGTATTTAGACTAATCTTAACTGAGAGAATTGACAAATAACACCTATTTTATAAGGAATTCAAGTCAGGAATTTAAACTCCCAAATTTCACGATTATTTTCCCGTGAAAATTGCTAATTAATTCCACGGGATAAGAATCCAAACGAGAGAAACAGTCTTAAGAAATTAGGAATTCCTAATTTTTAATTAAATTCTCGAGAATTCACTCGCATCCAAACGCACCATAAAAGTTTGAGAGTTTAGTTAAGGGTGGTAATCCATAAATTATTCCAAAATCCGCATTACTGGTATAAATTGATCCTCATGTAAAAAGTAAATAAGGAAAATTGTGTTTGCCATTTATAAGTGATTCTTATGGATATGCAGCTGCGTTCAATTTGTTTTACTTGACTAGTGTATCTGTAAGACTTAGAAACAAATCTTCAAATCATGGCTAGCTCAAACGATCCCTCATGGGATTCAAGAATCTTATATTGCCATATGAACTTACCTGCAAGATGAGAAGTAGTGTGTCATTATATGTGTTGGTTTTTAGATTTCTCTAGCTTTACACTAAATGGTCGATATGATTTTATGAGGAAATCAAACGTCTTCTCCCACGTAGAGAGGATTCGGATCCCATGACATTGAGGGCACACACCAAAATTGATTTACGGTAGATAAACGTTGAGTGTTAATTAATTAGGTGAAACTAATGATTTTTTTTATCCATGATCTCGAAAGATTAACATGTAACTTCAACTCGATACAATATTATTACATACAGTAAATGCGTACTTAATTTCAAAGATGCATGTTTCCTATAGAATGGCACATGAGCTCATGGATGACCTTCGGAAGATGTCACCTATGCAATTTACCCAAGTAATCATGCAAAGGGAGAGTTAATTAGCGGTAAACATATGAGTAACTTCTTGATAAATGACAAACTACTGCACTAAACCTTTCACGGATCCAGGAGGAACTAGTAAATTAATAAACTATATTTCAATGACTTGGTTTTTCTTATTCATCATTATTAACCACAATTAGTTTAAAATATACTTGATAACTAAAATGGCATAGAATCCAAACACAAAGCCCTACAGGATACCCAGAATCCGTCCAAATCAACAGTAAAAGAAAAACCACTCAGCTCCAGCTAAACTCCAATCCCCCCATCCAAGCCTTTTTCCAGAAAGTGAATCGTCAAAACCGGTAACATGCAAACCAACCCATCATCATCATCCATTTCTCACCTCCATCAAACAACTCCCATATATATCTAATCATCCTTACTTGGTACCATGTCAACACCCAGAACCTAAAAGCTAGCTGTCTCCACTCTCCTCTCGTCTCTCTCACTCTCACACACAGAGAGCAAACCAGACACACAGACCGACATTCATTCATAGTACCACCAGAGAGAGAAATCACAACGTTGCTTTCATGGATCCGTGTCCCTTTGTTCGGGTCATGGTCGACTCGCTAGCCCTCAAGCTTCCACACGCCACCAAGCCTGCCCGTTCCGGTGTCCACTCCTCCACCACTCCCTGCTTCTGCGAGATGAAGATCAAGAACTTCCCTCCCCAAACCGCCCTTCTCAGTCTCTCTACTTCTACTAACGACTCCCCTCCCGACTCCTCCACCACCTCAGCGCATGGGTTCAACCTGGACCCGACCGCGCTGAGGCGGCTGTCGGGAAAGCCCATCACGCTCCGTGTCTCTGTGTACACGGGGCGGATGGGCAGCACGTGTGGAGTCACCAGCGGGAAGCTGCTGGGCCGCGTCAACCTCAGCATTGACCTCGATGCGGCAAAGACCAGCCCGCGGATGATACACAACGGGTGGATGAAGCTCGGGAAGCACAGCGACAAGCCATCAGCGCGGCTGCACATGGTGGTGCGGGCTGAACCGGATCCCCGGTTTGTTTTCCAGTTCGGTGGCGAACCGGAGTGTAGTCCGGTGATTTTTCAGATTCAGGGCCGGGATATACAGCAGCCCGTTTTCAGCTGCAAGTTCAGTGCCGACCGTAACTCCAGATTCCGGTGAGTTTACTATTTTTGTTTCTTACTTTTTATGGCGCATTCTAGTCGTTAATCATGTCTTTTTGCTAACGTGGGCCAAGAAAGTTAACGAAAAAATTACTGTTTGTTTTTTTGGTAAAAATACTTTTGGTGTGAGTGAATGAGAAAATTTGGGGTTTCTTCACTATTTGGGTTTTTTTGGTGAGCAATTTTGGAGTGGGAAGCGTCAGTGTCTTAATCTAGCTGGAGTCCAAACAAGATTCACCTGCCAAGTTGGTTCATTTCAGAGATTTACGTTTCTTTCATGCATAATTAGAGCATCTTCATGTGTTCCTTTCATGATAATGAGGACATTTAGTTTGTACTTCATGGGTCGTGGCCAAACCAGCGTTGCAAACCAGAATAACTGAATTTCTGGAGTAGGATACGTGCTTTTGGCATGGCGATAAGTTTTTATCGTATTTCGGATCATGACACATTTCGATATCTTCTACCGTTTGATTTAGTGAACATTATGTCGTACTTTGATATCACTAGTTGGTTAATTTAGTGAACAATATGTCATAATCGGAGTGTCGTTCTTCGGTTCATTATAGTAAAAGGGTGAACGATTCAGGTGAAAGAGGAACTTGAAACAATTCAATGGAGGCATTCTAGTTGCATACCTAAACTTGGTCAAACAGACAATGTCAACTTGAAAACAGCCTCATTAGATATATGTAGTTGGGGATTCCCTACCATGTGAAAATAGTTGGTATCAGTTCTACATGTTCTGTTAGGAATATAATCCAATTTGACAACTAAATTCTCTTATTTTTTTGTATATTCTGTGCTAATTAATCATATGATCACACAAGTGAATTAACTAATATGATTTTGTGTTGATATCAGATCTCTGCCACCAGATTTCACCAGCAAAAATAATAGAGGATGGAGGAGAACCTTTTCAGGTGAGAGAGAGAGGCCAGGAAGGGAGAGAAAGGGTTGGATGATAACGATTCATGATCTATCCGGCTCACCAGTGGCGGCTGCCTCCATGATCACACCCTTTGTACCTTCCCCGGGGTCTGACAGGGTCTCCAGGTCGAACCCGGGTGCTTGGCTTATCCTCCGACCCCATGGCTTCTCCGTTAACAACTGGAAGCCATGGGGCCGTTTGGAGGCTTGGCGCGAGAGAGGCCCTGTTGATGGCTTGGGCTACAAGTTTGAGCTTGTCACTGACAATGGTCCTAGTAGCAGCATTACCATCGCGGAAGCTACATTGAGCATGAAAAAGGGCGGGGAGTTTTGCATCGACAGTCGGCTATTGAGAGATCAAGGTTTGAATTACTCGAGGTCTCCGGTGAAAGGATTTGTGATGGGATCAAGCGTCGAAGGGGAAGGAAAGGTGAGCAAGCCTATGGTGCAAGTAGGAGTGCAGCATGTAACTTGTATGGCTGATGCTGCTCTGTTTGTAGCACTTTCTGCTGCCATTGACCTTAGCATGGATGCTTGCAAACTCTTCTCACATAAACTAAGGAAGGAGCTTTGCTATGATGAACAGAATTTCTTGTCTTAGAAACTGGTTGGATTAATTTTTCTGTTAAGTGTGTATTCTATCTGCTGCTGTGACAACCGATTAGTTTTTGCTAATTTGAGGCATTATTGGTTTGAGCAGAAGATATGTATATTTTTCTCCACATTCTTTCATTCTGATTATTTTTTCTCACAAATCTTGAAGATTTTTCTCTCAATATTTTCTTCTTCCATCTTCTAGTAGTTTTGGGGTTTGTAAACACATTGTATAAGGAACTTACAAATCATGGAACGACAAATTCATTCAATTTAATGAAAAATTTATTGATATATATTGCATTTTTTCAATGTAAGTAGCCCGGTTGTAATCTAAATTAGATTTCAATTATATCGTCAACTAAGTTGGGACACATGTCTTATGTACATTCGTCAATACGTTTGTCACCTGAAGAGAAAAGTTATATCAAGAGAAAAAAAATGGCATTCCACCATAATTAGAATGAGGTTATGAACGAGAGACATTAAACACACACAATCTAACTTTCGTTTTCGTTCGACTCATCATTATGAAATGCTTTTTTTTGCTTCTCAAATAAGATATCGTGATCAACAACAACCGTAATAATAAAAATCACCGATAAAAATTCATCAAATATCCAATATAATATCATAAAACCTCTTATTTAACACACTAAATTAATTTGACGAACTAAACTTTTGATTCGCATAATATCATAGTCGTCGCCAACCTACACCACCATATATACTTCCCATATTTTCCATATCCAGCTCTCATTTTTGAATACTTCCATATCCAACTCTTATCGTATCATAATCATATCATCCATTCTGTTCTCTTCTCGTAAGTTACAACTATTTACCACAAATACTTTTTTACCAGCCAAACTTTTACCACCTGACCCAGGTCTTCCCCAGGATAAAACCAAAACAAACACCCCTCCCCCCCCCCCAACACACTTTCCTTCCTCTCCCTCCGTTCTGCAGCTCTCTCTCTCCATCTCTGAAAAGACCGAAAAACCAGAAAGCTCTTTTGCCTGCAGAAAAGACCTTTCTGGGTTTTCCGTCAAATGGCCTCCGCCTTCCTCCTCCTCCTCATCACCATCCCCGCCGCGTTATCTCATTCGATCCTCCAATTCCCGCACGTCTCCGACTACGACCGGAAGCTCCGCGCCGACGACAACATCTACTGCGACAGCTGGCGATTCTCCGTCGAGACCAACGACGCCGGGAGCTGGGACAGCATTCCCTCCCGGTGCGTCGCGTTCGTCCAGGACTACATGACCGGCGACCGCTACGCCTCCGACTCGGCGATCGTCTCGAATTTCTCGCTGGCGTTCGGCCAGGGCGTGAAGCTCGGCGGCGACGGGAAAGACTCCTGGGTTTTCGATATCGATGAGACGCTGCTATCCAATTTGCCGTACTATCAGGAGCACGGCTTCGGGTAAGCCTTGATTCGATCCTGACCCTCGGTTTTGATGACTTTTTTTTCTTTTGTGTGTTTGACTAGTTTGGGAAATTGTATGATTGGTGGTTTAATCAAGAATGAGTGTAGGGATGGGATTGTTTTGTCGTGTTGTGGTTGGTAGGGATTAGTAGGCATGTGATTAGAAGCACATGGAGCTCGTCATTCTAGATGGGACTAGCCAATGAGAGGTTGACACTTGGAAGGCATAGGACACATAAGTATTGTGACATGATATAACGTAGTGCTAGGTCCCCACAACTTTACAATATAACAGGTATTAATTTGTCAAAAATGAAAAAAATAAAAGAAAATTTGTAGGGGATTAGGAGAGTGTGTAGGTTACTTATCATTGAGAGCTAGGGTTGAATGTTTGTACCTGTGCTTAGGCAGTTATTGTAACTGTTACTAGTGTTTTCAATATCGTAAAGATTGTCGGGTTCAACAAAATGGATGGCCTTGCGAGATGATTCATAAATTTGTCGATATAAATATAAGAAAATGAAAAAAAGTTTCAAATGAATTTGTGTCGTAAAACCTGTATTGAGGAGAACCTATAGCATTATATCATCTTAGAAGATGAATCTATAAGAATTTTATGGTTTCCTAACCAATGCGGGAATACTAGGTTGTATCAAACAATTTAACTGTGTTATGGATTAGGTGTTTTTTTTTTGCTTATATGGTGAAATTGACTAGGTGCGTGTTGTTACAGAGCAGTGACATTCGATGAGGTATCTTTTGATAAGTGGGTGGATTTGGCTGAGGCCCCTGCTATCCCAGCAAGTTTGAGTCTGTACAAGGGGCTCCAACGGTTGGGGTTCAAGATTTTCCTGTTAACTGGGCGGAGCGAATTTCAGAGAAATGCCACGGTGAACAACCTCGTATATTCAGGTTACAGCGACTGGGAGAGGCTGCTACTGAGGTAACATCAGCCAACCCTTGTCTCCTTGAGCAATACATGTACATTATGTCATCGATTAAAAGAGTAGGATGACTAGCCTCATTGTAAGGATTACTAAGATTTGGTTGATGATGATTACAGGGGACCTTCAGATAAAGGAACACTAGCGACTGAATACAAATCCAAGAAGAGAGCAGAACTGATAAACGAAGGTTTCCGAATTCATGGGAGCTCGGGAGATCAATGGAGTGACTTGTTGGGCTTTGCAGTCGCCCGACGATCCTTTAAACTTCCAAACCCAATGTACTATATTGCGTAAATAGTTCTGTAATATAAATTTAGCATTGCTGTATTTTCTCTTCACTATGTTCATCATGGCCACCATGAATATATTTGATTTTGGTTGCCATTTGGAAAAGCCTTGTACGATAACAATGTCTCTGCTACAATCTTTCAGTTACAGACAATGTAAATCCCATTTGAATTTTATAATTTCTCTTGGAGCTTCAAAAACCACATTGATATTTTTCTGTTTTGGCTATTGATAAAGATGAAAACCATTAAGGCAAGGCAAAGGCCTAGAGCTCTGTGAATTGGGAAATGGCAAATCAAGCTTTTCTGGGTTCACGGATGTCACGTGACACAAAATGATAAACCCTGTTTATAAAGACCACAGTATAATATTCCAACAGAAATGTCACAAGCCAAGCAGTGAAACCAAGTTTTATATTTGATTAATTAGACTAATAATAATTCTTCTATTGCTAATCATCAAAACATAAGCTGGAAAACTTTCTTTTCCAGATTCAGGTAGGAGTTAACATAGAAACTAAATTAGGAGAAGCTCTGAATGATTATTAATACATAAAGAACCACTCACCAACCTCTTGTACAATTACTGGTAGCTCCATAATTTTCATGGAGATGATGATGATGAGCTTGGAAGAACTCCGCCACAAACAAGGGGCTTTGCCCCAGGAATTCGCAGACAATTTAACCCACCTCCAGGAATCAAAGAACACTGTGGCTGAGGTCTCTGCATGTTCCTCCCAGGAATGCAGTTCAATGAGAAATCAAACCCCACATTCCTGTAATACAATTTGGCACATTCCTGGCTGAACCCAGAAAAGAAATTGTAAGCAACAGTAAGATTGACTAGGCTTTTCAGTGAGCAAACCAGGTCTGGTAAAACCCCAGAGAGCTTGTTGTGTGCCAAGTTGAGTACTTCAATTTCTTGGAGGCAAGAGATTGTGTCTGGCAAATGGCCCATCAGAGAATTGAAGCTCACATCAAAGACTTGGATCTCAGAAAAAAGCCCAACTCCTTCAGGAATGCAACCAGTTAGTTGATTATTGAGGAACAAAATCTCCTTCAGTTTGGTGCCCATGAAACCAAAGTTACTTGGGAAGTTGCCACTGAACTTGTTATTAGCTAAGTTGATGACAGAAGCTTGCGCATTCCCTAAACTCTGGGGTAGCTCACCTTCAAATTGGTTGTTGTTGAGAAAAATGGCATCAAGGTTTTTGTTGAAGAGCTCATCAGGAATTGAGCCAGTGAAGCTGTTGAATCTGAGGTCAAGGTAAATGAGGTTGGGAATGTATAATGTGGTTGTGGGGAAGGGGCCTGAGAATTGGTTGTTACTGAGGTCAAGCTCTTGGAGAGAGTTGAGGTCTCTGAAAGTGTCAGGAATTGAGCCTGAAAATCTGTTGCTGTTGAGATGGATCAGGGACATTTCAGTTAGAAAGGAGAGCTCTTTGACAAGAGTGCCTTTGAGATTGGCATGATTGAGATCTATTCCAGCCACAATGGTTTGGCCATCCTCAGAATCTGCACAGAAGACTCCTTTGTAAGAACACACATCTGGTCCAACCCAAGTGTCCAAGACCTTAGTTGGGTCATCAGAGATTGCTGATTTCCATGCCTGGAGAGCAGTGTAGGCTTTGCTAAGGTCTGAGGAGGAAGATCCAGATGGAGGATTTTGGCCATTGATGCCTCCACCAATCCAAACACTGCCACCACCACCACCACCAACAGGGCCAACATTGACTCCAACACCACCACCAACACCAAAACCAGCTTCTGTGGGAATTATAAGCAGAAGCAGGAAAGCCAGAAGCCAGCACTTCATGTTCTCAGTAGAGAAAAAACACTATAATGCTTGCTTGAGGGGTTTTACTTGTGAAGTTGTCCTAATGTGGTTGAGGCATTGAAGAGACAAACTTGTGGGGTTATTTGGTATTGAATGGTGCCTGGTTTCACTTTCACTTCTTTGTTTATGCTTTTTATTTTTGGATTTTACCTTTCTTCTGTAGTATTGTTGACTTGTGAGTGGTGAAGTGTTCAAGGTGATAGAGAAGGTTGGTCAGTTTAGACTTCAGAGTTAATAATATATCCTCACCAAAACATATCAACAATGTAGATTAGTGCTTATGAACTTGCATAATAGTATGCTTTAGCCTCTAATGATTGATAAGTAGGAGAAAGCTAAATGAGAGGAATTCAAGAAACTCTTTTTGATATGAAATTTAGATCAGTACTGTGAATATGCTTAATCCTATGAAAATTCCTACCATGCTTATACCTCTTAATCCTATAAGTAGGAGGTCAAGATCTCAGATAAACAGGTACCTAATCAGAAAGTTATACTTCAATATTTGAAAGGAGACTGTATCTGGATTCTCTTAAAATAGTACAGGAGTATATCCCAAATATGAAAATAGTCTAGAAACCAATTAATGTTAACACCAACTTATACTAAGCCCCATCTGCTTTTGTTCATGGCATTGACAGCCATACCTTATTATGAACTTCATTAATTTCTAGCTGATCCACAACAAAGCTGGGGCAGTATTTGCTGGGCTTTGGGATGGGAAGAAGTTAAAGCATGTATCAATTACCAGCGGCTAGACATAATAATGAATACGTGAATTAGTGAAGACAGTTGATTGTGATCATCTCACTTCTAAGTAATCACAATCTTAGCCTCAGATTAGTACTAAACCCATGTCATATCATTAGCATTTGTTTCAATAATGCAAGATGGAGCTAAATACATGATTATGATGTTGCTAATGATGATGAATTGTATAGCTTCTACTGCAGGGCATAGTAACATGTACTGTCTTGACTATGGAGGTCATGAGGGTCTGGTACACAATGCATTAGGACAAAAGAGAGATTCATGATGTGAACACCAATCAAAAAGCAAGCGCATGCTACAATGGATGGCAGCTAGCTCCCATGGCAAGTCATAATCTCATTCACCAAATCACAAAAAAAGAACAAGGAAAAAAGAAGAAGAAGAAGAAGAAGAGAGATAGGATTGAACTACCCAAGTGCCCAAACTAGAAGTGGAAGCCCTGAAAGTTGTGGTTTACAAAGCTTGGCCACAAGATTTCCACCAACACCAATACACCATTTTCATTTTTGCTACATGTAGTCGGTTGTGCATGAAACAACCTCCCAAGCCCGTAAACCAGCATATATTCCACCATGACCAAGACAATTGAGGCCACCCCGAGGTCCCCATCCATGAGCAGGATGGGCCGGGCTCAACCTCGGTGGTGACACTGAGCCGGGAACGGCAGCAGAAGGCATAGAGAAAGTCTATATTCGAAACAACAGCAAAGACAGTTGTCCCACATCGATTTCCAAGCAAAGAGAACTCACGCTGGGCCATAAATACGGCCCAAGCACCAACTTGTCAGGTATCATTTACTACGATAATAACTATACTTCGCCTGCAAATTCTGACTTGATCATCAGAGGAGGAAAGACCGGAAGCCCCCGGTCATCCTTTTGTTCACAGGTCATCGGGAGGATAACTAATCACCCAGCGGACACGTCATCAGCTTCTGCAACCCTATCCGGGATTGTACAGAAACACTACCCAATTAAATAAGAGAAAATCAAGATGCAGGATCCAGGGAGTAGTTGCATATTAGGTAAAGAACTTAAATTTGATTGACAGTAAATAATATAACAGAGGGCCTTATGCATTATCTTTGTTTTCAGCCATCAATGTATATGAACACAGTTCAGAATTATACCCAAAAAACTCACCTGTCATGTGCTTCTGCTTGTGCTTGGTTGGTGAGCTTATCTAATGGAAAGTTAATGTCAATTCCTCTGTGTTCCCCTATATCCATTTTTATTCATCACATTTGTGGACTGGAATTCTGGAACACTATTGCATCAATTATTGTATAAAGTTTCATTAGATAATAGATACTCATTGCAATAGATCATGTGATCTTTCTATTGGAGGAGATTTAGGTTTTCTGGAAAGATTTGGGCTTCAGAATCTGATTGAACTCTTACGACCCAAAGAAGATAATGGCCCAATGGGACAGTACAAGCTGGTTCTGTAGAGTAGAGGTGAATTGGGGAAATTGTCAGTGAAGTAGTGAACTGATACTGTTTTTTCAACTAATAATAGAGGAATGACAGCAACCAGTCCAACCAGTCAATCAAAATGGCATTGCCAGTAGTTAAACCAAGTTCTTGAAGATAGGGAACATCAGGCAACTGTTGCCAATAATATATTCATGTATCCAATTGAGTCCAAGAGGATTTAAGTTCAATGGGAAGCACATCAATACCAGAATCATCAACAACTACATATTTGTCACTGTCATCGACAACAAACCCAAATGCCAAATGCTGCATTTTCCACTCCACCACTTGGTCCTCCTACACTCAAAGGCATCACTACATTCACATGCCATGTGTGATTACACTTCTACTCATAAATTTGTAATAGTGTTAGATATTTTTCGACTTTAAGTCAAGTTAGTACTAAATAATCTACGTAAATATCAAATACATGAATGGAATTTACTAAAAAGTTATTCTATAAATGTGAATTAACTAAAGAGTTAATATATGAAGATCAATCTAACAAATTGTCAGATAGATAGACCAAATTGATTCTAAGAACAAAAGGTATATCATCCATTCATCCTTTACTGAAAGCTTTGTTTTCTGGGTTCAATTTTGAATTGCTGTTCTAGTTGAAGCTTAGGCCATCCATGTGAGACCTCTTTTGGGTCATTTTTGAAACCCACATTTTGTACTGTTTGATCCTTTTGAGGAATTGGGGACCAGGTTTCAAAAACAAGAAGCTGTACCAAACCATGAGCTAAAGCTACCCTTCCTTCTATTTCTGAAAGACTGAAACTTCCTCTCTCTTTTTTTTTTTGGACTGAAACTTCCTCTCACTGCCTATTTTGGAAGAGCATACCCCAAATTCCTACACATGACCTCAACAAAACTTCACAGTTCACAGTTCACACCATCAAAAAGAAATTTTTCTTCCTTTGACAGATGAAGAGGAATAGCATTAGTCAAGCCAAACATATCCATTTTCCTTTCTTTTTCAGGTACTTATTTTTAAATTTATTACATAAATTTTCTTTTTTGATGCTGTGTCCTAGCTTTTTCAATGCTATTACTAAACAACCCTTAAACCACTATGAGACTTTTGACTCACAACTAACAAAAATCTAATCCCACCAATCACCCCCCTCCACCTATCAGATATCACTAATTACTTCCCCCTAATTAAAACCCCTCCTCTTCAATTTCCCAAATTGACTGTTACAATTTCATTTGCAATTTTATTGAAAACCCAAAATTCCTTGGCATCTAAGTTAACACTAGACCACTCCTTTCTTTCTCTCTCTCTCTCTCTCTCTCTCTCTCTCTTTTTCTGAGTATCCCCAAACTTAGAAAACAAAGCCCACCTCTCGAATATTCCCCAGAATCCCTTGTTTCCAACCTCAGAGCTCTTACCCGATCGGTACCCTCAATCAAATTCGGCAGCTTGATCGTAAAGTTCGGATCTTTTTGTAAATTGGAGATTTTTTTTTGTTTGGGAGATTTGGGAAATTAGGGTTTGGTTTTGTAAAGATTGGATTTTTGGTGGGTTAGGGTTTTGGTGGGAGATGAGGATCGAGCAATTGGATGAGCCGGAGTTGGATCGGAGTGAAGGGAGGCAGATTGTGAGGGTTGACGAAGCGAAGAGAGCTCTTGTCGGAGCCGGGGCTCGGATCCTGTTTTACCCGACCCTTTTGTATAATGTGCTTCGGAATAAGATGGAAGCTGAGTTCAGATGGTGGGATGAAGTTGACCAGGTTTCTGATCCTTTGACTTTTTTGTACCCTGTTTTTCATGTTGTGTGTGTTGTTGGAATTTTTTAATTTTTGTTTTGAATCTATATTTGTTGTATGAATTTGATTAGGCTGATTTTTTAAAAATTTTATTCTGTTTAATTTGATTATTTTTCTGATATATAATTTGGTATATTGGATTTTAGAGTTCTTTATCAGGGTTCTTGAATGATATGTGATTGTGTATTGCTGTTATGTAAGTTTTAGTTGAAGTTTGTCAGTAGAGAAAATGTGTGATATGGGATATATACAGTTGGTTGATTTTAGTTCTGCGGTTGTGTATGTCAGTGTTACTTGGATTGTGAAAACATGAGTTTGCTTATTTTTATGGTGTTTAATGGATGAGTGGTGTTGTTTTGTTCTTTCAGTTTGTGCTCCTTGGCGCGGTTCCATTCCCCAAAGATGTTCCCCAGCTGAAACGACTTGGTGTTGGAGGTGTTATCACGCTCAATGAACCTTATGAAACATTGGTTCCTTCCTCTCTGTATCATGTGAGTGTGACTTCTATTGATTGTCAGTTAGTACTAGCGTGTTTGATATACAGTTTATTTGCTTGTTGTGTTTGGATGATATGAATGTGTTAAACCATCTAATTTTTGTGTAAAGAACTTATTGAGAGATAAAATTTAGCTTCTTATCTTTTTTTTCCCTCGAACAAAGAACACGAAAGAGAAAACATCAGAACAACATAAATTTGTATTTCTTCTTTCTATTTCTGATCAAACAACGATACTGCATTCATGTCTTTACAGTTTATCCCTGTTTAGATTCTGCTCTCATGCTTTTGATATGTTTGATGAGTTTCAGGCCCATGGAATTGAGCATGTAGTAATCCCCACACGTGATTATCTCTTTGCGCCTTCATTTGAAGATATCAGCAGGGCAGTGGAGTTCATTCACAGTGAGTAACTTTATCCCACCTTTATTCTTGTTTGTAATGTCTTAGTTAGGTTTGTCCAAATGTTATAACCATTTGTTTTCATGTATACAGAGAATGCATCATATGGTAGAACTACTTATGTTCACTGCAAAGCAGGTCGGGGAAGGAGCACTACCATTGTGCTTTGCTATTTGGTAACAA
Organism: Fragaria vesca subsp. vesca; assembly: GCF_000184155.1. NCBI lineage: Eukaryota > Viridiplantae > Streptophyta > Magnoliopsida > Rosales > Rosaceae > Fragaria > Fragaria vesca. The sequence continues at coordinate 5,160,152 of NC_020491.1, forward strand.
TTTCTTTCAAATTCAGCTTTTTTTATTAGCTGAAGAGTTATTGATCATAAACCCTTCTAGACCAATTGGATACCAAAGGATTGACTCGATTTGCTGTCTGTAGGTGGAATACAAGAATATGACACCGTCTGCTGCCCTGGAGTATGTGCGATCCAGAAGGCCTCGTGTGCTACTTGCCCCCTCACAGTGGAAGGTTTTTTTGTTTTTCTTGATTTTAAGCATTTTGTTTAAATCTGCAACATCGTTAGATGTTTTGGTCAGTGCCAGTAACCGGATTCATTATATCCCATTCCCACACAACTCTTAATAAATGTGCAGGCTGTTCAAGAATACAGCAGATGTTGTAGAGCTACCAGTGCATGCTCTCCCTCAGGAGATGCAGTTCTTATTACGAAAGATGACCTTGAAGGGTATCATGGCTGTTATGACAATACTGCTGGTAAGCAGTTGACAATGGTACCTAAGATGGTGAAATCCAGTCCCATGATAGCACGGTTGTCCTGCCTTTTTGCGTCCTTGAAAGTTTCCGGTGGACCAGTCACAAGGCGGCTGCCAGTTCCAGAGCCACGCGCTTGCTGAGCCCCTAATAGAAGAAGTGGCAGGAGTTGTTTGTTTGTACAGTCGAGGAACAATTTTGGAAGTTTTACGAAGTTCCAAGGTTTTCGGTATCTTCATGTTCATTGAGAGAGAAGGTAAATGAAGAAAATAAGGG
>NC_020491.1:5160977-5189855 GCF_000184155.1 Fragaria vesca subsp. vesca
TGAGGAATGTAATTGCAGTTCTGTACATAACAGCATGTCAATTTTCTCCTTTCCTGTTGTCATTTTGCTTGTCAATCCCCTGGTTTGTACCAATCGTACTATTGTAATTTGCGGAATTTCAATCATCATTTTGCTTAACCTTGGTAGTTTCATTGAAGCAGGTTCTATTCTTTAATGGACTGACCATCTAAAAGCCCATATCCCCTGCATATTAAGGTCTGCATATCTTTAGATTGAAACAGTTTCAATCTATTCCAGTTTCAACAATCAATCTGATCTTTTCTCTACTTGCATTACTAAAGCGCATATGATCGTCAACCTTCATGAACTTTTTTCTGTCGTGACAAGTCTGATGACTGTGTCCATGGATTCTGACGGATGGTGACAAACCATTTTATATATCATAACACTCCTAGTGTGGTAGTTGATGGTGTCATTTTCTCATTCTTATCTAATCCTATCGTTACGGATAATCAATATTATTAGAACAAATTTGTCCACATTTTAGTACATAGTTCTCACTTTTCAACACCGATATGTATATTTAAATTGTCCAAGGGGACACTTATTTGCCCAATTAGACAAATTTCATAAAAACCATTATCTTTGTAGCTTTGAACTGATGCAGATAGCTTTGCAAAGAAAGCTCCTTTTGCAAGTTCATTCAGGCACGAAATATGGGGCCGGACTTGCGTAGTGTAGCATATCGGTACAGAAAATGTCTGGTCTTCTATGTTCACTATGTCACACTTTAACCTAATATTTACACTATTGATTTTCTATTACGAAAATAGTTAATTACTTAATCTGTAATACGTCAAAGAACGATATATATACTCACCAAACAACGACTTTCAAGGACAAGGACAATCATCACCCTTCAATTTTTGTTCAAAGACTGTGCTCCATATATAGCTACCTTTGCAAGAGAAACTTGCTACTATAGTCGATCAATCAGCAAATGCAGTCTATAGTTAAGTACCTAACTAGTTACAAGTCCTGCAGCATAGTTTAGGACAAAAATGAGTGTTATATAAACTATGAAAATCAAAAATGAAAAGCGAATGAAGTAAACAAAAGCAAAGCGAAAGCTGCAGCAAGGGTAGGGTTTGTGGAAGAATCGAAAAAAGGTAAGGTTTGGCTTTAGGCTATGCATGCATGTTGTTATATTCGTCCTCGCACTAACCCCCAATTCTTCCTGCAACTTCTTTTTGGGACCAAATCTCTGCAAACTCGACAAGTATAACCCTCTCTGCTCTCTACTAGTTCGTATGAGCTACGTTCTCATAAAGATGAAAGGCATCCAAAATCTTCCATAAAGCGAAAGAATTGAAATATCACCTTTATATATAAATAGCTTAGCTAAGTTTGAAGTTGATACCGGACATGGCATTCCTTTATTTGATTATTTCGTTTTCTATTGCATACTTGTTCGTGGATAGAGACACTTCCTCTTTCTGTTCAGTAGGATCCTCTTCCTTTTGTTTATTTTAACGATCCTCTTCCTTTTGTTTATTTTAACAAGTAGCTGCCAACATATATAACAAAATCAAGCATCTACGTAACAAAATCAAGCATCTACATACTCTTAATTCTTAATATGTCGATTCTCTCAGCTGCAACAGTGTGCGGCTTACAGTTGCAACTCCTATTGTTCGTAGATACTGATATTCCAATTATGCAGCAGCAGTAGTATCAGAGTACATAAAACCAGCTAGCTAGTCTAACAAGGTCATCGAATGTATACAAATTCGACGGGAGTAATATTCGCAAGAGTACGTATAAACGTTATCCTGTATAACTTGATCTAAACTGTAGGAGGGGATCGATATGCAGAGCTTTCTACAAGATTTGTATTTGAGAAGAAATGCTTAAGTACTCTACGTAATGGAATAAATAGGATAATGCAGCAGATGCTGCTCGATCATTTTTGAAACTTAAAGTTTATTCTTGTCCTTCCGTTCTGGGTTCAGTTCCCTCTTTATTCCCTTCAGAAACTACAATGAAGCTGCAGAGCCCTTGATATTTACCCTCCATGTTGGGTTTCAATCACCTTTATTTCATGCACGTCCTATAGATTAATATAAATATACAGCATGCACGTTACTCTCTCAGTCTAATAGAGATAAGCAAATAAGCACATCTTTGCTCTGCTTGAAAAGCTCGAATCCGGAATAGAATAAAGCAGAAAAGAAGGTTTCAGGTAAAAGAAGGTAGGGCTTCAAGTAACAAAAGAAGGGATGAGAGGCTTACTGCACATATAATATCATCATAATCGTACTAAGATGCTTGTTAATCTAGCTGAGTTCCACTTTCACTTCCTTTCTAGTACGTGGCTGGTAATTAACATTCCATAATCGACCTTTAAGAGCATAAAAGCCATGCACTACTTCGAAACTGATATCAGGTTTTTCTTCAATAGTAACTTCTCCAGAGATATTTTCATGATATTTTCATTCCTCACTTTTCATGAAGTGACACTAATTATATTTTAGGATACTTAATGAATGAGGGCACAAGACCTCAAATCAATTCGACTAGATCGAGCACCTTGACTATATATGGAAAAGCAAACTTCCTTTTTTTAATTTTAGGGCAAAGAATCGATCTTTTCTGTAAACTGTGGAAGGTAGGTATGCATGCACGCAGAAATACAATACCGGAAAATCAGTAATATATATACCTGCATACATACTTCAATACGTAATATACTTAATGTGAGTGATTTGATATAAGTATATAGAAATACAGAAAGAAGAAAGAAAACAGAAAGAAAAGGAAAAGAAATAGGAAAGTTAATTCTTCTTTAACTTATCAATATACGCGCGGTTCTAAAGTGTTTAAACCAGTGTCTAGGTGTATATATAGCCAGGGCATCAATACGCTTCTATTGAAGATCCAAGTAAAACAATCACATTGTACTAGCTGTTTCCTATGTGTGTTGTGTCACTTGTGTGTATTATATATGTGATGGTATAAGATGAAGAATCCATTTCGAGTTCATGTGTCTTTTTCTCTTTTTTATTCTCTGATTTCTCCCAGATTATATAAACGTTCAAAGAAGTGAACATAAAGCACTGTGGGGAATGAACATTACTGTATTAATTAACACATTTTGATTTCTATAAAGGGAAACAATATGAACCCCATATTCATATTTAAGTAACAAAGTGACTAACCAAAGCATAATTAACAATGTCTATGTTGCAATTGGCGCAAACTCTTTGGTATTTCCTCTGTAAAGAACAAGAAAGGAGCATTATACAAACACAATGAAATAATAAAATAATTATAAGAATAGGCTAGCTTATATAAAGATGATATATATGGTGTAATGATAATGGTGATGATTTTCATGCAGGAAGCTAGGACTAGCTACTGGATTTGCTTTGCCTTTGGGTCTTTGGTTCTCTCCTTCTATATATACTTGTCAGAAGAGAGGAACAGCCTTTTCTCTTTGAACCTTCTTTTTCTTTTCCCCCCTTTTGTTCTCTTTTCTCTCTTTCTTTCCCAAAACATGGACCGTTGCTTAGTTAGTTCAATTCAGTTGAGAGCCAAGAGAATATAGATAGAGCGAAAAAGAAAGCAAAAGAGCTACCAAACCATATATGGTCCATCAATGGCTAGTTACGATCTCCTGGCCTCACGTTTGAATGTGAAAGCAACTTGATCCAGACTACTCCAGAGAGTCCAGAGAGGGCTGTGGCTTCAAAATACTAATCATGGTGATGATGATGATGTTGTCTCGGGGTTTTTGTTTGTTTTTATTCTCTACTGGGTTTTTCTCTTTTGCTTTTGCCCTCGCGCCTATCCATGATGATCTGTGTTGTCAGGGTCAGGCCAGAATGGAGAGTACTTCATCCACTCTGCCTCTTGAGGGTTTGCCATGGATGATGACTCCTGCACCAAAACATATATTGCAAGCGTGCCACGATTAGGATCGACAAACCACTATTAACCTGGCTAGGGTTTCCACCCCATTATTATAACCAGTTCTTCTGCAAAACCAATCTGTGCCTTTGTTTTCTAACAGTAAATAAAGAGTCTGCACTTGAGTTCAGTCAAGATTTTAGTACTAAGATTAAAAGGAAATAGTGGTACTAAAGTTCACATGCATAGTAGCTTTAATTGTGTTCTCAACTTTGGTTTGAAATTAATCAAGAGGCATAATTACGGCTTTACAGTCAGGTAACAAGAAAGATTATATTCTGTTGCTTAGCGTTAGACTAGAGCCCAGATATGATGCTAAGTGTCTCTACCTTCTTTTTTTCCTTTTGCTCTTTTACGAGAGGATTGCGAAACGACCCTAATCATATACATGAAAACATATAAAACTTAAAGGATAAAGAGAAAAAGGAAAAAGAAGGGGTTTGGCTAACTTCTGTCTTTAATTTAAATTAGTAGTAATAAAGAAATTGGATGATTTTCTTGCTTTTCGTCCTTTCTAATTATCGGCAAACTCACTTTTTCTTTCTATCGTCTGTGATTAGCTAATGGTATAATGACAAACTAGTGCTCATGAAATTCAGAGTCAAAAAGTTTATATAAACTACTCACTTCTTTGACATTACTCGATGAAGTGCAGGCCATTATGAGCTCCTCTAAGCCAGATGCTGACCTCCCTCCCATCTGTTTATGATGCTGCTGCTGTTGTTGTTGTTGTTGTTGCTGCTGCTGCTGTTGTTGCTGTTGCTGCTGACGTGTTTTTGCATGCAATGAAAAGATAGATTAATACCCAGCTAATTAAGTAAGCTTGATGATATTGTCTTCAAGGATTAAAAGGCAAAATAATTTAATGTTTGCAATTTAGCAGACAATAAAAGCAACATAACTGGATGAGTTTTGACACACATGTTCAACTATTGAGCTACATAGATTTGGTGATCGAACCAGTATCGTTCAAGATTTTATGTATTCATTTTGTTAGATGATACTTTGGCAAAACAATATTTTGCACATACATTTACCATTTAGGTTATGTAAATGCGGTATAATGCGGTTATTGTGTGCAGTATTTTACTCAAATGCGGTTATGTATTAGAATAAGTTTTACCATTTAGGTTTCTATTTGAGAGTTTTAAGAGTTTTTGTTTAGAAAAGAGGAAATAAAAATACAACAAAATTTGAGTATATATAGTGACACACAATGTGTCAATATTGTTATCTTATATTAAGCTTTTTTTAGTGATTGACTACAAATTAGTAAAATTACTAGCTAGGGTGAGCAATGGTACCTGGAAATGTTCGTTTTGGAGCATTATCGATCGGGAGACATGGTAAGCATCCTGATCGAGCATGATGGAGGTGGCGGAGTGATGAAGAGAAGGCGGAGAGATGATGGTGGAAATGGGGTGTGAAGGCCGACTGATGTGGAAGCTGGCCGCCGTTGCTATTTGTTGTTGAAGATGTGTTTGGCCATGCTGATGTTGCTGTTGCTCATGGTGTACCTGCTGTTGATGTTGGTGGTGATGAAGCAGTTGATCATGTGCAACATGATGAAGCTGTGGTCTCTCACGCAGATCTTCACACGTGCCAGATGCAATGCTGGGTTCCCTTGCCGTTGAAGCCTCTCCTATCCCCACCTGCAAATGGACATATTAAGAAGATTCGTTACCAAGTCTATTCTTGATTTCTTGATCAACCACTATTCATTTCCTCTCTTTTAACTAAGAAAATCTTTGAATATTGATCTTACTTCAATAAAATGCTAGGTACCCTTTTAGTTTGATGAGGAAAAACTAGTTTTTGCTAACTGAAAGTGATAATCAACTATTCAAGAGAGAGGTCCAGGATATTTGTAGTCATGCTGCAATTACAAGCAATGCTAATATTGGTGCTCAGATGGGGATAGGAGAAGGTTAGCAAATGGATCCGCAATGTTTATAAGACAACATTGGTCATCTCATTAATTAGATGTCTAATAATAGATGAATGTAGAAATTAAACAATTAATTAGCTTAATACACGATGAATATTTGATGAAAAAGAATAATGGTAAACTACCTCATCGAAGCTTTTTCTGAATGGGACAAAGCTGAAATGGTCGGACTTCAACTGATGAATGTCTATGGCATTGTAACTTGTTAATGGCTGACCAACGACATTAACTTGAGCTGCTGCTGCTGCGGACATTTGATCATGGTGATCTCGAAGATGAGTATTATGGGACACTATTATTTCCTTCGAAGAAGTACAACTCCCACTACCACCACTGTCTCTTCTCAAATCACTACTTCCTTCGCCGGTTAAACTTGCACTTGCAGCACTTGATCTCTCGGACGACCAGTTGCATTGTCTCGGCTGCGTCTGATAGAATATCTTCGAAACCACGAGCTCTCCTTCCTTCTCCTCCTCGTGCTGGCCTAGATGGTACTGGTGCATCACCCAGTTCGTCTTCTCCGGTTTTCGATTCTTCCCGAAGTTTGTGTAGAGGACCAGGATTTTCTTGCACCCTTTTTGCTTGCCATTCACCATTACCGGTCTGGTCTTGCCGGTTTTGTGCCACCTTGTCTCCCCGCCTGCTTGCAAGTGGTCGCATTCTGTCTGGATTTTTCGCCTCTTTCGTGTCCCAGTTGTGTAAGCCTTGGAGGGTCTATGGAAGAAGTGTCTGCTCAAACCATCTCTAGTCACTCCTGCAAGAAATGAAACATTGCATGCCCAAAGTCAAAGTTAGGTTGACCAATTAGGTATGAATATTACCTCTCGTATATGTTTGTACAAAAATGAGAGATAGTATTGGTCTTGGAAGTCATAACCAACTAAACTTGAAGAGAGTAGATGATGACCAGGAAGTTTTTCAGGATGGGTGTAACAAATGCCATCTTCTCCTTCAATGGTAGGAATGAACTCATCAATCAAAGGATGAGACTTTGTGTCTTTGGCTTCTACCTTTGCTTCAAGGTGTTCAATCAGTTCTTGGTCTGTTGGGTCAAATTTCACTCCTGCTGGTAGACCTAACCAGTCCTGCAGACACCAATTAATTTCCATTTCATGTTAATAAATTTATTGAAAGCGAAAAGGAGCTAGCTTAGATAGCTAGAACAAAGAAAATAAAGTGAAAAGAGAAAGATGAAGTACACCCTTTTAATTTACATAAATTAATATCAAAATTAACTTACTTGATGAGATAGATAGAAAATAATTACTATGAATTACAAGGGATCATGATTCTTCATATGGTAACAAAAATATTTATTTGGAAGCAAACAAGATTATTATCTGATTGATTGATTTTTAATCCGTACATACCGGCTTTCCTTCAAGTTTGTGTCCGCAACCGGGGCACTGCTTCGATCCACACATCTGGTGTTCTTCAAGCTTGGCATCAATGAGATCAGAGCTTCTGATATTACTCTTATTCATTATTTCAACCTTGTGTGAAGAAATATAGGATTAAGATGCTCCTATCTTCTTTCTCGAAAACTCATCAACTTGTAATCGTCTTGTACGAAATTATGATCATCCTTGTGAAACAGCCTGCTTCTCATATCCCACCAGCGCTTTGCTCTCTTGCTGATTAAACAGAAATCATATACATATAAATATGATTGAGATCCACCTTGAACGTATACGTTCTTATTAACAAAAGGAAAACGATGCGAAAGAATGAAATCGATGGACGTATATAGGTAGTACTTAATTCACAAACTTGATAATAGAAGATGGCAAAATGAACAAATCAGAGAAAATTTTCTGGTGGAATTCATAACAACAGCTTCATCAAGCTAATGAAGAAAACAAAATCTTTATAGGCAAAAGGATCATACAGAAAACCAATGATTCTGAAGATTGATTTCTGATGAAAGAAGAATTCTTTTCGAAACCCAAAAGATAAAACATGAAGCAAGGAGAAAGAAGAACAGGAAGAAGGGGGAGGTGACAGAATTGAGAAAGAGGAAACTATGAAAGAGAGTGAGGTTGAGCTATAAACCTGCAACTTCTTCTCCTGCTTTAACATAAGAGAAACACCAGAAATCCTTGTCCAGTCTCTACTTTAACTGAAGGGGCTGAGAGAAAAAGAGGGAAAAGTTGCCCTCAAACCCTTGCACCTTTAAGCCAGCAGCAGCTAGCTTTTCTAATCTGAGAAGCTAGCTGATAAGCTAGGCGGTTAAGCACGGCAGCTAGATGTGTGTGCGAGGAGATAGAAAGAGAGAGAGAGAGCTCTGTAGAGAGAGAAAGAGAGAAACCACCCAACAGAAACAACAGGACATAAAAGAAAGAAAGAAAGGAAACCATGCCAAGTTGGTTTTAGTTTGTGAAAATAAAGCTAGCTCAGCTCAGCTCATCAAGGCCTGGCCTCTCTCTCAAACTCACACACACACACTTTTGTTTGAGCCTTGACTACAAAAGCAAAAGGCATGAAACGGCCTCCCACAGCTGTTACTAATACAAAAGCAAATTAACCCCATCTCATATCTTTGCCATTCTCGCTAGCTAATAAGCTCGTATATAGTTTTCTTTTATATACATCAATTTATTGGAAGTATTTATCTCAATATTTTATGGTTGGTATTTTCATGGTAAAAGGTGAATGTCAATATTATATACATTCCTCAGACAAAAATTCTTATTCGTTTACATATGGACAGTAAGACTTTGAGTAATAGAGACGAAATCAGGAATTTACAGCAGTAGCTCTCAGAGTTCATATTATTATTAACTAGGATGCATAATAATAAAGCTTAATTTCTCCTTCAAGGCAGAAAAAGATTGTGAAAACAAAAAAAAACATATTAGAGAAGAAAAAAAAGATGATAGGTGCTCACATGGGTTTTGAGATGGAGTGGTGATGATGATGCTTTTGCCATGAATGTTGCAGAGAGAGACTCTCAGAGGGAGAAAGAAAGAGGGAGAGAGATAGATTAGATAGAACATTGCTTGATATGCAAGGCAATTGAGCAGTGTACTTGATGGACCACCACCACCCCTTCTAATATAAAACCTTATGCAAGATCATATTAAAAAGAAGAGACCTAGCAGACTTGAACCAGAAGCACCCACAATTTATAAATTACCTCATCCCCAAAAGAAATCATCATTTTTTACATGTACTCTATATTTTGTGTCCCTTTGTTTAATTTCCAGCTTGTGTTATTTCTATTTAGAGGAGATATCTCAAGTACTGTACACTCATACCAATTGTGCGGCTGCCTCTTCTATTTCTCCTATATATATGAAAGAAGAACTGAAGAAGGACCTGCCTTTATGTGGGGCTCATGACCCTTAATTGGCCTTTGGAAATCTTTGCTATCGAAAGTGTCTTGATATTACATCAGATGATGGTGAGCCTTCACGTTTATAACATTCATTCAAGCAGTCAAAATTAAAATGATGGATGGTCCAACATGCTGTTTACACAACAGATAGATGTCCATGATTGCTCATTTGTCTGATTTTCCCTTTTATGCTATTCTTTCTTCTTTTCGAGGTGTAGAAGAAATGCGATATTTAAAATTCTAATATCTTAAAGCGTATATGTTGCGATGTTAGTTCACGTTATTCTCCTTGATATATAAATAATTAAATTATTACACGTGGATTAACATGCGCGGCGAGTTTTTATAAACCTATCCCGGCCAAAACCTTATGTCACTTTGGTTACTTTTGAGAGTCATTTGTTCTTTCTTAGGTGTAAAACGCTATGTAAAAACAAAATCGTAATCTAAACTTCTTCAGCTGATATGTTAATTCACGTGATTCATTTTGATAAATTTAATCACAACACGTGGATTAGGATGAGTAAAAGGAACGCGACAGGTTAATAACGTAAAATCCTATCCGGCCAAACGATCAGTCAGTTTGTTACTATATATGAGATTCTTTTCTTCTTTTTTAGCTGTAAAAGGAACGCGACATGCAAGTTAATAACGTAAGCTAAAGCATCTTATGTTGATATGTTAGTTCACGTGATTCACTTTTGTACTCTGATAAATAAGACAACACGTGGATGAGAATGTAATATGAATTCAAAAAAATGTAATAGGAGATATGTTTTTTTTTAATAAAAAAATGTATTAATAGCTGATCATAAACCCTACATATGTCTAGTAAAGTTTAAACTCATGACCTCAAAGTCACTAGTTAAACACCTTAGCCAACTAAACCACATCTCAAAGTTGTACTATAAGATATGTTAAGTTCACGTGATTCACTTTGATACTTGGATAAATTAGTCATGACACGTGAATTAGTAAGAACAATAAGTTTATGTTCATTTCATTACTTTGAGACTCAAAGATTTCGAACGCGAAGTTTATGGCTTGTTGTTTAGTCGGACTATGTAAATTCTACTATGTTTACCCGGACTAGTTACTTAATACAATATGTATGTTGGGGCACATAGTTAGAATTACTTTTCATAACTTGGGCGTCGAGGCTTTTTCAACAATGAACGCAATGTGTAACAAAGACTCTGGATGAAAGTGAAGATGTAAATATCTATTAGATCCAAAACCATTCAACAAGCTTGTATATATATAAAGCTCGGATCGTTTTTCTCTTTTTGTCTCAAGGGAACGAAGAATCTGATTGTTCGGATCGGAACATCTAATATAAGTTTATGCATGTATTTAATTTGAGGTTAGAAATACCAAGTCCTTTCTTGAATGAGCCGAGGGGAAAAAACGAGGGATGGAATATTAGCTGCTTATGTAATGAGAGAATAAGGGTCAATGAAATGCAGAATTTATCAAAAATATTCCAAGAACTTGCAAACTAAGTGCATTATTTGGGCACATCTTTACTAGGAAAATACTCTCTCTTTATGGATTTGAGTAAATTAAAACATGTATGGGAATATTTGTAACAAGTAGTCAGAATAATACCTGGTACTTCTCAAGAAACTTATTAGGATATCAACCAATGAAAGAAAATTCTGAATTAACAAACTTTGAATTCAGTATGCGTTTTAAATTGAGAATCCAACCATACTATATATACCTATCCCCAATGTTGATATTCAACAAAAGCAGCTATCATATGATACTGCATGCACTGATCAGCATGCACTTTTGGAGGTGTAGAGGAATTTATGCTACAAAAAGTTACTCAACATTCCAAAACAATAATATCGGGAAAGACAAGGACTTCTAAAACGTCATCATGTCCAAGACCAAACTAAATTGCTTCACCCAAACAGTTATTTTGATCACATGCATTTTCTTTTGTGGGTGATCTATAAACATACTTGAAAGATTACGTATGCTGCGTGCTTGCATATATAAGGCCGACCTTGATATTTTGTTTAAGACGATAACAAGATCAAAGGTTCATAACACATATATTTCGAAAGAGATTGTGTCACTAAACTAAATATAAGGCCGATCTTGATATTTTGTTTAAGATGATAACAAGATCAAAGGTTCATAACACATGTATTTCGAAACAGATTATGTCACTAAACTAAACGGTATTGAGAAAAATGTTTTTGTTATGGAATACCAACAAAGAATGTTCCTATAGCAGAGATGGAACAATACGTAGGCAGCAGAATTATGTTGTGTGAAAGCAAACGACGTACTTTAGTTGTAAAAACATTCATGAATGAGTTTATTATCATAATGGTGTTTGTGCATGTTTACACATTTCTCATTACCAATAAGAAAATGTGGCTGCGAATGGGTGGTGGTTGCTGCGAGTGCCAATCGATCCTCGACATAAATGGAAATCCCATTGCTCCCACAATGATTTTTCTTAAAGTACAAAGTGAGAGAATAGGAGACAAAGAGAAGAATATTACTTGTTTTTCTCTTTTCTTTTCTTTGTTTTGACCTTGTTTCTTCTCTTTTCTCAGAAGTCTACTATTTTCTGCTTTCATGAACCTCGTGAGAGATCATTTGCCCAGAAAATGTCACAAGGGAAATGAAGAATATAACAGTACTGAGACATAATACCCGATTGTCATGAATTTGAAAATATGAATTTGCCCTTGAAATGTTATTTTCTTTTCAATATACAATAGATGAATGAAAGAGTACGTGCAAGTTTTGTCATTTGAAGTTGGTAGGACTCCTAACGTTTAGGACTTGGGAGCAAGGCTGATGTTAGGTTTATCTACTTCCAAACGTTGCTTCCATTTCTTCACCAATTTTGTGTTTTGACGTTGATATTTCTTCACCAATTTCTTCCATTTCTAGACATTTTTTCATGACAGAAAAACATGGACTCAACCGGGGACATAAACACTCAATATTCGGCCCAAATATAGAAGAAGCAAAAAGGCCCAAGATATCTGTGATCTGTGACATTTCTTTGATCATATATGTATACAGTAAACTATAGTAAATCCAATCACAAAAGTAGTTACTAAAAACAGGTAACATGGATTTTGCTTCAATGCTTCCAAACTCTAATACAGATCTATCATGATTTTTCTCTAGGAAGCATACATATACGCTTATATGCCAACAACGACACCATGAAGACAGTAGGCGAATAACCAAATACCTAGTTCGCGAAATGAAAGCATTTTCACTTTAAGTGATCTTCTTTGCTGACTTTGTTTTCTTATTTGGGAGAGAAAATTTTTGGCTGACTAAATCATAGCGTGGGACTTTAGTGACTGCAAAACAGGATTGTGAAAGAACAATGTTAGTCCCCAAAATGAATGTATGAAACATGAACCGAATATCTAATGAGCCAGAAATTACCATCTCCATATGATGCCATTGTGAGAGGGGTCGATAAAAGCTTTTGAGTTGTTGAAGTAATATCTTCCATAGAAACCTCATCTACAGCCTTCATGAGTTGCTCCAATTTCCTAACCAAAAAGTACAAATAATAATCTTTTCAAGTGGTTTATGAGAAATGCGCAAAAGGTATGCAGGAAATGGTATTGACACACCAAGGAGTTCCTAAGAATGTCTGTGTATGCGAGAGAGGGATACCGACACTTATGGTGAGTACTTAATATCAGTAAAGGCCAGAACAGCTTGATTTATGAAATAAATGCAGGTTTTACACCTATTCCCAATCACACAGTATACTGGCAATGAAAAAAATATATATACTGTGCATGCAAAATGTAATCTGACAGTTCATTTTCATTGGAGAATAGATTAAACGGCAAGGTTCTCATTAGCGAAGTGTAAAGCTTTGTTCATCTGATAGAGAAAAAACCAAAAAGATTACTTTTCTTTCTGTATCGACAGATAAAAAGAGAAAAGATCATAAACAGTCATGACAAAGGCCATACCAATCATTGTACGTCAAGATTTGTTTCCCAATATCGTCTACAACAACCATCTACAGAATCAAAATGTAAAGTAAATATACCGATCCTATAAAAATAAATTTAAAAAGTGGTATTATTATTAAGAAAATACACTAATTGATCACATACTCTAGATTCCATATGCATAAGAATGGAAGACTTCGTTGACTGTTTGGCACGATCTAGCTGTACCACGTCAACTGTGGATGAGAGAAAAGAACATGTGAGTGACATGTTTCCAAGTTGAAAGTAAAAAAATAAGGGGATTAAGAATATTAACAAGATGAAAAGAAAAGAAAGCCAAGATAACCTTCTCCAGGAGTTGCAAGTGCAACAAGCTCATCGGCCGCAATATCAATGGCTTCTGCCACATAATCTGAACTCTGAAATCCACAGATGTTTGCCAATATCACTTATCACTAATTACTATAGCATGCCATAAAACATACAATTTAGATTTATATACTCTTAACAAGACAAAGGGACTACTTATCATGAAAAGATAACACAAGTTCAAGGTATAGCGATACCAAAACAGTATCCAGGACAACTAACACAAACACATGATATTCAGTAGCTACTTACAGCGGAAGCTTGGATGCCGAATATAGCGCTGTTGTTGTATATGCTATTGATTGCTGAAATTGACTTAACCTCAGGATTTTGAGCCAACACATGAATATCTGCTCATTACAACAGCACTAGTATTCAGTTGCTGAGGTTATTTAATCTAAAGAAGAAAGAGGAGGAAAAAAGACGAGCAGTTCATTTCCAAATGAATGGTATAGCTGATATAAAAAGTAATGGGATCTGATTCGGTGCAGTCTTTAACTTTGAAGGCCAAAGGTTGGGAAAGTTAGGGATCCACACGGTTCGAATGAAACCAGGAGAGAAACTAATGTATCTATGGACTGCAGTATAAACAATTCCGCTCAAGCTAATGTCAACATCGTGTTTGAAACATGAAATGTTTGTTTGTGTGTTTTCTACCACTTACATAATCGCGAGTTCATCCCTTTTCCAGGTCCACCACTTGAAAAGGATTCACCTCCTCCCATTAGCATCTACAATAAGCTAGCTACATTATTGCTTCACAAATTTCTAGCACAGCAAAGGGTGCAAAACTAAATTTTTACTGTACATATAACAGAATACACTAAAGAGATGCATGAGATAGACCTGGAGAACATTCAAAATCATTGCATCCTTCATCCTAAGCCATCCACCAGGAAGTTCAAATGCAAGAGCAAAATGAGTATCCTGTCTCGCAAGGAAAATAAAAAATATAAGTTATTGGATGAACAAGAAAGGGGGATAGATATATCAGATCAGACATATGTGATACACACCCCTGATTCAGCTTGACAACGGTAGTCACCTCCAGTGTACACAGACGTTGGCTCCTCAGCAAGAGGGACACTGGGGAGATCAGACAAAAGTGGTTCTGCAATTTTTAGAAGTTCCTCATGTTCAACACCATAAGCGGCCAGCACCATCCGAGGAGCAGTATAATTTTCCTGAAAAAATTCCATTCAAATTGGCTACACAACAACTAACTAGCATACATAAAGCTAAATTTGGCAACATGGACCAAGTAACTACAAAACTTACGGTAACGAATTCCTCCAAAGTTTCACTATTTAGGCTACTAATCGAAGATTCTTGGGCCAAGAGTGGATTTGCCAATCCACCCTTGTAACCAACACAGTGAACTGCTTCCAAAACAAGGGCTTCAGGGTTTTTGGAGGCTTTATTAATATCGTCTTTCACCCTGAGAAGCTGCAGATGAAGCTACCAATATCAGCTACAAAGCATGCAAATTCTCCGATGACGCACGGAACAGAAGGGTTGTGAAAACTTACTTCCTCCTTCACTTCCCAATCAAGGAAAACAGGATTTCGAACTGAATCAAGAAGCAGCTCCACCATTTCAGGAACATAAGTCTTCAGAGAACTAATGGTGTAACTCATCTGCTCCCGAGAAGCTGACGCCTGCACAGTGCCACCAATCGCCTCCACCTCCCGCACAATACGCAAATGACTGCGGTTACTTGTGCTCTTGAAAGCCATACGCTCCAGCAGGTGTGAGCCCCCGGATGACTCTGGTGTCTCATAGACCGAACCACAATTAATATATAAACCTATGGAAGCTGTAGGTATCTGGCCAACAACCATCAAACAACAATGATCAGTCCAATTTCTCAATTCCCACACAAAACAGACACAACAAACTCCGAAAACAAGCGCACTCCCATTCATACCTCTGACTTCATCGAAGCTACTTTGACACCATTCGGCAGAGTAGTAATCTTTGGCTTCTCCGGTTGTACATAATCCGGCAATGCAGGTGGAAACTTAACACCTTGAAGTGGAAAATCCAGAGGTGGCATAGACCTGGACCGTCCTCCGGTCAGCCAACCAAAAAAACCACCCAAAGGAGACCAAGAAGGCCTCGCCGCAACCGCGGCTGGACTCGAAACTTCACCCAATGTCGAAAACCTAGCGAGTCCCCTAATGCCTGTCCTTCCCTGATTATTCAAAATTCCAAGCATAACAAAGTCACATTCTAATGATTCTATCATATCAACACCACAACAAGCCTGAATCATAAACCCTAACTTTGACCTAAACCAGCATTAAGCTCAAAATCTTACTTAACCAGCAAAATTCAACTTTACTCCTTCAATTTTTGCTCCTATACTTCAATTTTTCAGTATCAAAGCAACTATTAAGTTTCGGCATTAATTAATCATGAAAACGGTGACGTTTAATGGTAAAGAATCGCCGGCGGCGATCGGTGACGGTTGGATTAAAATCAGATATATGAGGAACGGAGAGGAAGTTACTGACCTTGAGAGCCCGGAGGCGTGACGTGGCGGTCTTGAACATAGCGGCGACGCCGTTAGTGGCTGAGAAATCGGTGGACTGATTTGGAAGAAGAGTCGTTGGTTTTGTCACTTTGTGACTGTGAGCTCCGCCACTAAAGGCGGAGGGAAGACACGTGTGGAAGTTTCTAGGGGAGGGATTGTGGGCCGTCGGATTGACTGGAAGATACTGGAGGGACGGACAGGTGGACGGGGGAAGTGATGCCACCTTAGCAGCTTGGGTGAGTCGGGTACGCGTTTTGGGTTTCGGTTGGGTTTTACTCAACCGGGTCGAGAATAAAGTGTAACTTTCCTTTGTAGTTTCTTGTATGACAAGAAAAAATATCAAGAAGGAATATCTCTTTTTTAGTTCTGGTTTACCATCGCAAGTCATATATATTGCAACATTTACTCGTACATTTACTTATTTAGAACAGAAAATAAGCGGAATGGAGAAGAAATGAATCGATATTAATTATAGATTGATTCTTAAATCCATCTCGCCCTTTCGTAATCAAAATCTTAAGTATACCGAAGTGAGACATACACCAATTCTGCATCATTCATGTGTTAGTAAACGCGTGAACATTTCATAATCATTCCAATTCTTTTATATATATACATCGATCTTAGTAACCGTAAGAATTTAATTACACTGTAATCATTCTATTCAATACCAAATTATAATATGTCGTATTATAATTTCACGGATTAGACATACTTGAAATCAGCACAAAAACCATTACTTGGTCATGCATGTTTTGTAACTGAATATATGCATCACTATAAGAATACCTAAGAAACTGATAAATTTAGAAATTGATATACATGATTGACAAAATTTTCAATGGAGAAGAGAGAATTTGCAATGAATAGTTTTCTCTTTCAAACGTTCAATTTTTCAGTTTCTCTTTTAAAATTCAAGTTATCCTCTATTAACTAGGAGTTGGTTTCCTATGATTTGGTGAATACGGTTTCTTAATTGATGCTCTATAAATACATCCACAATAGAGAACAATCATCTATAGATTAATTCCGAAATTCGTTATCATTCTCAGTTTCATTGCGTTAGCGAGTAAGGTGGCAAGCAAATTCAAGTTAATTAATTACAGAATTAAACCAAGGGATCCTTTGATGTTCTCAAGTCCCCTATCCATGGGAAACACCGAGAAGAAGTTGATGAACCAAATAGTGCAGCTCAAAATCACGTCCAAAACCCTCGCACGCCAAGCCAAAAGATGCGTCAAGGAAGAGAAATCCGAGAAGCTCAAAATCAAAAAGGCCATGGAGAAAGGCAACTTCGACGGCGCTCGTATCTATTCCGAGAACTCAGTCCGGAAGCGCACCGAACAACTCAACTATCTCCGACTATCTTCCCGCCTCGAAGCCGTCGCAGCTCGTCTCGACACTCAGGCCAAGATGAACACGATATCCAAGTCGATGCGCAGCATTGTCACGTCACTCGAGTCCTCCTTGGCCACCGGAAATCTCCAGAGGATGTCGGAGACGATGGAGAGGTTTGAGAATCAGTTTGTCAGCATGGAGGTTCAGGCTGAATTCACGGAGAATGCTATGGCCGGGTCGACGTCGCTTTCGACACCGGAAGAGGAGGTTAACAGTCTCATGCAGCAAGTTGCGGATGATTACGGGCTTGAGGTGTCTGTGGGAATGCCTCGGCTGGTTGGTCAGGCCGTGAAGATGGAAGAAGGTGAAAAGGAAGAAGAGGATGATGAGAATGACCTTTCCAAGAGGCTTGCGGAGCTCAGGGCTAGGGGAACTTAGTCATGGAAAGAATGTAATCGATGGATGTTCTTACGAGTTCATAGGGTTTAGGGTTTAGAAGTACGTACAATATTTTCGAACAATTTTCAAGCATAAGATATATGGGTTTTGATTGTGTAATAATTTCATGAGTAATGCTAGATGAACCACTTTTTGAGGAACCATCTTAGAGCCCACCTTAGGTGACATCATATATGGCATAGCCACGTCATCAAAATATTATCTGTGTCTTTTATATTTTCATTTCTTCTTAATTACAAAAATTTATTTTCCTTTTTTCACTTTCAATAAATAATCTTCGTCTATAAATTAGGTACAAGAATAACACGCATGTATCCATGTATGTTCTTTCTTCCTCTGGTTGGTATATATTCTCTAGCACTGATTGTTATTTCATCAGTTTTGCAAAAAGAAAATAGAACCTGAACTTGTATTCAAATTTCTACATCGATCATAGCTTTAGCTAGTATTTATCATACACCCGTAGACAAGATAATACTTGCTTGATTCTATCTTTCAAACTTGGTTTCACCAATTGTTATAAGAAACTGGCACCTTCCAGCAAATTAAGAAAGATATATATGTAAAATATAGCAAGCATTTTGTTCCAACCAGTGCACCAAGCACTCCATTCCCATCCATTATTTCCTATGTTCATCTTTGCCTCTTACGTACCACTCTTGTTACTGGGCAGTATATATGCATAATTGCCAAGGATGTCAAATTGCAATTGAAGGCCTTCAAGAGTCCCCATCCCCCAACGATAATGATGATGTACCATGGTCAAACTAGGAAAAGATCAGTGTTCGTTATCAACCCAACCTCACTGAATATTAATCTTCTACCCGGTCATGGTGATCGAAAACCAATTCACAGAAGGAGTTCGTATACGAGGAATCGTAGTCACATAGATATCAAAGAAAACCCATCCAACTCAACAATATATGACCCATGAAATTCTAATAAGCATCATGTGATACTCTAATTCGATATGAGTTGATCATGGAAAATCAGATAATTAAGATGGTTGAGCAGAGGGTGAGAGGAGAAGGATGAAGACGGCAGATGAAAAAGAATAATAAAATTAGGGTTTATATGATTAAACTAAGAAAGTGTCAAAAAGAAAAATGAATTTTAGTAATCTCTATTAATGAAAATACAAAAGACATAAATAATATTTTGATGATGCGGCACTGCCACATATACTGCCACCTAAGGTGGGCTCTTAGGTGGTTCCTCAAAAGGTGGTTCACCTAGCATTACTCTAATCTCATATGTTCTGATGGATTTGATCCTTGTTGCTCATATGTTCTTGCTAGCTTACTTGTAGGACTAATCTCATTCTCATAGTGTATGAAATGTCAAATGGGAAAAAAGCATGATGATGTGGATTTCACGTTAAGTATTTGTTGAACTTTACCTTGGTGAATTCAAGAAACTTCTTGATTGTTAGTTGTCTCAAAATTAAACCATGGACTAGAATAGACAACACTTGAAAACTTGTAGTCAATGTTCTAATTCAAACCAGCAACTTATGTATAAGGTATTGGTCCTATTGGAAACCTATCTTGTAATCTTGGACGTCGACCCCTTGCGATCTTAAGTAAGCAGCATCCAAGAATTTGAATAAATCCTTCTAACTAGTGAATTGAGACATTGATTCTTGCTTAAATATTCTATTTGGATATTGACCGTGCCATTCCCTTCCTTTTTTGTTGCAAGATACAGTATATAATTCTATGGAATCTTGCCAATTTCACAACTTGTAACCAAATGCAGATCAAATTAAGCTCTGAAGCTCGAAGATATACACGAACATGAACAGTACTCCTGATTCGTCAAATTGAAGACTCTTAATGAATAAGGTATTACATATTATGCATGGGAGCCCAAAATGCTTAATATTCCTCTGGTGATCATAGAATGCCTTTTGCTTGAAATGAAAGGGAATATTATCATTCTGTTTATTTACATGGACGAATGGATAAGTAGTAGTGTAGTACGTACTAGTGGAAGTCTCTGTTGCTTCTATCTCTTTATAGGGAACCTCTAAATTGTTCATAGTTCAAATTTAACTAGCTAAGTAGCAACTGATAGGTGAAGAAAGCAAGGCCTTTGGATAACAGAACGAATTGTACAATGCATTTTTTTGCAGCAAAACAAAAGAAAAAGAGAACAAATTACGCTAACCCTTATTGTAGTTTCCTGCATAAACTAGAACTGCCATCTCTTTCTTCCTACTTGTCCTGTAGATGCCAATATTCTCTAAATTATTATTCACCTTTTTTTTTTTTCTCCTGACATGAACATCAATTTGCATCCTCCTATTCCAATGGCTACCTATATACAAATAGGAGCAAGGTTCTGTGCTAACGTGTTTCCAAAACATGGCAGCGACAATGGTTTCGATTTCCTTGGCCAAAGATTTTTGCACTATCAAATGGGGGTCACAAAATGGTTAGTTCTTACTCTCATCCAAGTATCATATATTTCTAGCTAATTGCTACCTAACAAATGGTTGCCAATATTATTTCAGGTTTTCTGCGGAAACAATCTCTTACAGAAACTTCCACTACCGCCAAACTCAAGTTTTCTTGCCCTCCAATTCTTGGGGCCAGCTTTAAGAGAACAGCAATTCATGTTTTATCTCCCAACAAATCTTCACCAAGTGTGGTGATGCCAGAGTTACTTGACGCATGGAATGACGAATATGGTGGAGTCATGATTAATCCAGAAAGCTTACCAATGAGTGCAAATGCTTTTGCATCTGCTGTCCAGGCTTCTCTGTCTAACTGGAAAATGAAGGTCTAATTGATGTGAATGAGACACTAATACAATGTTAATATGAATATATATACCTATAAACCTGGCCATCATTTAACAATATCAAAGATTGTTGATACTTGATACATACCATTCTATCTGAAAAGTTGCAACTTTATCCTACATACAAATCTGATCATAAGCCATACATATAGCTAAATTACTGTTAAATGTGCAGGGGAAAAAGGGGGTTTGGCTCAAAATACTACAAGAGCAAGCTGATCTTGTCCCAATTGCAATTCAGGTGACAATTTGATAATCCTCGTTTGATTATCTGTTACAATCAATGAAAATTTTACTTTCTCAAACCAGTTAACTCTCAACTGAACACAGAAAGTTGTTAATCACAACATGTTTTGTCTTTAGGAGGGTTTCAACTTTCATCATGCTGAACCGGGATATGTTATGCTAACATATTGGATTCCAAGTGAGCCTTGTATGCTTCCTGATAGCCCTTCGCATCATATTGGTATTGGGGCTTTTGTGATCAATGACAAAAGAGAGGTATTTATCAATGATCATTAATCACTAAGAAATGTTTTGACCTCAGCAAAGGACCATTCAAAACTCTTGAAAGTTTGTCTGATATATCGAACTTCCTTAATATTAGGTTCTTGTGGTAAAAGAGAAGTGTCCTTGTACTTGCTCTGGTGTGTGGAAAATACCAACTGGTTATATCAACAAGGTATATAAGTTGATAATGTGATCACTATGTTTCATAAATTTCTCAGTACTTTTTAAGGCTAACAATGATGATATCTTCTTTACCCAGTCTGAAGATATATTCTCTGGTGCTATAAGAGAAGTGAAAGAAGAAACTGGGGTAAAAAAAACATATACATTCATCATTCTCTACTATCGACTTTATCATTCTTATCACTCGCTTGATTCATACTCACCCATTTATCTTCTTCACTGATGCAGATTGAGACAACTTTCCTTAAAATGGTAGCTTTCAGGTAAATCTTCTCCTATACATGTCTAAGAACTTGGCGAAACATGTATGCATTACTTGATATACATTGTTGGCTCATTCCTTTACATAATTTAAACTTTGTCTAGCAATATGTGACGACATAATTAATCACTAACTTGATCCTCTTCTATTTGCTTTCCATATTTCCTTCTGTTCAACTTGGAAGACATGCACACAAGGTTGCATTTGAGCAGTCAGACTTGCTGTTTGTGTGCATGCTTAAGCCTTTGTCATCTGAGATCACAATTGATGAGAAGGAAATCCAAGCTGCAAAGGTACTAGCTAGATGGATTCACGTTTACTCACTTTTCTATTTTCTGATAAAGATTTTTCTTGGCCTAATTATAAATAGTTTTCTTTTTTCTTTTACCCAGTGGATGCCTCTTGATGAGTTTATTGAGCAGCCATATTATGAAGATGATCACTTATCAAATAAGGTCATTGACCTATGCATTGCAGCTCATGAAGATAACTACAGTGGATTCACTGGTCATCAGCTCAACTCCAAAATTGATGGAAAATTATCCTATCTGTATTGTGACCATGTGAATTAATATATACTTAGAATTCCATGCTTTGTTATGTTTCAAAGGTCAAAATACAACTCCTGCATGAATCTAAATAACGAATATACTCTTATTAAAAGATGGTGGAACCTTTGATTTGATCATGCATTTGTCATCTATTTCATTATTAACTATTTTAGGACAAAGAAAGAGAATATCATTATTCAACTCTTTGACACAACGAAGAACCAAAATTTCAACAGCATCCATTCTACGCGTCAAAGAGGTGGTATGATATGACTTCGTAAATATTCAATTGAATCCGGGAACTATATGCTCATATAATTTAAAAAAAAAAATCGACACACAAAAAGTAACTTGATCAATTTTATGCAAGGAGTACGTAAAATATCGATGATCATGAAAATTTTGATGGTTCGAAAAAATGAAATCCCGATAGATTTATCTAGATAATATCGAATATTGATGAAAATTTTACTAAATTTTATCTAAAAATTGTATATTCGACAAAAAATAGATTCAATATAAAATATCAAAAAGATATGAAAATTAATATCAGTAATTATAAAAAACGAAAATTTTAAGAAAATATCGAGGATATTTTAGATATTTTACTCATTGATTTTATGTAGTAGATTAACTTTTTAACAAAAGACTAAAAGAGTCGTACCATTATGTTATATCGTACCGATCTACTTATAATAATAGCACAGACAAAAATGCAATGAAGCAATGAAGCATGCTCTGATTAGACTAAATTAGAAGTTGCATCACCATGAGAAAACAAATCATGTCAATGTTATATCAAATTATCAAGAGCCTAAAAACATGTGGATGATCACCAACTATTCTCATCAATCATACATAAGTAGCACAAGAATCATCTGAATCAGATTCCACCAAGCTGAAACCCGCCATCTCTTTCAGCTTTTTGCTCCCCTAACCATAACAATAGGATTTCCCTCACAACCCCTGTGAAACCTATCTGCTTCTCCAGAAAGCACTTTTTTCAGCTGCAGCCCACGTTATCCAAACCACTGTTTTCCGGGCAAACCCGGATTGACCAGCCCGTGAAGTCATCAACCCAAAAGATCTCATTGGTCAACCTTTAATTTCCATTTTTTTCAAGTCTTAAGTTTTACTTATCTCCCACGCCTATGCTAAATTGTTTCCAGCCGTTAAACTTTCTAGAATTTCCAAACTGGGAGTTTGGTTTCTTACCCAAGTTTTCGTGTAGAAGCCAAAACCTTGAGCCAGTTGTGTTTTTCAAAGCAGCCACCGCTTTCTTTGTTCTCTATTCTCTGTTTTTCTTTCAAGTCTATAAATCTGAACCATGGTTCCAAATACGACTTCAAACTACTCGTCGTATATATCTGCCGCTACCCAATGGATCACTCTCTCTCCTCTTCTTCCATCATTTCTCTGAAGTCTCCGGGTTCGGATTCAAGCTCTGTTTGTAGCAACTCGTCTAAGTGTTTTTCCGGGTCGGGTCATAAGGTCGGGTCGTCTGGCATGGAGAATAATAAGGATAAGATTCTGGTGGGGGACAATGGCTATGTTCTTGAAGATGTGCCGCATTTCTCGGATTACATTCCTAATCTTCCGGTAGGTCCAAAGTTTCATTCTTTTGATGAATTCCCGCCAAAAGATTGATGCTTTTGTGAATTTTGGTGATGGGTTTTTGTTTGGTGTTTTGTAGACTTACCCAAATCCATTGCAAGACAATCCTGCTTACTCTGTAGTCAAGTGAGTTCTGTTCATCTTTGCTATTTGTCTGTAGCATCCAGAATTTGGCTAAATAATTCAACATGGGGTTTGTTTGATTTTGCAGGCAGTACTTCGTTAACGTGGATGATACTGTTACCCAAAAGGTCAGCTTATTGCTACTGTGATTCATTTTTTTCCATTGATCTAAACTATTTTCCTCTTTATCTTGTGACAGTTTAGTATATGCCTAAGTATTGTTTCTACTATGGTTATGCAGATTATTGGTCACAAGAATAGTCCAAGGGGGATCCATTTTCGGCGTGCTGGACCACGTCAAAAAGTATGTGTTTTGAGTGTTTGATGCATATAGTTGAATTGAGTAGGTATTGTGTGTTGTCAATGAATCTGTTGCTTGTTGTTGTTCAGGTGTATTTTGAGGCTGAGGATGTTCATGCGTGTATTGTGACTTGTGGGGGTCTATGCCCTGGACTCAACACTGTGATCAGGGAGATAGTGTGTGGTTTGCACTATATGTATGGTGTAAAGAAAGTGTCAGGGATAATAGTAAGTGATTGCTGTAGTATTTCATTTCCCAAGTTAGGCTGAAATTTGAGATTTAAAGATTTGGATCAAGCATCATTTGGTTTTGTATATTAATGGCATCGATATTGGCTAATGAATTTGTAGGGAGGATACAAGGGTTTCTATTCTCGGAACATAATTCCTTTGACTCCAAAGAGTGTGAATGACATCCACAAACGCGGTGGAACCATCCTTGGGACATCGAGGGGAGGCCATGACAAATCAAAGATTGTTGACAGCATTCAAGATCGAGGAATCAATCAGGTCCTTATCTGCTATTCATGGATCAACACTTTATGTATGCATTTCTTGTGTTCAGTTCCCCTTACCACCGCATGAACTTGTTACAGGTTTACATAATTGGAGGAGATGGAACTCAGAAGGGAGCATCTGTAATATTTGAGGTAGCATAACTTTATAAGAGTTTCACTCTCGATATCATGAGAATTTCTGTACACTTTTCTTTGATCTCATATCAGCTTTGGATCTTTCCAAGCTTTCTATTCTCGTGGCCAAGTTGGTATCTTTAAACTACTAGAAGCAGATGCCATTTGCTTCTGCAGTATTATTTCTATAATATTATGGACCATAAATTTTTTTCATCATGCAGGAAATCAAAAGACGTGGTCTCAAAGTAGTAGTTGCTGGAATCCCCAAAACCATTGATAATGACATTCCGGTACATTTCTTGGGTTAGCCTAGCTACCTATTGTGGATATGTTTTCCATTGTTTTGTCACAAATGAACACAAACTTTTGTTAACTGCTATCTCCTGTTGATACAGGTGATTGACAAGTCCTTTGGCTTTGACTCTGCTGTTGAGGAGGCTCAACGTGCAATTAATGCAGCACATGTTGAATCTGAAAGCATAGAGAATGGTATTGGTGTTGTGAAGGTGATGGGTCGGTATAGTGGTAAGTTCCTGTTATGACATCCTGCATTAAACTGTTAACTGGGAGCCTGGGAGCCTGGGACTGCATGTTTTTGTTATGAGAAGTACAACATTATATTTCCATATGATGTACTTTTCTGGCTGCACCATCCCTTTATCTACAATTTAATCTGGAAGCTATGATGCAGGGTTTATTGCTATGTATGCAACGCTTGCAAGCCGAGATGTAGACTGTTGCTTGATTCCAGAATCACCCTTCTATCTCGAGGGTCCTGGTGGACTGTTTGAATACATAGCGAAGCGACTCAAAGAAAATGGGCACATGGTTATTGTCATTGCTGAAGGTGCTGGGCAGGATCTTCTATCAGAAAGCATCAACTCTATGGACAAACTGGATGCCTCAGGAAACAAGCTCCTTCAAGATGTTGGCCTATGGATTTCCCAGAAGATTAAGGTCAGGAGTCTGATGTCAAAAGCTCACTTCTCATCCATTTTAAGTTAGTAAACTCAGTTCCACTAACACTACTTTTGGTCTTTTTCAGGATCACTTCTCGCAAAAAAGTAAAATGGCAATAAACCTCAAATATATAGGTTAGTTCACAACTTTTTCTATATAAATTATACCTTGAAAGGTAGGAAGGACTGGAACAATCAATCCAACCTTTTGCACTCAATTGTTTGCAGATCCTACATATATGATCCGAGCTATTCCAAGCAATGGTTCTGATAACGTGTACTGCACACTCCTTGCTCAAAGTGCTGTCCATGGAGCAATGGCAGGCTACACAGGATATGTAGCAGGTCCTGTCAATGGGAGAGAATGTTATATACCCTTTTATGTGAGTACCTGCCTCATGCCTAAAATCAACTTTTACTTTTCGATGATTGCATAGTTTCTAAGTAATCTGTGGGTGGTTGATTTGCAGAGAATCAACGAGAAGCAGCACCAGGTTGTGATAACAGACCGAATGTGGGCTCGGCTCCTATCTTCCACAAACCAACCAAGCTTTCTGAGTACTAAAGATGTCATTGAGGACAACAGAGATGAAGAAGTTCATCAGGAACATTGTTCAGATGACAACTTGGTGAACAAGGAAATCAGTTATACATGAACTTGAGATCAGTACCACATATACGGCTCCTTAAGAGTGACAATCCCATTATTTTGGTACGATAGTCTATTTTATATCTTGTTAGAATCAAAATGCATTAGAGATTACTGCTGTAGCTTAAGCTTTCACAAATTTGTAAGAGATAATTGTTGTCATGCTAATAAAATATGGCTGCTATTTGGAAAAGAATGTGATTTCTTTGCTCCCATCTGTATGCTCTCATTGTTTGACAATGTGTTACCAATCAGGTTCCAAGATAACAGAATGAAAAATGAGGAATATAAGTTGTTTGAATAGTATCAAGATCTTCGAAGATAGAAGATATTGCTACTAAAATTGTATATACACAATGAAGCTCGAATGTGTACCATCACCTATGAAAGCATTGTACTCAAATTCTACAGAAATGTTAAACACTTGATTCTCTCAAGTTTGAACCAAAAACACCTAAATGTAGTAATGTACTTTATTTCAGGACATCGAATAAACGCAATACACTGTCGGAAAAAAAAAAATGAAACGCAATACTTCTTCCGTCCTGGAAGTCCACACAGACATCTGCTACTTTCGCCTGAGACTTCAAAGTGGGTACCCCTATGAATCACACGTCTAGATTGTTACTCTGGGGTTCCACAGATCTGAAAAGCTAGAGAGATGGAGTAGTTGCACCACCAATGCTTGGGGCGCTTGTTGCACCAGAAGAAGTTGGGTTGCTGGTTATGGTGACAGTAGTTCGCGAAGCAGCTACGGTTATGGTGACAGTAGAGCCAACAGATGGGGCTATGGTGATACTATTGCCGCCGAGGGGAGAACTAGCAGCGCTAAAACTTGGGGTTATGACAATGTTACTAGTTGGCGCACCAGAAAAAGTGCCTACGCCGGAGTTGCTGGTTATGGTGATAGTAGTCCCAACAGTTGGGGTACTAGTAGTGCCCGAAACAGGGGTACTTGTAGTGGCCGGAGAAAAGGGGGAAGGGAAGGCATGACCAAAACCAATAGATGGAGCAGCAGCCATTTTAAAGATCACAAGGTGATCTTGTGAGCTGGTAATCTGGTACACTCTCCACTCTCCAATGGGCAGGGATTGTGAATCCTCAGTAGATGGTTTTGATAGCTATAGGGTATGTACATGTAGTTCTTTACATAGGCTTTTCCATCCCATCAATGTTTTTCTAAATCTAACAGGAATAGGAATTTTATTCCTGTACGGTTAAGGATTTTTATTTCTAAACAGTTGAATGTAAAGTTGTTATTTCAAAAATAAATAAATAAATCAAAATTTTCAATTTTAAGCTAAATATGTGCTTCAACAAAATACCTTAATAGTTGATAAATTCAAGAATTAGAAGATATAATTGACAAATATCAATTTTGAAGACTAAAATAGCTAAAACTTAAACACCTACGTTTTATGTTTACCAGTTTAGCAATGACTAGAGATTTTATTTTATTTTATTTGTTTTGGGTTACAGTTTTAATCTATCTATATTGGATTTACCTAAAAAGAAGATGATTTTTTTAAAAAAAATATGTATATATATATACAGCCTTTCTCAGCTACGGACATCCGCACCAATGGTTTTTGGTGCGGATTTTCATTTTTGCATCACTTTTCGATCGAATTTCCTCATCTCCACCGTCTAGTATCTAGATAATATTGTGTAGATCATCTCTGCAAAATTTCAGCCAATTTGGTAATCGTTAAGGCCCTCAAACTCGAAAAACAAATGGACGGATTGAATTCTGTCAAACATAAACCGTTCATGTTTGTAACAGAAAGACACAATTTTGAGGGCCTTAACAATTACCAAATTGGCTGAAATTTTGCAGAGATGATCTACACAATATTATCTACATACTAGATGGTGGAGATGAGGAAATTCGATCAAAAAGTGGTGCAAAAATGAAAATCCGCACCAAAACCATTGGTGCGGACGTTTGTAGCTGAGAAAAATCCTATATATATATATATATAGCATATGAGAGTTGGACACACTAACACACATATTCTCACAAACAAAACAGGAGCCCAACAAAATGCAAAGAAATATTGTTGACTAGTAGGAAACTACGGAATACACATTGACAGATAAACTCCAAATCAAAGGCTACTTAATTCACTTCAGCAAGAAAACAGAAAAGATAAGATACATTTACCCCGCACATTATGGTAAGCATCAATGGAGAGAGAATTTCCGGATGGTGTATAGGCATGTGGAACCCCGAATACTGGAGTTTACCTGTAATTCATAAGGGGATAAAATAAAAGATCATATATATAAGTTCATATACATCAGAAACCAAAGGCAGATGTAATATCCTCATCCAAAGGAGCACACATTAAAAATTTGGTCAATTATTCATAGCACTAGAAACAAACTTAGGTCTGTAAGTTTTTTTTTTT
>NC_020491.1:5189875-5193611 GCF_000184155.1 Fragaria vesca subsp. vesca
TTTAACGATTACCAAATTGGCTGAAATTTTGCAGAGATGATCTACACAATATTATCTAGATATTAGACGGTGGTGATGAGGAAATTCGATCGAAAAGTGATGCAAAAATAAAAATCCGCACCAAAACCATTGGTGCAGACGTCTGCAGCTGAGAAAAATCATATATATATATATATATATTTTTAAGGAAATATAAGTAGTAGACGCTTTCTCTCCAAGTCGGGGAGGTCGAGTTTTCTGCAGAACCAAAACAAAAACAAAAGAGAAGAGAAGAGAGAAGAGGAATGGGGATCAGATTCATATTGATGGTGAACAAACAAGGGCAGACCCGTCTTGCCCAATACTACGAATATCTCACTCTTGAAGAAAGGCGAGCTCTTGAAGCTGAAATCGTCCGCAAATGCCTCGCCCGCAACGAACAACAGGTCCTTCCAACTCTCTCTCATTCTCCAATCAAATTTGCTTTCACCCTGTTTATATATCATCTTCAAGATTCAAACTTTAGCTCCAAATCTGGTCTGATTCTCCTCTGTTTAGCTCTGCATCTGAAATTGTCAAATTCCCAGTTGTTCAATTCTGGGTTCGCATGTTAAAGATCTTAACTTTTGTATTGCTGGGTTGGTTTTACTTGTTTCATTAGCTAAAACTGGAAATTGGGATTGGAAGTTTGTAACTTAAAAATAATTGGTTGGTTAAGTAATGAATTGTGTCCAAGTCTGCAACTTTATGAATGTTAGACAGTTGCTACATGATCCCATGATTTGCACTATGATGTATTGTTGTTAATGTCAATTGAAAGTTTGACACTAGCTCTTTTAGAAGTTTTTATCTTTAGGGCCTTCTGAAAGGAAATCGTATGTGGGAGTTCGCTACTTGTGTTCTGGTTGTTTCTTTGCATTACATGTCTGTGGCACATATCTGGGTTTGTTCATAGACTTGGAGTTGTGCATCATAACTTCCTAAGTGTATAAAACACAATCATGCCTTCTCTGTTTCTTGTTTGGTTTTGTATTATTAAGTGTGTTAGTGTATAATGTGCAGCAGTCATGCCTGCTTATTGTTGCTGATTCTGTATTTTCTGTTTTTGTGGAACAGTGTTCATTTGTCGAGCACAGGAATTACAAAATTATTTACAGGCGGTATGCTTCACTGTTTTTCCTTGTTGGAGTAGACAACGATGAAGTAAGTAGTATTTTGTCACTTTACTTTCTTTTCTATTATTATCAGTTGGTGCTTTCATTTTGACAAGCTTCACAAAGAACTCAAGCATGGGTTGATCATACAGATAAGTAATACTAAATTTGCTAGGGACTTGTGGGGTGGGGTGGGGTTAGTGGCATTTTGTAGATTATAAACCATGCTGTGAACTTGTCCAAATCTGATCTAAGATGAGAAAAACTCGATTTATCGCTCTGTCTTTTTATCTCACATTAAAACCTATTCGTTAGGTGACCATCTTTTTCATAACATGTGTTGCCGCTTTCTTGTTATTTACATTGCAGAATGAGCTTGCAATTTTGGAATTCATTCATCTTTTAGTTGAAACCATGGACCGCCATTTCGGCAACGTGGTAAGTTTGTTTGCTATTTACGAGTTCATTTGAATTTGTTTCTCTTTAGCTCTCCACACTTATGGCTTCAATATAGTGATTTTGTTTCTCTTCCCTCTCGAATTTGCAGTGTGAACTAGACATCATGTTCCATTTGGAGAAGGCGCATTTCATGCTGGAGGAAATGGTCATGAATGGGTGTATTGTCGAGACAAGCAAGACTAACATCCTGGCACCAATACAGCTGATGGACAAAACCTATTGAATAGATGCCAAATTTGGTGCTGGACCGCCTAGGGTTGCATCGAGCTTCTTGGCGGCCAGACTTTTATTCACTCATGTTCCCTGTTCTGTTGTACAATAACTGCAAAGAGATTTGAAGTCGTTCATAATATATTCTTGGTTTATTTTATCACATGAGAGAATTCTGGTCCTTCCCTATATTAGACATTTTGTACTGAAGAACTCTTAGCATATAAATTATATTCATGAATCTGCAGCAGCCTTTGTACTTGCATTTACGGATTCAATTCTTTGTCCGCAATGATCGAGTTGCGAATGCAGTTTAATTTCTAATTCCTACATAGTTGGGGTTTAGGAATCCATATCCTCATGCGAGTTGGTTTCTAATTAATTGCCTAGCTGGACTCTATATATATCTTCGAGAGTGTCAGATAACATGGTTCATTTCTCTATATATACCTTAGTCATTCTCTCTATTCCATCGATCAATCGTGATTAATTTTGTTTGTACGTGACCATGTCAATAACGAGTGTCAATGAACTTTGGGCTATTTCTTCCCCGATATTCGCATGGTTCGGTTTTACCATGGTCGTAGGCCATGCTTATAGCCTTTGTGAAGTTATGTGTATTTTGTTTCAAGAAGATGAAGACTTGCTGTGGAGTTGATGATGAAGAAAGAGTCCATGATATTGAAACGAGTGCGGCTATTGGGACCTCCAAATTTGCTCACTTGACCTCACTCTATTATGAATTATTAAATGATATATTTATCCTCTTACACAATGACTATTAAGGACACTAATTAAACAAAAAGTAATATTGCATCTCTCTAAACTTTCTAATTCAATAATAATGGATTAATGCATTTTATTATTTTCCTTATTGATTTTTATTTTCTAGTTTTACCACATACTTATTAAAACATTTATATATTTATATTATCATACATGTCACATGCATATACAAAGTGAAAAAATATTTTTACAAAATAAATTATTAAAAATAAATAAATAAGTATCATAATATTTTTACAAAAATCTATCAATTATTAAAATAATTTATCATCATGAGGTATAAAAACAAAACATATAAACTTACAAAAAAAAAATAGTATATGTAAAATAGAAATACAAAAGTAACAAAAATATAGAATAATTCATGTAAGAACATTCTTTTGATGATCGATAAATAAAATTTGAGACACAATCCTTGTTTTTTTTTTAATTTTTAAGAGAATAGTATTCTTCATGATTCGAATTAACTTTTCTAAAAAATTGATGTCATTGAAAATTATTTCTTACAATTTTATCAAAAAATGAATGTCTAGTGACATTTTATGCAAAATAAAAAATACAAAAAAAATAAACAAAATCAAGAAATCAAGGTCGGGAATGGAGGTTTGGGTTCAAAAGAAAAAAGGAAAAAAAAACTAAAGAATGAAAGTCGGGAATAGATGTTCGCATGCAAAAAGAAAAAAAGAAAAAAAAGAATTAGAGGTATAGTGAGTGAATAAGAGGTGTAATGAGTAATATATAAATATATATATATATATATATGAATTACATAAATAAGGCTATTTTAGGAATTTGAAAAGAGGTCTAATGAGCAAATGTTTATATATAAAAGTAAAATAGAGGTGTAGAGAGAATGAGAGATATACTGAGCAAATTTGGAGGTCCTAATAGCCGCACTCTATTAAAACCGGCGCGCTACCAATAGCAATAGAAGCAGCAGAGAGCTGCAAGGCCCGGTTGAAAGCTGATGAAGTTTTACGTTAATTTCCTATTTACTTTCCTTTTTATATGTTTTGTTGTTCTCTATTTCATTGATTTCCTTACTATTCAGTATTCACTTCATGATTCAGTCTCGTATACAATGTACCTCCGGTTCATCAGTATATATGTACGTAAACAACCATATGACTTTAGTTTTTTTTTTTTTT
>NC_020491.1:5193631-5237711 GCF_000184155.1 Fragaria vesca subsp. vesca
TTTTTTTTTTTTTTTGGCTTTTGAAAAATTGTATTGACTTGCTTAACATTACGGCCTTGTTTGGTTATATGGAAAGGAAATTCGTTCTTTTGTAATTCCCACGGGAAAGGAAAACAATGAGAAAACATGTGTTTGTTTCCATTTTGATCGATGTTTGGTTTGTGCAAGGAAAGGAAACAAAACCATATTGAAATCAAATTTATGTTCTTATATATTAAAATAAATAGTTAGGCAAGTTTCATAGATAAAATTGTAAATAAAAAATTTTCAGCAAGGATATAAATGTATTTATGCTATGTAATTAATGCATATTTAATGCTGGGAAAGTAGAAGGGAAAATAAATCATTTGGAGTTAGGAGGATGAAATTATTAGGATAAATGCCCATTTAATACTAATTTTAGCTCCTCATTGCCCATTTCAATGAATATCTTTTTTAAGAGCCCATTTGAATATAAGGTAACTTATTTTATGCCCAAATGCACAAATATTTACTTAAAGTCTTAACAAACATTATTAATTTATGACTATTTTGCCCTCACTCTTTAAAGATGCATAGAGAGAGAAAATAGGAGAGACAGAAAACTTGGCCGAAACCTCACCAATCACCGGATTCTGGTCACCGTATTTTTTCCGGTCGCCGGATTTTTTCACTTGATTCTCGTCGTCAGACTTTTTCCGGTCACTAGTCGCCAGAAAATATATTACAGCACAGAAAAATGAAGAAGATAGAAGAAGAAGACAATTCCTAGCCAAAACAAAACCAAAAGAAAAATAACTGACCCTTAGTAATTTTCTATTGACCTCTATACTGAACCCCAATAATCTGTCAACACAAAGAAAAACAAAGAAAATAGAAGAAGAATGCAATTCCCAACCAAAACGAAACCAAAAGAAAAATTACTGACCTCCAGTAATTTTCTATTGACCTTTGTACTGACCTCAATAATCTGTCAAAACATAGAAAATTAAACAAAGAAAATAGAAGAAGAAGACAATTCCCAACCAAAACGAACCAAAATAAAAATTATTGACCCCCGGTAATTTTCTATTAACCTCTGTACTGACCCCAATAATCTATCAAAACACAGTAAAACAAAGAAAATAGAAGAAGAAGGCAATT
This sequence comes from Fragaria vesca subsp. vesca, assembly GCF_000184155.1. Taxonomy (NCBI): domain Eukaryota; kingdom Viridiplantae; phylum Streptophyta; class Magnoliopsida; order Rosales; family Rosaceae; genus Fragaria; species Fragaria vesca. The sequence goes on from NC_020491.1 coordinate 5,194,754, forward strand.
CCCAACCAAAACAAACCAAAAGAAAAATTACTGACCCTCAGTAATTTTCTATTGACCCCTAATAATTTTCTATTTATTGATCCCCAGTAAACTATTTACTTACCCCTAGTTAAAAAAAATTAACTATAGATCCGACCCGGGCACCAGGCCTTCACCGACGGCCACCTTGACGGCAGGGCAGTGGCTCCGGCAGACAAGGAGATCTGGTCAATTCCGACGATAGGAGAAACGGCGGTGAGAGAGAGAAAGATCGAGAGAGGAGAGAGACAAGAGAGAGAGAGAGGTGGAATGGTTGCCGCAATTCCTCGTCGTTGTCGCCGTGAATGTCGCAGTCGTTGTCGCCAGAGAGATCTCGCCAGCGGTGGCTTCGCCGTTGAGGCAGCGTCTCTGCTTCAAGAGAGAGAGAGAGAGATCGAGCAGGTTGATGTGTTTTGAGCGGAGGTGAGAGGTTTGAGGAGGCTGGATCCGGATGAGGAAGAGGAGAGGCAGATCGTCGGTCGTCAGCGTCGATCGTCGATCGGAGGTTTCGGGTTTTTGAAGGAGCGACTCGGCTAGAGAGAGAGAGAGAGAGATTGTTTCAGATCGGGATGGAGAGAGAGAGATGGTTAAGTGATACAAGGGCAATGTAGTCAAGATCATGAGATTTGTTTGAATGGGCTCTTATTATGGTGTTTTTATGCAAATGGGCATTTTCTCATGATTGAATTTCCCTCATATTTTCTTGTCTTAAAGGAAAGTTGTTTCTTACCTTGTGCACACCAAACATAGGAACTACTTTCCTTTCCCAAACTCTTAATTCCATGAAACAAACAAGGCCTACATGTAAGAATCCTAACCCCATGAGGATGTAGATTCCTAAACCCTAACTATGTAGTAATTACAAACTATATGTTAGCAACTCGATCATTAGCTACCTATATAGCTAATGATGAAGATCTTAGCCATTCTCTCTAACATTCTATCTCGAGAGGAAAGAATAATTACCCAATCTTGATTACATTGTAAGCCACCGTGTTAGTGTCATGAATTTTGGGGACTGGGCACTTGTTATTTTTCTGGCTGTTGGAGTGGTTCTTGGCATCGCGGTCGGACTCGGTCCTGCCTTGACATGTACCATAATTAAAGCTCCATTTTACTACCCCCCCATACTTCTTTTGTAAAGCCGTCTCGTATTGTTTCAAGAAGATGAAGACTTGCCTTGGAGTCGATGAAGAAATAGTCCATGATATTGAAAACGGCACGCTACCAACAGCAAATCCACCACAACCACAACAACAAGCAGCGGAGCAACAGAACCAGCAGAAGGCTAAAAGGGTTGAATCTTATGAAGTTTTTCGTCACCGAAAGGATGCTGAAGCAGTAGTTGGATTTCACAGCGGAGAGTGTGCTATTTGTTTGGGGGAGTATGAGGAAGACGATGAGTGTGTGATGCTTAAGAAATGTAAGCACACGTACCATCGTGAATGCATTGATAAGGTGGAACAAGATTCGTGTCCGGTTTGTCGTCATAGTATTGATGTGAAAATAGAAAAATCTTAACCTAATTTGGCCCTGTAATATATTTTATTTTGTTCTGATAAGATATATTTCTGCAAATTCTGCATATATATATATATATGCAGTCGGGATCACAGACGGACGTCCGCAAACCCGTAAAAGTGCGGACGTCCCTGCTTTTGCAGCGCTCAAGCGCCGACGACGTCCCTTCTCTTGCCGGACGGACACCAGAGGCATCCCGGACATGTTTAACGTGAAGATGAAGGCCATGGAGATCGGAGTTGAAGGTCTGGGCAGCAACCTCCACCCAAAACTTCAGACAACATCAATCTCGGCTGCAAACTGATATTCGGCGAGTCCGCCGGCAAGAGGAAGCTCACGATCGACGTCTAGTGTCCGTCCGGGAAGAGAAAGGCCGTCGCTGGCGCTTGATCGCTGCAAAAGCAAGGACGTCCGCACTTTTACGGGTTTGCGGACGTCCTCTTCTAATCCTGTCCGTATATATATGTGTGTGTGTGTTCACAGTTTTTCTTAAGTCATATATATGTATCAAGATGTTAAACTCCCTATTTTCTCTTTTCCAACTTGATTGAAAACCTAAATAGCAATCAGTTCGAGTGAAAGAAAAGTGCCACGCACCTCATAATCGTACACACGACGAGCTACAAATCATGTAAGAAAGATCATTACTGCTAAAAAGGCTTACCGAAATTTGTCTTGGTAAAACCACATTTTACCAAATCCGGCAAAACATATTCAGGTTCTCATATTTACAAAAGCAACGTACACCCGATCCTAGCCAAGCACCTATATATCCCTTGACGGCTTTGACAGCAAAACACCGTCGCGTCTTTGTTTCAAGAAGACGACAGCTTGTGAGTTGTGACCAAGCAAATCAGTTCGACGATTTTGAACCCGGCAACCTGAATGATTAAGGGAATGGCAGAATCTTATGAAACCTTTTGAGACTCGGGTATTGCTAGTTAGCAAATGTCAGAATGGAAATCCCATGAGGACGTGGATTCCTAAACCCTTGATGACTTGCTTAAAATTAGCAAATGTCAGAATGAATTCCATGAGGGTGTGGATTCCTAAACCCTAACTATGTAGTAATTAGAAACTATATGCAACTCGATCAGTTGCTACCTATGTGTGAAGAGAAACTAGTCATTCTCTTGCATTCCATCTCGAGCAGAAAGAATATTCTAATCTTGATTAAGTTATACATCACACCGATCACAGTGCTAGTGTCATGCATCCGATTCTCATCTATCTGATTTTCACAGTGTTGGTCATGTTCATACCTTGTTGGATCATTTGCTGTCCCGAAGCCTTTATCTGCTTCTGTTCGGTAATGGCGGCTCCATTTTACTATCCTCCATACTTCTTCTGTAAAGCTGTCGTATGTTGTTTCAAGAAGATGAAGAAGTGTCTTGGAGTTGATGGAGAAGAAATCATCCACGACATTGAAACCGGCACGCTACCAACAACTCCACCGCAACCGGCGCGTCAACAGAAGCAGCAGAAGAAGCTTGAAAGGGCTGAAGCTTATGAAGTTTTTCGTTACCGAAAGGATGTTGAAGCAGGTGGATTTCACAGCGGAGAGTGTGTTATTTGTTTGGGAGAGTATGAGGAAGACGATGAGTGTGCGAGGCTTAAGAAATGTAAGCACACGTACCACCGTGCATGTATTGACAAGGTGAAACAAGACTCATGTCCGGTGTGTCGTCATAGTATCGATATCAAAATAGAAAAACCCTGTAATTAATATTCTGTTTTCTGTTCTTGTATTATGTATTTTTAAGATGAATATACATGCAACTTGATTTAAACCACAATTACAGTATTACACAACAATCATATCGATACACGCAACCACCACAGGTGGTCGAGTTGGTAAGAGCCTAAGTGTGGAACCCCCATATCCAGGTTTGAATCTCAACCGACGCTAATTGGAGCTAAATCTCAATTATTCTTGATGGCTCGAGAAGAGGAAACGTTCTAACAAGATCTCTCAACGCGGATTAGTCTCGGGGCTTAGAAAGCCTTTGAGGATACCTTGATCCATAAGTTCTCATATTGGATCCACAGTATAGTTTTACCATTTCTTGATCAACACACCTCATAACCCGACTACAGATTTTGATTATTAGCCGAGGGAAAACGTGTCACACATGTAATTGAGAAAGATCATTAGTTCATTAGTAGTAAAAAGTCCTGTTGAATTTATTCAGATTCCCCAATTGATATTTACACTAACAATACCCGATTCTTGCCCAAGCACCTATCCCTCAACAACAAACATTTTAACATACAATCACTTTGCAACATTATCATACAGCTGCAGGCCTTCCATCCTTTCTAGGGTCACTTACAGCAGTGAGTATACCATGGAAGACGTTTCCATTTGAACTTTTACCACTTTTCCTTCCCATCTGTATAGGGTTTCCAAGTTTTTGAACAATGAGCTGAGTGATGGCTCCCCCGGCTTTAGCCTGCAATTCGTGACCCCGATCCTGTAAGAAGTGCTTTCTTTCGTCTGAAAGCTCGATATGATCTCCATCGATTACAGTCCAGTTTTCGTAGGACACTATGTTTGGTATTAGCTGCATTATGGAAGAGAAAAGAATCAACAAACAAATATAGAGTTGAGAGTCCATCATGTGTATCATGATTCATGAGTTCATGTCAAAGAATAAAACAAGTTGAAGAATTACCCTGTGGTAGACTCTTGGACTTTGAACTGCAGCTAAAGGTTCCATCCCCAATATAAAATAATTGATAAACACCTGTGTTACTGCTGGGATAATGTTCAGACCACCACTACCTCCAAGCACCCCAACCAATTGATTATCCTGCAACAACCAGCAATGTTGCTTATCAAATTCGCGGTTTTCTCAGTAACACCTTAAGGACCTATGCAGTATTTTCATATATATACCTTTGTGACTATAATAGGAGTCATGGAAGATAAAGGTCTTTTGATTGGTTCAATGAAATTTGACGGAGCAGGAGGGAGATGATCTGGAGTTATGTCAGTGGGAATTGAGAAGTCACCCATCTCATTGTTGAGCACAATTCCAGTGGAAGGAGAGAGTACTCCACCTCCAAAAGGATAGTTTACAGTGGTTGTCATTGATACAGCATTTCTGTCTGCATCTACTATGCAGAAATGACTTGTTCCATGATCTCTGAGCTGACTCCACCTGTTACGTCATGAGCTGAATCGCTTTAGAACAATGATTTAGAAGGTAAGAATTTATGACGAGAAAGTTCTAATTTAGACTACAAAATGTCAGGTGATCTTGCCTGTATGAATAGTACTCTGGTGGGAAAGTTGTGTTGTCAAATATCTTCCGCTGAATTTCTTTTGCAAAGGATGGGGAAAGCATATCAGATGCATATTCATGGGTATCAACAAAAGCAGGATCACCCAAGTTCATTCGGATTGCAAACATGTGTTTCAATGCTTCAATTAGACGATGCAGACCAAGATCTCCGTTTACTGCATCTGAATTTCCATAGCTGTTGAAGATGTTCAAAACCTGTTTTTACCAATTTAAACAGTACACATGATCAAGATGAGACCAATAAAGCTACAGAACATAATGGTAAACAAGGAAATAAGAAGAGATAGCACCCACCATAGAAAGCCCCAAAGTTCCAGCTGAAGGAGGTGGCATTCCTGATATAGTATATCCCCACACATCTGCAGTCATGGCATCTGTAACATTCACTTTGTAAGTCCTCAAATCCTCCATTGTCAAAATCCCACCAGCCTCTCTCACATCTTTTACAATTTTTTCACCAAGACTACCATTGTAAAAGGCTTGTGGCCCTTGTTCTGCAATTGACTCTAAGCTATTGCCAAGTTCCACATTGTAACACATATCACCTGCCTTTAACACCTTCCCGTTTGGGGCATACACTTGCCTTAAGCCAGGGTCTTTTATAATCATTTCTTCACATGAACGTATATGTCCTCCAAGATAAGGAGCAACTTCAAATCCCTCTTTAGCGAGTTTTATTGCAGGCTGAAATAAGGTCTTCCACGCCATTCGCCCATGTTGTAACCAAGCTTCATGTAGACCAGCAATCTCACCAGGAACCCCCATTGACAATGCACCTGTTAACTTGGCTTCAGGATTGCTTTCATACATATTCTGTTTATCAACAATTACAGTTCATATAAACATACAGGAGAAAATTACTGTAAATCGAAAATCAACAACTAATATATGACCAACTGACAAATAATTTCCAATCAATAGAGTATCTGAGCTGAAAAAGAAAGAAACAGAAGAGAGGGTTCTTGAACCTGTGAAGCAGCTAAAGGAGCAGTTTCCCTCATATCGAAAGCTTGCGTTTTCAATGTTGCTGAAGATCGAACAACCATAAAACCCCCACCTCCTATTCCACTTGCCATTGGATTAACAACCCCAAGGCACAATGCTGTTGCCACTGCAGCATCAACAGCATGTCCACCCTGCCTAAGAATCGACGCACCGATTTCAGAACACCTGGCATCATCAGCGGCCACAACACCATGCTCTGACTCAACAATGTCAGATTCATTTGCTCCAATTCCCTTATTTGAATCTCTCACTACTACCCATCCATTTGTGTAGCCTCCTAATATAAGCCCCACAACTACAACATGAACACAACCCAACAAAGATTTCATACACAAAATCAAATCATTCCATAATCCGAACACACAGCCAATTCATTTTCAAAGATTCTGGTATCTCTAATCCCAACATGCACACTTGTCTACCTACCACACTGAAGCAAGTCAAACACTTCAACCAGGACAGTAAAAAAACACAACTGGGTTCTTACAGTTTCATACAATTACAATCAAACTGAATCTCAATTGCTCATGCAAACCCATAACAAGGATCAACACAAACACACAATCAAATCAGAAAGGTGAAAATTTGAGAAGGAAATTAATGAAAGAAAGCTTACAAATGATTGCTGTAAAAGCAAGCAGAATCCACAGAGCTCTAGTAGTCCTCTTCCAGCTCTTCTTGTTATGTTCAGAGACAAGTGGAACTGCCAGGCTCTGCTGACCCATAGCTCTCTGCCTCTCTCCCCTCTCTGTTTCTGAAAACAGAGAAGAGACAAAATGTAGTTGCGTCTATTGGGAAGAGTGGCAGGAATTATTGGGGTTTTGTATTCTCAAGGTGATGCCTCATTTGTAATAAATATGATTAATATTATGCTTAATTTCGCTGTCACCAGTTTTAATCTGGTCAGTTTTTTGAACCCAATACACAAACAAACTTCCAAAAGTACACGAGTTCTGTTTTGATTGCTTCTTCTACTGCGTGAGCCGTGATGAGATTCTTCCTGCCAAATAGGAATCATTAACACCATTGAGGAGCTGACACCTCCACCAAGACAGGAGAATCTTACTTGTATGTTACAACCTTGTGAACTTCCAAATATCGTTTACAGTTTACTGTTTACCCTTTGAAGGATATGGGATTTTCTTGACTCAGAGCAAAGCCAACTTTGCGTTTGTAGTTTGGGAAAAAAAAAAAAAAAACTTACAAGTAGGTATGGAAGTTACAATGGACTTGTTTGTTTATTACTACTTGTTTTTTGTTTATTACTACTTGTTTATATCGTGGAAGTAAACAAACAAATAGGTGGAGTATTAGAAACTCATAATGCCGACAATGCCCAGAATATTAAAAAAGGACTCTCTTTTTTCGATTACTTGACAAAGGACTTTGTTGGTGATGTGATTTTGTGCAAGTCATATTCACTAACTTGGTCGTCGGAGAATCCCAAAGAAGCACCATAAACTCAGCTTTGCTGTGAACGTTACGTAATCAAAGATGTCAAGAACACAGAATTCTGAGGATTCATTGGCGTTGAGAACTTTTCATTTGCTTTCAAAATTAGGCTTGTGATGGAAATGTCATTAAACCAGGGAAGGCCATTCCAATGAAGCCGATGACGGTGGAAATGTCAATGAGTGTAACGAACATAACAGCCAAGACTATTGGTAACGTATAATAAAGAGGAGGCCAACTACGATGAAAATTGCCATAAAGATTGAGAAAAGTCAGAAGACTGTTACAAGCTATGGTTGTACTGTCCGAAAATGCAATGTGACCTAGAGCAAAAATGTACTTCCTATAAGGGGCTGAATATGTACCAAAATTTATGGTAGAATAAAGTAAAAGAAATCAGGGTTCTTCAGGGTCGATGCATCTGCCACTACTGCCAGAACAGTTCAGGGTCATTGCTGTACAACGAGTGATCCTGAATTTCCTGGTTTGCAACATGGCAATCAATGAGCCATGATTGGACAAGTTTACACAGTGCTAGACCACAAGGAAGCACCCACCATTCACTTTCATCCCTGCAGACAAGAATTTTCATCGGTGAGAACTGAAGTAGCTGCAATCGAATTTACAGAGTAATGCAGAAGTTGGTGCCCTTGAGTGAATCACTTACATGCTAAAACTCCAGGACGGAAAGTTGGAATGCCTTCTATTTGAGTGAGTCATATAATGAATCAATCCACACATAAAAGCAACAACCTGTCACCAGAGAAATGTCAGGAATCAGCCGCATCAGATATTTACCTTCTATTGTATGTACTTTCTTTAGTTGCTAACTAAGCCAGAAGGTTTCCAAAAACTTACAACATTGATCAGGGATGTGATATTCCACAAAGCATATAAACGAGCAAGACCTGCTGCACGTCTAGGCCCATGACTAAACAAAGCACTGATTCCAGCCGGGAAGGGGAACAGTAGACCGAGAGGAAGAATGAACAAGACTAAGAATAAACTTAAGAGTGAAATAGAATAGTGCTGCAACAAAGTGAGCAAAACTAAGCTAAAGTCTCCCAAGAGTAGAACAGAAATGACCAAACCAACGAGATCCTGAGACAAAGACGAAAGAGTGCAAGTGAGGTCAGTATCTCAGTATAGTATATAAAAACTTCATAGTATCATAGGGAAGAATAGCTAAAGACTCTCAACCTGATGAGCAATGGGTTTAGTATTATAAAGTACAAAAGCGAAGGGATAACATATGGCTTTCTTCTCTTTTAACATCCTCAAGCCTTTGGTGTGTAAAATCCCTCCAGAAAACTTCTTTTGAGACATCCAAAGGTCCACGAGTCTCATATGTTCAATCTGGTTTTCCCAATGATTTATTGGCATGCTGCAACAAATTAATGTGGTAGAAGAAACGTAAGGATAAGTCTGAAGGAAAATTAATTCGCTACATGGATGATTTTGAGCAGATTTTTACCGTGACTGATGCTCTGGTTGAAAGAATGCATCTTGACCATCCAATTCAGGAGGCAGACTTTCAACTTCCGTAGTATAAACCACAATTCCAAAGTGGCAATATCCAGACGCTGTAGGCTGAAACCAGGCAAGATCAACATGTATGCCAAATGCACCAAGAGTGGGTTTCACATGTGTTTCAAGCCAGCTAATAACGTGACTAAAAGTCAATTTTAGGTGTCCATGCCGGACTAAGCGCAATTGAGCATTTAGACCGGCTACAAGCCGATACCAGATGGTTGGTGGAACAGACTGAAAAAATATCACAATATAATTATCAGAAGTCTATTCATTTAAATACGAATAGGAACTGAACTTCAAATGACCTAAACAGGAATAGATAACAAACTTGACTCATGAGGCTAGTAAGAATGTTATCACTCTGAAGAGAGAAAGGAGTCATGTAACTTCCATCTCCTCCAAAAATTATAGACATTGGAAATCTCTGATGAAGACGGGGAGGAAGGCCAGCTCTTTTCTCATCTCCACCTAGGAAAAAGTCCACGTATGCAAGCATCAGATCTGTAGTTGCAGCCACCTGCAAACCAAAAATTAACAATGGCCCTTAGGGAATCCAAAGTGGCAGCAAGAGAACTGTATAATTGCATTACAAACAGAGATCAAATAATTGTTTATTTGTTTGTGTTTCATAAGAGTACAAGCCTAGTGTAAATATAGGCCAGTTCTGAAGCAGAAAAAGGCCAGCCAATAATATTTTTGTTTGAGGTTGTATTTCTTAACACCTTAGAACAGTACGAGTCCAAAAATGTGTGTATGGAAACACTTCAAACAAAGGATTAATTTGGAGATCAACCTTAATCCCTTCATATAGAGCACGGGAGCGACAAGAACGCAAGCAAGAATGATCATATTCTGATCGAACAAATTCACGAAGTTGTTGTAATTTATGTTTCCGTCGACTCTGTAGCCATGACCAAGCAAGTGGATAAGCAAGAATGGAAAGAATGCTGTAGACTGATCCTTCCCACCACTGATAAGCAGCTAAACCATTGATCTCATCCACAAACCTATTGAATGCATCCTCATATCTGCCAATGAAGTACTTAACCACTTATACAATTGCAAAGTTTACGAAACTTCAGTAAATATGAAATTATGACCAATGATAGAACAAACTTGCATAACCGAACAGAAGCTTGATGAACAGCATTACTTTGCAAGTGGGGACCCAACTACTAATTTCATCATATACCAAAAGGGAAAGAAAGCATACACTATATCTGTTATTTGTTCTGGAGGGGAATGAGGTAGATGCCAAGGTTCACTGAATGTATTTGGCCCCATGAAATACATCCTATGGACATGACTCTGAGATTCCTCGTTTCTATTTGTTTCCAATACCTGAATGATAAAAAGATCATTACACCTAATGCAATATAAAGAGCAGAGAACTCTACTTTGGTCTTTGTCTTATTCCAGTAAAGGAAACAGTTGTAGCCCAAGAAATTGGAAGTGAACCTCATTTAACGATTCAAGGAAAGGAAAAGAATTATCTAAACGGGAGCCCCGTCGAGCAGGTACAGAAGCCGGCAATTCATCTGTAGTAACATATTTCAATCGTGCAACACTGAGCACAAGAGCTAAGAAGACGAGGAGACCTAACAGAATAAGACTGAACAACCATGGTCCACCGAAAGTGTATACCAATTCTTCAACTGCAGTATAACAGTTTGGCATGTGATATCTATCAGAAATACACTTGTATGGACATGGAGTCTCCGTAACACCACCTGATATAAGTTGATTGATGTTAAAGAGCTGGTTTACCTAAAATGAAACTTCAATAAAATTTACAGGATTAATCATGTAAAACAAGTCTAGATAACCAATTTCCATAAAAACCAGAAAACTATCTATAAAGACCCAGGTAAAGTCAAGTAATAGAAACAATGTGAAACGTAAGCATGAAAACTTTTACATAAACTAGAAACTAAAGAAATGTTCAGGAGTACCTCGAACAGTAACATATATGGCACGATGCGGTAGCTGAAAAGACGGACAAGCACGACAAAGGGATCTAGCAGAGCCACTGACATTCTTAAATGTGCCAAGAGGGCATTCCTGCAGTGCAGTTTGCTCAAATAATGAACATATAGATGAAAAGCTGAGGGAAAATGCAAGCCCTAAAGCCATCCTTCATCCTACAATCACGGAGCTAAGTATGCATATAAAGTTAATAAGAACCAATAACTTGCTGACCTCTCATATATATCCCTAGTAAATCAAATGATTTAATGATCTAGGATTTGTATCACTAACATAAAAGAATTAAACCAGTGTAAAATCAAGTAGAATTTTCAATGCCAAAAATACAATATATTCACCAGATGTAGGAGTAGAAATGTATATTACCTCACAAAAAATACCATATAACCCTCTGGGACAGGCCCTTCCAGTGATAGTCCCATTTTGTCCAGCACGACCATTTCCTCTACCGAATCCTCCCCTGCCATCAACAAGAAGAGAAGGAGGGTTTAAAAGTGATTATCTCACATAACCAGAAATGTGTTATAAGCAAAGAAAGAAAAGTTATTTTGAAAAATATTCAGTAAAATAGAAGTTAAATTTTGGTTGGCATCTAATTTGATTGCAAATTTTAACAACTAAAAATGATTTATCTCTTGTTATTTGCTTGTTTAACTAAGTAGCTTAGCCGATATGTTGGCTTCCTACAAGAACATCCAATCAGAAGCGAAAATGGTAAACATATTATGGGAAGAATATGGCAAAGTTATTTATTCACATCTTTCACTTGGCTCATTTCGTATAGGGAGCAAGGAGCTAATTCTGAAGCCCACACCCCATAAAAGATTACGTTCATCAATAGTACCCATTACCCAGTACATGTTGGAGTTTCATTTGACTTGCCTTCTCCAACAATTTAAAGAGTTTTTCTCTTACACAAGACTCATTGATCAATTTTTTTTTTTTCTTTCTTCTTCTCTGGAACTAAATATAGAGTCAGGTTATATCTACCAGAGAAAGAATCCAAACTCGAAGTCTTTTCCTAAGGGGAAGGAGCTGCAATTAAGCTTGGGAGGGACAGAAGCATGAAAATTATTACTTCCACTATGTTTAGGTAAAACCAATTAACTATCAGCTCAAATAAATAACTAAATATATACAATTTATTATGAAGTATTTCAACACACCTATCACTAAATGTGCACACAATCATACTTATTATTTTCTGTTGTTACGTGAAGAAGTTAAAGCAGCAACGGGAAATATATTGGAACTGTCAAAAGAAATAACAATTTCCAGATACAAACCCAGTATTAATGTTTCCTCCCACGCTTGCAATGGGTAAATATGCATCCCCAACTGGTATATCCGACCAATGGAAGTGAATCCTCCCACCACCACCTCCACCGCCACCACTAGGACTACCATGCCCACCAACAGTTGAGATTGTAGAAGAATCACCAAGTGCTAATGTCTGAACGAATAAAAGAATAGTACCACCGGATCCACCACCAGGACCTATATTTGAAATGGTCTTACCAACATTCTCCCCAAAATTTTCTCCAAAGGTTTCTCCATCAGCTCTAAGAGAGCCAGCAACAGACAAACTAGACAATGAGCGGTCCAATGAACCCAGTACTGTTCAAGAAAAAGCCACAATAAAAAAAACTATACATCATGCATAGAAACAGAAACAAAATACCATGCAACATTTTTGTTTCATTGGAATATTAATGTCACTTAAAAAAAGTTTGTATATCTACATCTGATCAGTGACTGATACTGAGTTATGGTTGCGTCTTTAATATCTTAGTCCTATGAATCCTGCTTAGGTTCAATAAATGAGCCTTGCAGCATAACAAACCCCATACAGAGAATTAAGTCCAAAAAAGAAATAAATGAATCGAAGACCTCTATCATTGCGTAAGAGTTATCAAAATTGAACATAAAGTTGCAAAGAACAATTTAAATCTTACCAATAATACCACCACCTGCTGTTGCACCAGCTAGACTATCATTTCCACTACCACTACCAAGTTCACAAGGTAAATCAGCATTTCCATAGGAAGCACCGCCTTCAATAAAATTTCCCTCGTAAAACCCATCTCCACCTTTGCCTCCATGCCCGCCACCGCTGCCAAGACCATTTAAAAAAAATCTTCCTCTACCCAGCCCACCAGTGCAACCTGCATATTTATCAAAATTTATTATGTAAGTATAGGTTAGAATCTGAAACTTGAACCTCCTATAAAATTTGTGGGATTATATGTTTCAAAGTTTAAGAATATCATTTGTCACTTCAAATCCAAAAATTCAGGTCCTCAATTTAGTCAAAACATTTAAAGCAAGAGACAGAAGGCATACCCAGACCAGATGCAGTAATTACCCCAGAAGAGTGTACAACTACCTCTCTAACCCAGTGAAAATGTATAACAGATCCAGTTATAATGCCTCTAACAATAACATCTTCAACTCGACAGATCTGGAGCAGCAATCAAGCCAACCACTCATCAGTCACAGAAGGTGTAATCCATTTAATTATTACAAAAGTTTTACCAATTTGACCAAGATAAGTACTTAGTTCTCAATCTGTATCAATGGGAGACCTGAAGAGTGAAGGTCAATGTAGAGTTCATGTTACAATCTTCAGGTGGATGAAGTAATTCCGCAGGGCAATTTGGGAGCTCACAGTTGAGTTGGGGTCTCCTAATATTTTAAGATATGGATATCAAGTTCATCAATATAAGGGAAAAAAAATTAGTAAGAACTATGGACATAATCATATAACTTACGTAAAGTTACTACTGCTGTGATCCAAAGGCCCTCGCAGAAAAGATCCAGGTCCAACCTTCATATGAGAAACAGACATTCAGTATGTATAGCAATAATGCAAGAGGAGAGATAATTAGTGAACAAATTAAAAGTGCACACTTTAATCTACAGAGTACAGGTGAATGAGAATGTGCATATATAAGTTAATTAAATTTATGCTCAGAATAAAAAATGAAGTAACCAATAGGATCAACTTTATGGATCTGTAGCTTACATTGATACTAAAAAATAGAGACAAAACCAGGTGTTGCGCTTCAATAACATCTCCTGCCCCAGACAAATTCAAGAAACCTTGTCCATGAACTCCCAAATTAGCATTAGAATGTATCACCGAGGACTCCTGACAACCAAATAAAAAGCACAAATTTATAATTTAAACAATATAAAACACAATAGGTTATTGGAAATCAAGGTCCTGTTTATACTGTACCCTGAGAACCACTAAATTAGTTGCTTCAAGCAAGGATGTTTGCACAAGTGTATCAACACCACCCTCAATAAGCATTTTGGAATTCCACATCAAGTGCATTTTCACAGACATTCGAAGAGCTCCAAATATCTGTAAGTAAAGGAAAGGACAGTAAGAACATCTTACATTTGAGTAGAGTCAAAAATAGTTGGGACACAAGAAGGGGAAAAACACTTGAATACTAAACTAAAGATAAGAATAAGTCAAAAAAAAAAAAAAAAAAAGGAATGAAAAGCGTGACACTTGCCTTGATGATAGAATCACTCATGAGAAGCTCTTCTGCCATTAACTCAAACTCAGATGAAGCAAATTGTTGAAGACCAAAACTCAAAACTGCCGCACATGATAAACGAATTTGACCTCTAACCTGTCAAATGGAAATATTTCAATATAATAACAGAAATCCATGACAACGAACACGGTTCATCTCAAGAGTATAATTATGTATATTGAGAGATAATTCATCGGTTTGTATTCCCATGATAACCTCTTTAATTTTTACAGACGAGTATGAAAAACTATCATATAATGTGCACTACTTAACAAGAATCCTGATGAACAAAGCCTAAGAAATTCAACGTGACAGAAAGCACCCCAATGCATGTACTAGAGTATTCAATGAAAAAAAGCTGGAGTCATTATGAGTGTTAAACGAATGTTACAATTCTCTTAGAGATGTCTTTTGATTTCAGTCTACCATTATGCAAACAATCCACCAGTAAAAAGTATGTGCTCTATCTAATCCTTAACTAATTCATTTCCAAAATACAATAAAACTAGGAGGTTCCTTAAAAGTTAAACCCCATTACTTTTGTAAAATATAGTTTCAGCAGAAAATAAAAAAACAAATAAAAGCATAAACAAACTTAAAAAGAAAACCCTTAAAATATAAGACATGATAAGGCCAAAAAAAAGTATGCAGAACAGGAAAATCATCTGCCAAGAGAAGCAATTTTTGTCTTAATGGAAGCTAAGACAACTAGAGATCCAATGCATGTATATTCATGTTCAGCAAGATTACAAAGAAAAAATGTTTATTCTTCAATGACCTGAACACGGCTCCAATACAAAGGAACCAAAGCCTTGGCATGATCTTGTATATCAACATTTGTCCAGAGGGGCAGTTTAGGAAACTCCAACAGAAGCGTGTCAGTCCGTGTGGACAAGTTATGGTTGCTGACTATAAGCCTCCGAGGGACAGCATCATAATATGTCCCTGCAGCACCTGCATTTTCAGGACAGCCTAAACTCCTTCCCCCTGCCGGAAGAAGCAGGACAAAATTAATATACTACCAGTAATATGCAAAAGGAAGACAGTTTCAGTGATTCTTTCTTCTTCCTCCGAATATTGTGTAAAAGAATTTTTAAATGCAAAGTTCCTCTGGCAACTTAGATTCAAATATAAATTAAGTCTTACCATGACTGAAGATTCCTGGTTCACCACGCCTACTAAAAACATTGATAGAAACTCTTCCCCCTCCTCCTCCAGCAAATCCGTTACCCCCAATTGCACTTATCCTGCCACTTCCAGTCCTGCTCATCACAGAAAAATAATTGTAGTTTTGAAGCTTTCTTAGACACTACGCATTAAGTGTTTGAACTAGCTATCTGCTATAAATTACCAACTGTCCAAATGTAATTTAAACAATCTTAATGTCAAAGCTAACAAGTCGAACTTCCCCACCACATGGAATTTTTAAAATGAAGGATATCCAGCAGTACTCTGCCTTAGTAACCATGCAATTACACTTTTCTTCTTCTAATCCCTTTTCTTTACCACAAGAATTAAAAAAATTGTAGTTGTATCCCACCCTTATATTGCTTTAAGTTCCCAAAAGCCTGAACTATCAATAGGTAAAGTTCATAATAATTCATCTGTTATATGCTAAAACGGATCAAGTATAATATGTTTGTGAAAATCAATCAAACATGACAACCCTATAGCATCTAAATCTCAATGAGCATATCATTATACATCAGCATTCGTCAGTCATTATTTCAACTTAACAAGCAACAGAACGTCAGGTAAAGGACTTACATTCTAAGACCTTTAATGTATATGCTGCCTCCTGACCCTCCTCCACCCTTCATACCGCCATCACCACCATCAGCCACAACATTTCCCTCAAGAACAATCGAGTTTCTTGCCTCCAACCAAATCCTCCCACCTCCTTCCCCACCATACTTCACCTCCTTACTAGTACTCCCACCCTTACTCCCAAAACTTTTCGGCTCTTCCAACGATGACCAAGCATACGGATCCCCACCCCAAAAATCATCTGGGAGCTTACTGTTATCTGTGACACAACTAGCTCCTCTCCCACCATGACCTCCACCAGCACCCTGCACACCCCTTGGTGAGCCACTAGTCATTGGAGGCGGCTCCCCCGCCATCGCGGTAACATTGATCATTGAACCAGTAAACAAGCTAGCATTGGAAGCATTAACCGAAACTAACCCGGCAATAATCACTGAATTGCTACCTAAACTAAAATCTCCACTAATTTTAACCACAATGGAGCACCCCAAATGTGGGCAGCTCAAATTAACACCAGGGAGGATATAAAAGCTCCCATTTCCATGTATATACACATCATTATCAAGAATCAAGCTAGAGTTCAGCTCACATACGGTGTCGAAAGACCCAGTTGCATTCAGACCCTCACTGCAGGAGAGTGAGGGCGGCCGAGGCTCCGGCGGACTCGGCGGCGGCGATGGAGGCGAGTAGTCTCCATATAAGTCATCAGAATTGAAGCTGAGGATTGAGAATTCATTGCCCAAATCAGTGGAGAGAGTAGGGTTTATGGTGAAGAGGGTGAAGAAGCTGAGAATAGTGAAAAGGTGGTGGAGAAATGAAGCAAAAGGAACCATCTTGAAGACTTAAAACTCATCAAGAGACAGACCCAGAATGGGATTTGATTGCCAAATCAAATTGGGGGAATGCAAAACCCGAATTCTGGGTTGCAGGGATTGGATTGAGCTGGATTTTGGATCAAAGTTTGGAACTTTAATCCAACACTGAGCTGAGAACGATGCGAATACCCAAAAAGCTTGAACCTTTATGTGAAATTGGACTGTAAAGGATGAAAATGGTGACTGTAGGGAAGGTCTTGTTTATGGTGTCTGGTGTTGCTTTGTGGTTGTGACAGAGAAGCAGAGGAAGAAGATGAAGTGGCACGTGTGCATGGCACGTGCGGAATTCCCTTTGGAAGCTTTGATATGAGTTTGTTTCTGTTCCTATAAATGCTCTTGTTCTTCCATCTCAGTTTTTTTCAATTCAACGTTGTGATCAATATTCCAGTTGCAGAAGACAGAGTCTTTATGCTACATTTAGACGAACTTCATGTCATTTCGTTTTTGTGATATCCTTTGATTCACTTCAAGCTTATCTTGGTACATGTCATTGATGTCAATTCTAGGTAAAAGTCACTGATGGAATTGTTTGGACCAATAAATATGAATCTTTGTTAGTTATATATACTTGTGTATCTGTCTAATCAGTCACATCCACCGCCATTTACCTTCTTTCTTGTTTCTTTGCTATATATAATGCTATCAAAACTCCATAATAAGCTACATTATTATAAGGATCACTGAATCAGGCAGTGCAAGCCTGTTAGGTTCATCAAGAATTTTGTGACTCGATCTTTGATCCATGAATATATAGTCACTTGATGGTTACCACAATGATGAACATGAAATCCAGTTGGTAAAAGTGCTTTGCAACAGCTACGAGTTTGAAATGTTCTTGGTATTATAGATTGAACATCTTACAAATGGACCAAATCTGGTATGACATATGAACACACTACTCCATGCATACCCTGTATACAATGACGTTACACATTACAGCAGTAATTTGGTTTTGAGTATTTGACTTTTACAAGGCCTGACTTGTTCTAAAATGCTATCAACTTTGCAAAATTTAAATGGAAAGAAGAGGATATTGATCAGAATTTAAGATCGATTTTACATAAATTCTGGGGACATCTTATTTTACACCAATTTTGATAATGTTTGTGTACCATTAGATTTTAAAATGTTTAATGGTTGAGATTTATTTTATGAATGACGTCAACAGACTACCAAGCGAAGTGGAAATGACATGGCATTATATATTTCTAACAAGTTAAATTTTCCTTCTTAAAAAAACAAAATTATATTCTGGAAAATCAAACCAACAAAAACTATAAAAAAAAAGAAAAAAGAGAAGAAGTTGATGAATAGAAAAAGAAGAACGAGCAAAGAACGATAGGAATACAATTGAAGGCCTCCTCAAATCCGTATTATATTCTTAATTCAATTATCTATTTTCTTAATTCAATTAAAGAAAGAAAAAGGAAAACGAAATCGAATTAAGGAGAGTAGCATCATAGATTCATTGCTTCAATTTATGTCAACGAAATGAAGAACAAGTATTAGTATTTAGTGATTATGGAAGCCAACCCTAGTTACATAACTTTGGCTGAACAAGAATCAAAAATAAACCTTGTTGATCAATTCTATGGCTTTTTATGAAAGGGAAAGAAATTTAGTCATGGGTAACCCATATATCTCACAACTGAAGAGATGATTGTTAGAAGAATTAGAATTCAATCGATCTGTTTCAATAGACCTGGTTCTCTGCTCGATCGTTCGACGTCGACTTCTTCCTTTTCTATTCAACTTTTTCTAACTTTTTTTTCAGTTTTGTTGGTGATTTTCCAAATTTTAATTTTAGATTTTCCATGAAGAAAATTTAACATAGATTAGAAATATATAATGTCATGTCATTTCCACTTCACTTGGTAGTCTGTTGACATCATTCAAATAATAAATCTCAACCGTTGAGTATTTTAAAATCTAATGGCTCACAATCGGTGTCAAAATTTATGTAAAAAATTACGTCTCTTGAACCGGACCCCAGAATTTGAGATACAAGAATATTTGTACATTATTATCCTAGTTTTATTAGGATTAACTGTTATTATCGTAGTTGATTGTATTCCTTTGTTTTCTAGGTAAATGTCACTGATGGAATTGTTTAGACCAATCAATATGAATCTTTGTTTGTTTTATATACTTGTACATCGTTTGTTATATATACTTGTACATCTATCTAAGCAGTCACATCTTACCTTCTTTCTTGTTTCTTTGCTATATATAATCCTATCATAACTTCATAATAAGCTACATTATCATAAGGATACTGCATCAGGCAGTGCTTCTATGGAAGCCTGTTAGGTTCATCGCCAGAATTGACTAAACTTGGAGAAAAATATGTTCAGAGTTGAGAGTTAAAAATGTGCAAGATCAGAAATGATGTAACAATAAACTGATTTCATTTATTTGTGGAATTGGGTATTTGCCGTAGGGTGCATATAAGCACAAGAATACATTTCTTCAAAGTAAATACATAGATAAATCTACTAAATAAATCTCTGCAGTGGAGGGAGCACAACATCTCTTCTTCTGTAAACAATTTTTGTACATACATTATGAGTTGAGAGCAAAAAGTTGTACTCTTTCCTTGTATGCCTCACCATCTCAGCTTTGCTGGGAAATACTGCAATGAAGTTCAGACGGACACTTAAGAAACATGAATATACGGATATAAAGTTGCTAAGAATCCTATTGTGAAACTGCAGAACAGAGAACTCACCTTGTCAATAAGAGATAAATAGTAAGGCTTGACTTTTTTGACATCAACTCGAACCTTGCTCTTGCTGTAGAGATCATATTTGCTGCAAAACATAACACATAAGAGATCTAATACTACAAAAATAGATAACGTAAACAAGTCTAGTGAATGTAGAAGCTTACTTGAAGATGTTGAGCCACTTCAAGTTCTCTTTATCCTCCTCGTTCATTAAATGTTTATATGCCCCTGACTTGTGAAGAGCTGCAAGATATATAAAATAGGTTACAAATTCAGCTTGAATATCAGATTTAGGTACTCAAGTATCTGCATTCATCGAAAAGATTTTGCAAACGGTGCTTACGATAGAAAGAGTGATAGCGGATAACAAACAATCCAGCTTCAGGCAAAGTGGTACCATTTTCCTTGGCCACCTACACATTCAGTCAGCAAGTTAGCTAAACAAGCTGGACTTATGACGAGTACAGGTATTACTGTATTAGTACTAATTCAGAATTCTGTGAATGCATATATACCAAGTACATGTAGTCATCATGT
Source organism: Fragaria vesca subsp. vesca (assembly GCF_000184155.1). Taxonomy (NCBI): domain Eukaryota; kingdom Viridiplantae; phylum Streptophyta; class Magnoliopsida; order Rosales; family Rosaceae; genus Fragaria; species Fragaria vesca. The sequence continues at coordinate 5,215,032 of NC_020491.1, forward strand.
CCCCATGAAATCATGACATTTTCTAGTCCACAGCCTTCAGAGTAAATTCCGTTCTTAGTGTTGTACAAAGGGTTATTGTGATCCGGATTGCCCTCGAAATACTGCAAGAACAGAAAGATTTAGTTTTTACTTGATTGATTATAGTCATTTTTGAGATGAACTCAATCTAGCTAAGTCTGTGAGACTTGTTCATACCTTGTGGTGAACAATGGATTCATCAAAAGCACAACCAAGAGGATGTGTGTCTCCTGCAACATAAAAAATTGACCTTGTCAATTGAAATAGCTCAAAGACAGAGAAAAGGGCCATCATATTTCATGTCCAAGACACAAAACTCACCAACTACAGCCCATTGAGGAAGCCCTCCAAAGCTAGGAAGAAGAAGCACTTTTCCAAGATCTGAAAACACAGATGCCACATTGAGCAAGTTATGAATCACTTATCTAATTGACAAATTCAAATGCATCTAGGGATTTTGAAAGGGTATGTACCATGAATAAGAGCAGTCAAATGCAGCCAATCTTCATTAGGATAGTCTTTCCTAATTGCTTCAGCTGTCTGCAGCAAATGCTCGATTTGCGGTTCATCCAAGTCAGGATCACTTTCATCCACGACCTCATTAAGGAGCTCACAGCATTCCCAAATGCTCATTTCCACTCTATCCATCTTCCTGTACGCCTCCCTCATCTTCTTCACAAAATCATACGTCTGATGAATGTGATTCAACCTATAGAATTCCTCCACACTTTTCTGCCTCTCACTTTCTGCATTATAATCCCTACAACAATGCACATTTGCATACTTATCACATTGGACTTCAATCCCAAACCTTAACGAACACGAAAGATGAACTTGATCGAAACAAAGAAAACATCACAATCCAAACCTGAATGTCTGGCCAAATGCATTGATGTCAGGGGCAATGAACTCATCATTTGACACAAGAAGTTCTGGTTTCACACATCCATCGTTGTCGGCTATTTCTTTTGGCATCACAAACCCACCATCCAATACCAATTGATCACACATTTCTTCATTGTTCTCAGGAGCCAAAACCTTCGTCTCCTCCCATTGTGGCACTGTATAAGTGTATAATCAGATATTAGAACACAAATAAACATTAAGATCACAATGCAGATCGAAGAACACAGATAGACCTAAAGCTTACTCAATGAACCATGCATACCATTAACATCTGGTTGCTCAATGAGGATAGTCATCCTTGTCTCCAAATCTTCAACAGAGAAAAAGACTCAAATCAAAGAAGAGAGAGATAGAGCAATGTTCAACGCAGTGGTGCAGAAAAGGGTAGGCAAAGTAGGGTTCTTATAGTTCGAAAGGAAGTCCTTGCATGAAAATAAGGAAGCAAAGGAGTCCTCAACTGAAAAAAAAAACTGATCTGTTCCATACCTATTTTATTCAAATCACAAACGATTGAAACGTTCAACTACAGCTAATAGGGAAACTGATAAGGGCTTCAGCCCCAGATTACGAAATTAGGAAGATTGTAAATTAAGTTTGAATTCAGAGGGCATGCATATGTGAGTCAGATTTACGTGGATATCATATCTGACAACATTTTCTCAGGACCTACTGACAAGGAATCTAGTCATGGCTGACTAATACGTACTATTTTTTTCTCCAAAATTAAAAAAAAAAAAAAAAAACAGGATGCCAATGAAATCTTTGATATTCAGAGGACTAGCTGTAACAGTTGTAGTAATTCTTATAAAAAAGAGAAGAATGTCAACATATTATTCAAAGTAATACATATATATGATCATATATATGGACCTTTCTTATTGCAGGGTTCAATCTGCACCCCATGAATAAAACACATGAGGAGGCAACCATGGCACCAACCTCTCAAGATCTGTGTCATCTAGTTCGTGTATATATTCAAAATAATTCGAAGCTCGAGCTTTATATATTCTGATAGTACATGCCTCTTTTAGATATTTACCAAGGATATGAGATATTGACGTTAACATTCTTTTTCTTTTTTTTCATTTTAAACACACTAAGACTGTTAAATCCATAAGAGAGAAATCAGAGATGACAAAAAAATTCGTGTTCGTGACAACGCGAGCCAACGAGATCGATATATCATGTGTATAAACAAAGAGAGAAGGGTCACGGATAATAGAGTAGCGAATTTTGTGAGCTAACGAGTAACTACATGATGTATTTTGACCAAAAATATCCTTCAAAACTTGTGACCTCAAAGGAGAATCATGAATATAGAAAGAATGACTTGATAGTAAAACTCATGGGAGTAGTGTTCAATTGATAAGTCATCTCGATCAAGCGGGAGATGGAGAAGGTCGACCTAGCTAGTGTGCGCATAACTGTACGTGCCATCGAGATATCAAACAACAATATCTGTGCTTTGTCAATTCTACAGTTGGTTGTTGGAACATACGTTTTACACGTTTTCATGACTCTGAAAGAAACCGAAAAACTTCGTTGTCGATCGACTTGTATGAGGAAATTAGAAAACGTTTTCATCCTGTACGTGTTCTTTGATAAATGTCGACTATGGTTGGATTCAGTTCTGTCGGTTCATCATTTAGCAGCAAAATGATAAAGACCTCTTCTCTAATACAGTATGCAATTACTCGTATTAATTGAGTGTGCCTACCACCGAATGAATCACATCTCAACTAGATAGTTAGATTAAAGAACATCAACCTAATCGGTATTTTCCCGATGACAACTAAAGAGGGATCCGTTTTGATACCATGTTAAACAATAATTTGTTTAACAATTTCCCCCTAAATCGTAAACCCAGCATCCTGTTTAGATCGTTTTCTTCAAATTGATCAAGAAACTCAACAATATTGTAATAGATGCAAATATAAAATCTGCGGGAAATTGGATTTCCGGTTTAGGGTTTGTGATGCTGCAGACTTCTGGGTTGGATCAAAATTTAGGGCTCCCCGGTAAACTAATTTAATATATTTCTACTGGGCCTGGTCCGAGTCAGATGAACCAAAATTATTCAGAGAGTTTCCTTGATCTGCTTCAGGCAGCTATTATATATTCGGCCCACTAACAATAATTAACCTTTTTTTTCGATCTTAATCTGTGACTCAATCTAGGTCCTAAGTAGTGGTATTTTAAATTTTTTTCTACTGCTTTTTCTTTATAAGAAATTTTATAGTACTTTGTTTCACCAGTTTCGAATGTAATTTGTGGGCTGAAAAGTACTAATTTGTTGTTTGGGCAATCTTGTTAGGCAAAAGATTGACATCAAATCCAGTTTAGGTGAGATTTCTACAGGTTTATAATTTGGGTAGATTTCGACAGGTTTAAACCTGTGTTCTGTGTGGTCAGTTCCATTATAGTATAAAATTAGGTATTTGTATGCCTGATTTGTTCTCTCTGGTTAATATAAAACTAGGTATTAGCTACAGTATGCCTAATTTAGGTTTGATCTCTTTGCATACCCGGCCATTGGTGGAGCTACCATAGGACCAGTGAGGGCCCAGGCCCCAGACAAATATTGAAAACTGATCTCCTTTTGTGTCCCCACTGTTATGACTTATGAAGGCTAAGATGAGTTAGCCATTTTCTTCTATCTCTGATGATGACTAACTACTGACTAGCATTCTCTTTCTCTTCTATTTATTGTGTTTGGGCTTTAGTCTTTTTGGCTGGGCTTTGGGATTGTGTCCCACACCAGTTCTTCTCCTCATACATGAATTTTTGTATATATCAGATTATCAGAAGCAAAAGATATTGGGAAAAATATAGCTGCGAAAGGAAGAGTAATGTGGATTTTAACGTAGAAAGAAGAAATATAACGGAATAAAAACTGTGAAATCGTAAAATCATGTGTACAAAGATGACATACAATAAAAAAAAAATTTGAGCCCCCTTTCACATATTTTGCTACCTCCGCCATTGCCATGGCCTGCTCATCAGGGCCGGCCCTGTGAGCTTGGAGGCTATAGGCAAAAAAAATTTCGAGGCCTCTTTATATATGCTTGGCAAAATAAAAAATCGATAAATTATATAAACCCTAAACCATAAACCCTAAACGAATCATATTTATGCGTTTCTCAATATTTATGCTTTAATATTATTTAAAGCCATTTTAATATTATTTAAAGAGGCCTAAACCATTAATATTTTCTATAATCGATAGATATTATTTATTTATTTTTTTGCAAAAATATTTATGCGTCTTGCAAATATATGCGTTTAACATGTATGATAATACAAAATTGTATGTCACATGATCGATATTGATTATTTTTTTAGCTCTTATAAACTATATCTATGCTTTAATAAAAAGAAATTGGAAAACAAAAATATATAAAGAAAATAATAAATAATGGAATCAATTATTATTGAATTGGAAAGTCTAAAGAGAATAAATACAATATTTCATTTGTATAATTATTGTCCTTAATAGTCATTGTGTGTGAGGATATATATGTCATTTAATAATTCAAAATAGAGTGAGGTCTAATGAGCAAATTTGGAGGTCTCAATAGCTGCACTCTAAATAAAAATATAAAAATATAGGAATGACAAAAAAATAGAAAGACGAAAAAAATATATAAAAATATAAAACCAAACTGAGATAGACGGGATTCAATCCCTGAAATTTTGGTTGCAACAAAAACTACCCACCACTAGAACAAGTCCAAGTTGACAGCATATGCCTAAACTAGATAAAATATATTGAGGCCCCTCAGAATCAGAGGCCCTAGACATGGGCCTTTCTCGTCTTAGTCCAAGGCCGGCCCTGCTGCTAATTTAATTTCTCCACATAACATTTTATTGGTAGTGAGACAGCAAATCAAGTTTATTTAGCGTTAACAAGTTAGTAGCACACACCCGGCTAGTATCGGACTGAGATCTACGAGAGTAAGTTCATATATGTTCAATCGAGAATAAGCTATATAACACTTGTTATAGATATGATTCTGTTTTGGAGGACAAACTTAACATAAAGTCTTTTCGTGAATAACACTTCATACAATTCTTGCACTGGTCCGAATTCAAGTCATCGATCATTCATGATCTATATCCATTGTCTCATTCATCCATAATTGAAACACAAACTCCCAATCCAAGAGAATGTATTATATATATAACCATACAGTACACAAACAATCCAAGAGAATGTATTATATAGTACACAAATAATAGTGACATCTAGCGGATGAAATTAATCCTCTTACTTTCTTCCTATCTAGTATCTGTATCTATATCAGATAATACTTGCAGTCTCTACGCTACTGGTTTTGTCAGTTTCATATCCCATGTCTCTAATTTGAGAGCAGGTCTCCCTCCAGGCCCTCCACCACGAACAAATGTCTTTGCTTGAGCGTCATTATTGCTTGGCCTTAAAAAGGATTTTGCAGATCACCGATTAATATCTATTTCAGAAAGCATCGATGATATTTATAGATAAAGTTGAAATCTGGTGCCAAATTTTAAAGCTTGGGTTAAAAACAAGGAAGAGCCTCATAGATGAGCTAACTACTACTTCACACTCATGAGTCATGAGAGACTTCCATGACATAACGTGTTTGGATAATGAATCATATGCCTGAGAAGATCGACGTGGTTGAAACAAATTCACATCAATGAGTTTCACAAGAGTTACCAGCTCTCAGATTATTCTTCTTCTTCTTTTTTCACCCGTATTTTTCTACTCAAGAAGCTAGGTTTAAGCACAAGAGTCTGCATAGTAATATATCAAAATTACTGATTTATTTGATAATTTATCAAATTAAACTTCTGACTCCAAACTGTTTGGTTCCTCATATACAATACAATTATCCAAAGTAACTGTTTGGTTCCCCACTTCCCCTCCTGCATTTCCAGTATTGCAAAGGGCGGCTAGCTATATGCATCATATGAAAAAAGATGTGTTTGATGTGAAGCTAGCACTAAGCAACACGAGGGTTGTTGTCTGGTCACATCAGTTTTGGCTATCCTTCTGTGAGCAAATTAAGCCCTTAAAAGTGAGATTGTAAGAAATTAACCCAGGATTTGAGCAAATATATAGGTTATATTGTCGATCGAGTTTATATTACATTATCGTGTTTCAACCTTCACATCCCATCCCCACTTTAATCTTATATTGCTATTCAACAAATAATTATCTTGCTTTATTCCTTAATTTGCCACTTTTTTTTTGGAATTCCTTAATTTGCCACTTGACTTTTCCAATTCTGGTTAAAAACTAAAAATTAAGAATAGGAGAAATCCAACAAGTTTCATATTTTATAGTTAATTGACGGATGTGAAATAATTTGGGATTCATCTTCTCCTCTCACTGGTCTAGATGTCTTTATCAATATTTATAAATTAGGGTTTAGGATTTGATTAATGAAAAGCATGCATACTAGCTAGGGTTTAGGGTTTTGTTTGCTTATATTTGCTTTCTTCCAACCCTACCTTCACTGATATGAATGAGTAGTTAGCTAGCTGCATCAATCTTTTCAGCTCGATCTTTTTCCAGGTTTGCACTGTGTAGTTTCCTAAGAACTGATTCAGGTCGACAAGGAATTCTGGGTTTAGTTGAATAATTTCCAGCTTTCTATCATTTTCAGTTGAACGGTGTTGGAGATCTTCTATATCCCAACAACGTTGACAGCACGCAGCTCCATTAGTGAAAAAGCCAACGAGGGTTTAATTAGAACCACTCACAAATCCAAAAGGATTGGGCAACACCGGATTTTGAGATTACAGATAGAAAACCCTCTCTTTTAATCTTGACCAGTACACAATCATGATTATTCGCATGCATGCTTTCCTTTCAGTCACTTCAAAATCACCACCTTCTTGATCAGATTAGAGAGAGACTTATATGACCTTAAACTTTGAAAACCTTACCCTGAATAATGACCACACCTATTGCAAACTGCCACGTATTGAACTATCTAATGAAGATAAAAAGTTATTATTTAGATTGAGAATTTAATCTTAGTGTGGTGTCTATATAACGACACGTGACATATATATTATATAAAGATTTCACGGATACGTAAATTCACTGAGACAATAAAAAAATAACGATACTAACTTATATATCGACATAATTAGGAGGAGTTCTAATGAGTATTAAGTTAATGACTAATTAATGACTTTTTCATTGATCGTTTATTACACCTACTTTTTAATTACATTTTTTTATCTTAATCGTTTAGTTTATAGATCTATATATAAGTATAGTATATCACTTATATAAATTTTCAGCCAAATTAATTATTGTTAAAGGATCGAACTAAATTAAATCAATATACGATCTAAATCTATCAAACATGACAATCAACTATCTAATGAAGATAATTAGTTATTATTTAGATTGAGAATTTAATCTTAGTGTGTCTATATATAACGACACATGACATATATTATATAAAGATTTCACGCGCACCGCACACGTATCTTTACTGGGACAATAAAAGAAGAACGATACTAACTTATATATCGACAAAATTAGGAGGAGTTCTAATGAGGACCATTAAATTAAGGACTAATTGTGTACTTTCTCATTAATCGTTTATTAAACCCATTTTTCAACTACATTTTTTCATCTCAATTGTTCAGTTTTTAGATCTATATATAAGTATAGTAAATTACTTATACAAATTTTCAGTCAAATTAGTGATCGTTAAAGGATCGAACTAAATCAAATCAATATACAATCTAAATCTATCAAACAGGAGTTGTTGAAGTTTATAATTGATAAATCACAAATATGAATGTCTTAAGATTTTCAATTTAAATGAAAATTTGTATAGATGATCTACTCATATATATCTACAAATTAAACTATCAAGATGTGAATATGTGATCAAAAAATAGATAAAACAAAAAAATCATCAACTTAATGATCCTCGTTAGAACCACTCCCCGACAAATTTACATGTGTAACCATCATAACTTACATATTTGATGCTAGCTGTATATATGTGCGCATTATCGTACTTTTCCAAGCTAAGAGTATTATCGATTCCATATTAAGCATATTGGCTACGCGTAGCCAATCGTCTACGATATATATACATCCAAAAACGGTGGAGCACAATCGTCTTTTCTTATGATGTGTTCTTGGTGGGATAAGTGTTGATTCTTCATTATAATAGAGAAAACTAGCAGATCATATAATTTTCTTTTGTTAGTTTAAGTTCGACTTGGGACACTTGGTGGCTTAAAACAATGTAGTTCCATAAAACGAGTCACTTTCAAGTGTTGAACAAAGTTATCTTGATTTTCTTTCTTATGTCGTGGGGTAACACAAGAAGGACATAAACTCTGTATCCGACACTAATTAACTCTAAGTATTCTAATTAATTTTGTCACTCTCCTCATTACATATATTTTATCACTACTAGATTGATGAACGTCAACATCATCAACTTCAAGTTAATGCTAACAAGTAATCTGCACTAAGTCACCAAGTAATTTTTAAAGAAAGTCTTAACAAAATTTAAGATAAACAAATTAGGGTGTCAATTTTACACTTTTATACAGTTTTTACACTTTCATACTTTTAACCAAACACTGTTTGAATTTTAAACCAAAATATATGTCTCCAACCCGTCTAGGCACTCCAAGACAATCACTTGTTTTAGTAGCTTCTAACGAGTTTTAGAACTCTGGCTATACATATGCAGTGTTCAAAACAAGGCCGTCAAGCCTATTCAAACGGTTTGTATACGCTTAAACCTGTCTTTTATCTTGAGAGTGCCTAACGAGTTTACAAACTTTGTTAAATACAAAAACCATCAACGTAGTATGAAATATAGGGGTGGGCGATTTGCACATTAAATGCGGTTACCGACCCGAACTGTATCAAAAAAATGATTCGGTAGCCGCACCGAACTAAAACAGTGTCGTTTTATGGTCACATTGCACCGAACCACATAAAAACGGTTCGGTTACGGTTTGAGATTATACTTCGACTGATTTGAACCGAACGGCACGGAATTACATTTTTTTTATTCTTCCATTGATGGATTTTGGTTTGTAATATATAAAAAATTTAGGGGTGGGGATGAGACGGGATAGAGCTAATTCCACGGCCTGTCCCGGATATTGAAATCGGGACGGGACGGGACAAGACGGGCTTTGCGTTTTTTAGATTTCATCCCACCCGGGCACTATCCTGGTTGAGACGGGACGGGATGGGACAGGACGGGCCTAATCCTAGATAAAAAAAGTGAAAATAAATTTGTTAGTAAAAGAAAAGAGTTTTATAGTTTTATAGTTTTATAGTGTCTTTTACTCTATTAAGTGTTAACAAGTATTTATAACATATTTACAAGTATAACACGGTGTAATAAGAGAGTTTATACTGCTTACTTTCTCTAAATATGTCATCACTACTATGGTGCAAGAAGAGAGTCTACAATAATCAACAAATTAAAGTATTAAACATCACTATTATTGAATTGGAGACAACCTATTAACTTAAAGAAACAAAGAGCTAAGATCAAAACACTTAAATGAAAGCTTCAAATCACATATTAATCAATAAAAAATCAATTATTAAAATAGTCGGGACGGGACGGGCCTAAACGGAACTTGAATTATCCGTCCCATGTCCCGTTCCATTGTATAGACGGGACGGGACAGGCCTAACGTTTTGAGATTTAAATCTCGTCCCGTCCCGGTAAATTTCGGGACGGGGCCGGGACAGGTTCGGGATTACGGGATTTTATGCCCACCCCTAAAAAAATTAATTTATGTTCAAGTTTGTAGTTTGCAAGTTGTTGTGTTTGCATGATAGTTGGTTGATATATGTTGATTTATTAAGTCATCAAATATGATGTTTTTGTTAGTTATTTGATATTTTGATGACATTTATAGACTTGTATGGATCCTAAATGCATTTAAAATTTGCTCATGCCTTATAGAAATTGTTAGATAAAAATTTAGCCATCCCTTACTTGTTGAAATAAATAAATCGGTCCATACTGAAACCGACCCGCATTGCACCGCACTGGAAAATTGTGTAACCGAATTATTATAAAACCGAAAAAAACGATTTAGTTGCGGTTTGAAATATTATAAAACTAAAAAAAAACAGTTCGGTTATGGTTTAAGTCTCAAACTGATCCGAATTGAACCATACCCACCCCTAATGAAATAACTCATATTTCCCAAATTCGAAACTTGAATTTTGTGTAGAACGTCGACGCACGAATTATAAGAGGTGGCTAAAGAAAAAGTATCAGGAGTATCAAATCTTGCTAGATCGACTACTCGTGATCACATGGGTGGTTGGTATTTACTATGTACCTTGTTTGTAAGGCAAGTAAACAATTCTCTGCACCAAAGTCTAGCTAAGGTACGTGACACATGTCTCTATAGTGTAAAGTAACAGCGTGCCAACCCTAAATAGATTTGAGGGGTTACTTTACCTACCTCACATGGCAATGGTCCTTCATCGATATCATTTACCAAGAATGGAAACAATAATGTCTCTTAAGCGAGATCATCCTTGTCATTGTAGCACGTCATATCAAGAGTGACTACTATTTATGGTGGTGGCTCCAAACTTAAGGTGTGGCAAATCTTACATCTACGGCTCAAACACATAATCATTTGAAGTACATGGGATCTTTAAGTTTGTGATCAACAACGGCGTTTGCGGTTACCGTTAAAAATTGTACTAATACGGTTATTTAGTATATGACTTTATTTAACAATCTCAACCGTTAATTCTCTAGATACATATGCAATAAACATGTCTATAAAATTTTAATTAATTTCATAATCATTTAGTCATTCAAATTGATGTAAACAATTGTATGCCGTTAGATAAAATTAAAACGAATATTGTGCTAATCAAATGGTTAAACATTTTTTATTTTAGCTATTTTTTTGTAAGATTCATATGTGGGTAAGTAGCTAAGGATTTGGTGGCTTTGATTGTCAAAATACATGTTAGAACAACATACATCTTTACTTCAAAAGTTTAAGAAGGTCTTCTCTAAATCCGAATTATCCTAATGTTAAAGACTTTACAATTCCGCATTTTGTTTTTTAACGACCGTAGTTCACGTTTTCTGATTTTTCGTTTTATCTGCTTGATGATAAAAAAACAAAACAAACGAAAGCGAAAACATCACTTCGAAAATCCCTAGCACTACTTAAAGTTAAACCATTAAAACTGAAAATGAAAACTGTGACTGAGGGGCTGCCCTGACAAAGGATAGAGGAAGTCCCACGTTTCCTAATTGTGCTGCCGAGTAACAGCGGATAATTCCTCCTCGTGGATAATTTCAAGGCGGTCAAGTTCAAAATTTAAAAAAGAAACAAAAAAGAATATGTCAAAACCCATGCGAATCCCGAGTGACATCAAGCACGGAGATGTCGCCACGTGGTGGAGAGTTGTTCGTGGCAGCTCCAGTGGGACAGAGCTTGTCTTTACCCACAATGGTTAGTGGAAGAGAAGAGGCACACGTGTACGGTAGTCACGTGATGGGTGCAGAAGACTTGGACGCGTGGGAGGTGTCCGTACAGCCATCGCACTCGAAGAAGGGATATTTCTCGTACGGGGGGCCGGGTTGTATTTTGTCGGGACGCGTAAGGCTGTTTTGAGGGGGTGTGCCCTAACTTTAGGACATGTGTGTACCACCGCACACCCCCCCCTCCACGTCGCCGTCAACACTTCACGTGACGCCGTGAGTAAAGACCAATAAAATATTAGCTTTAGTCTTCTGCCCCTTTGCAATCTTATCCGTATTTGATAGGGTTTGGCTTCTCTGCTGTATTTTTAGCAAGACTTCCGATCATCGACAATGTTACATTTTCGTCCATATTAGCAAGAGTTTATTTTACCTAATAATTTTTTGTATACACTTTGTGTAACTAAATTATATAATTTTAGTTATTCATATATTGAGATTATATATATAAAATAAAGTTATTGATTTTAATCATCTACATCGTGTATTTCTACGTTATATAGTATAAGATTTTTATCAAGTTCGTCATTATATATTTCACTTAACATTTTAGCATCAATATATAATTATTTACCAAATTATTTTCATAAAATTATAAATTTTAAGATATCGATCCCACATCGAAAATATGAAACCTTGCATGTGAGTTTATAAAAATTTGAGTCACTTTATCATTGTCAATTGGTTTTGGATGTGAACTATAGACTACTTTATTATGGTATCAGAGCGGGTTACTCACGTCTACGTGTGAAGCTGCCACATGAACTCTATGTCACATCGAAAATATGAGACCTTGCATGTGGGTTTATAAAGATTTAGGTCACTTTACCATTGCCAATTGATTTTGGGTGTGAACCATAAACTACTTTATCATGGTATCAGAGCGGGTTACTCACGTCTACGTGTGAAGCTCAATGGCCACACGAACTCTACGTCACCCAAATAATTCGCCACACATGCGGGAACGTGTTGAGATATCAATGAGTTTATAAGAGTTTAAGCTACTCTACTCATTGTCAATTGATTTTGGATGTAAACCCCAAACTACTACTTTATCATTAAAATTATAATAAAATTAGCATACTTAACGTTGAGTTATATCGTGAAGATCAGACCGGTTTAAGTTCGTGCGAGTGTAGTCTATAAACCAAACCCTAGCTAGCTACTTTTAGAGACTGAAGGTGTCTAATTAGAAGGTGTGAAAGTAATTAGAAGGTCACAACGATCTGGCTAGCTATGCTCGATCTGGATTCTCTATGCTGCTTTACTTCGTCGTTAAGAAGTTAAGACAAGGGGCATATTTCCCCAACTAGAACCTGGTGGCTTCAACAATGGTTCATTCTGGCAAGCTCGAAAGCTTTGGGCAGCCGATAGAAGGTCCTCCAACTCTACGTAACCAAAAAGGAGTCCTATCCTCGAAAAGCTTCGACGGTAATTATGTGATCTTAATCATGTTTGTTAATACTTCATAGATATAGGTCGGCAATAGAAGAGCAGCTTTCCTTTTTAGCTAATTATATGCTTGCCCTTTACCGTACTCATTCTAGTTTAAGCTTGAGCTAGCTTGCTTCCATTGCAACAATGTTGACTAATAACGATAAAGTCATAGATTCAAATCTTATCGACATATATAAGATATGTGAGTTAATATATATAAATATAATGTTCTATCCTCAAAAAGCTTCCATGGTAATTATGTGATCTTAACTATGTTTGTTAATACTTCATAGATATAGATCGACAATAGAAAAATAGCTTTCCTTTTTTGCTAATTATGTGCTTGCCCTTTACCATACTCATTCTAGTTTAAGCTTTAGCTAGTTTGTTTCCATCTCATCATCATTGTTGGTCAACATTATTGACGTCATAGATTCAAATTTCACCGACGTATATAAAATGTGTGAGTTAACTTATACAAGGTGTATGAGTTTATAATAAAAATAAAAAATAAAAAATAATAAAAAATAAGAAATAAGAAAGCTTGCTTCCATTGCAGCACATTTGCACATGCCCTGCCTAGCTCATCGATCTTATCTTCTTTTTCGTTAATCTCCATGACTGACCCGAGCCCCCATCTCTAATCATTTCGTATTATTCGATCAGAACCAAACATATAGATGATGTGACCATCTGATAGAATATAAGGGTTTCAAGTGGTTTTTGATTTTTGCATAATATTCTCCTTATAAACTCATTTTAGTACGAATCAGGATTCAGGACTCATCCTGTGATGGTATGTGTATAGAATAAGTTTTAACCGATAGCTCAGTTATGTTACAACGTGATCGTCATGATAATTAACCTTAATCTCATATATCGTATATGAATCACTTTGATTTCATTTTTTATAGACAGTTATTTCCCATATACGAAAATTATTAATAATTACATCAATGGAATCTCATTTGTTAATCTTAGTTCTAATTTAGTGCACAAATACGCTTTATTTCTCTTTATTTACTATTATCTTTTCTTTTTTTTTGCTAAAAAATGAGTGAGAGAGGAATGACCCCTTAACATTTTTATGCATTAAAAAATAAAATAGAAAAATATCAAGAGAGGGGGATTAGACCAAAACCTCTTATAACAAAATCACAACGAAACAAAATTAGCAAAACCAAAATTAGGGAAAACAATAAAAGAAGGAGGTGAATCCCACCAAACCAGCTGTGATCTTCTATTTATCTACATGTAAATTCTTATTCCGATCTATCTTATGACACACACATTATACGCTATGGAGAGTTTTCAGTACTGTTTATCGAAGCATTAGAGTGCTATAATTTTCGTATGTTTTCTTCTTTATTCTGGGTATGGAAAATATCGTATTTTCTTATTCAGGGGAAGCATGCATAGTAGGTGATCTTGTTCCTGAAAATATCCATGAAAGCTGAACAGTATTATGGCTAGCTGGTCGACTTCAGTTCCATGCCAAACAGGGTATCAGCTAAGCCAATGCGATCATTCTTGGCCTTCCCTGAAATGGATAAACACGATAGTCTATCTCAGCCACATATATGCTGCTTCGTTATTTCAATGACTGAGAAATCTTGCCTCCTCCATGCTTGGATGCAATTAGGGGAACACACACAAGTACACCATTTTTGGGTAAATTAGGTGATTAAATCCCTGATATATAGTAGTGTAACAGTTGGTGGATTTGGGGCTAAATTATTGATCAAGATCGAGTGGTTGTAGTAAAGAATGTGCCCTGTCCCTGCGTTTAGGGAAACATCCTTTTCATGGCTTCGACGTTTTTTGGAGGGTGGGATTGAACAATATATATTGGATTGTGATTCCTTGACTTCCCGACCATCGTCAGTATTGAGGAAAGCAACAACTAATTAATCATAATATCCACTAGTCAATGAAAATGAGAACCCATTTTACCATGGGAGTTCTTAGTGATAAGTGATAAATATATATGTGATTATAATGATTCCAGTTGTATCTTGTATAGCAATTATATGCGGGGTTATTAGTTGATCGAACATATCATATACTGAACTTGTGAAAAGTAAATACATTGATAAAAGAGAAATAAACTATTAACAAACAATGAGTTTCGTTATTTCTTTCTTACGACAATATATTACTTGTCAGGTTGATCATATGCATAAGTTTATCAAACTTCTAAAAGATTCGTTTATGTTTATTCGTTTATGTTTATACTTTCAATTGAGGAACCAAATTTGAAACTTGCTACTTCTGCATTGAGATTAACATCAAGTCATAGACATTTCACGTTAGGACGTGAAATGTTTGTTTTGTGCCCTTAAGCCATTTCAAGTTTCAACTCTTAGACCACAACAAACCAAATATTAGGATCTGCATCTATCCAATATTAGTGTAGTGGGTATAACCAAGAGTAGTATGATGACCCCTAATTAATTATCTTCTAAGACGTTGATGTTTAACTTCACTTACAGTTGACTTAAACCATAGTTAAATTCTCATAATCAAAAGTTTTCAACTAGTTAGGGTTCAGTGGAGTCAATTTTGTCCCTTTACTGAAACACAAAAAACTTGAAGCAGGGGATAATTAATCTTGTAATCTAGCTATCTGCCTAACAAGAACAAACCCTAGCTGGACTTTCGTCAAGAGCAAACCCTAAATATAATTCCAGAAGGTTCTCGTTTTTCTTTTTCCTATTGAGAATTTTCTGGATTTTTTTCATTTTTGTTTGGATGTTTCGTTTAAAAAAATGAGTGAAATTTACACATTTTTTTTTATAATTCACACACTAATACCTTATTTTTTAATAAGAAAATGTCTAAATTATTCATGTTTTAATCTTTTCAAGTTGTCTAGGATAGAGACATTTTAGACATTTATTTATAAAAAATAAAATAAGGGTGTGTATTGTAAAAATGTTGTGTAAATTTCAGCTCATTTTACAAATTAAAATCTAAACAAGAAAAAAAAAAAAAAAAACCCTAATTCCACCGCCTTCGGAATATCAAATGCACATCCCCTGATCGACATACATCACGTTCATTTTTCTATCTCACAGCCCAACCCCGTCTCTCCACGTAGCGACTTTTGACCGTCCTCTAGCTCCAAACGAGCCACACGTGTCGAGCGGGAATTCCACCTGTCCCTCACCCTCGTGACCCAAGCCCTTCCCATACGTTTAATCTTTAACCGCTGCGGTAAACGGAGCTCCTAGAATCCAATAGAGAGCCTTAAAACCCAACCACGGTTAGTTTAACTCAACCACGGTTAACCCCCCAGTCCCGAAGCAGTTTATAAACCAAAGCTCACTCTTGCTGATGTTCCCCTAAACACAACCGTCCAAATCAAAACCACCACCACCGCAAAAACACCATGATGCTCGGCGAACCTCACCGCCCAAATCCGACCATCCACGTCCCCCCGTGGCTCAACCTCGACGATCCGACGGCCGAGATCTACTCCTCCCCTTACCCGCTCAGCGGCGTCTCCGTCACCTCTGACGTCACCAGTCCCAACAGCCCCTACCATCTCAACGAGGCGCTCGCCACTCTCCGCCGCTACCTCCCTTCCAACGAAGTGTCGGATCCCGACCCGGACCCGTACCCGGACTCGGAGTTTGATCTGGACAACGACTCTCCTGTGGACGCCTACTCTTGTGACCATTTCCGAATGTTCGAGTTCAAGGTGCGGCGGTGTGCTCGTGGCAGGTCACATGACTGGACCGACTGTCCTTTTGCTCATCCCGGCGAGAAGGCCCGGCGCCGTGACCCGAGGAAGTTCCATTACTCGGGTACGGCCTGCCCCGATTTCCGAAAGGGTCATTGCAAGAAAGGAGATTCCTGCGAGTTTGCTCATGGAGTTTTCGAGTGCTGGCTGCACCCGGCGAGGTACCGGACTCAGCCGTGTAAAGACGGAACTAGCTGCAAGAGGAGAGTGTGCTTCTTTGCGCACACTCCGGAGCAGCTGAGGGTGTTACCGCAGCAGAGTCCTCGCGGATCAAACTCGGTTACCTCTTCGATGGAGTCGTATGATGGGTCGCCGATGAGGCAGGCGATGGAGCTGGCGAAAGGGATGCCGTTTTTGTCTGCTAGTCCGGAGATTTCGCCGGAAAACTCACCGCCGATGTCTCCGATGACTCGGTCGGTGAGCCGGTCGCTGGGTTCGAGCTCCGTGAGTGAAATGGTGGCGTCGCTGAGGAACCTGCAGCTGGGGAAGGTGAAGTCTCTGCCCACTTCATGGAATGTTCAAGTCGGGTCCGTTGGATCAGTCGGGTCGCCCGGGTTTGTTTCTCCACGCGGGTCGATGCTCCGACCCGGGTTCTGTAGCCTGCCATCTACTCCGACCCGGATTCCGACCCGCTCCACCGTTGGGGGGTTTCTGGATTTCTGTGATGAGGGTTGCGAGGAGGAGGTTCCGATGGAGAGGGTAGAGTCCGGGAGGGACTTGAGGGCCAAGATGTTTGAGAGGTTGAGGGAGGAGAATTCTCTGGGGCGGGTCGACCCGACTCTGGCTTTGGGTGGTTCTTCAGGTGCTCCGGATGTTGGATGGGTTTCTGAGCTGGTGAACTGTGAATGAGCCAACTGGCTGCTGCTTACTGCTTAAGTGGTGACAAGGATTTTACTCTATGATTCTATTTTGGGTTCATTTGGTGGCCTCTAATTATCCCTATTTGCTTTGATCTCTGTCATTTGTGAATAGTGTCTTAATCAGAGAGCTGGAATTTGATTTCTGAAGCAAAGTCGAGCTGAAGATATCAAGATTATATGTATATATTAATGGATGAAGAGTAGAATCTTTCTTTTTTGGATCGTTTCGGAGAAGGTAGTAGAACTCGAGTCTAGATTTGGAAGGAAAAAGAAGAAATGCGCCCTTTTGTTGTGTATGGAAGGTTTAAGCAGAGTGGAGTATGATTCCTCTCCCCTTTTGTTCATTACCGTGTTTATGATCATCTTCATAGCCACTATTGCCCGCCTACTGATCTCTACCATTGTAAAAATTTATGCTTATTATTATGTAATGCTAGCTCTTCATCCCAATGGAACTATTACTGTAATTTATATATTTATATCATCCATCTTCTTTTTTCCTCTGTTCTGTGCTTCTGTGCTTCATTCATTATTTCATTTGGTTTGGATTTATGAGTGTGTTGCCAGTTTGGGAAATGAGTAATGTCTGGGCCAAAGTTGGTTTCTTTCTCAGGTTCCTCATCAATTTTGGGTAGCTGAGACATTGATAAGCTTCACATATTTGACAGGGTTTTAGTTGAGAAAGTTTGACAGGTTTTAGTTGAGACAGGTTTTAGTTGAGAAGTTAACATCTTTGACAATTCTTGTAAAGATTTTTCCTTATCTTTGTAATTATGGAGGATGAATTGGAATTCAATTGTAACAGATGTCTCCTCATCGAAAAAATGGTAGCAGATGTCTATGGCAAAGAAACTAAGAAGGGGAAAGGAGAAATTGCATCTCTGACAAAGGAGGAGGAAGCTATGATTGTATTGCATACTTACTTTGATTTTAACCCTTGTAGCACGCAATAAAGTCTGGTATTTCAATTCCTTCTGTTATACCTTTATCGGTATATGATACATGCACAGGGTCATGGTGCTTACATCTGAATTGCATGTTATTCTAGGCTTGTTTTTCCCCGGTTGATCATTGCTGATAAAACAAACAGCTTGGTCAATATCATCATGGGTGGACATACTTGTCTCCATGCTTCCGATTTGGACATGTATAATTACCCAGAACGGTTCTATGTATCGAGTTTGGTTTGTTGGAAGCATTCATCAAAGTAACCATATACAACCAACAATGCCCCTGGTCCCAAATCTGATGCGTTTGTCTAGCTTTTCTATAGCTCGATGGAGCTGCTTTCGGAGTGTTACAAGTCCGGAGATTTAAACCGTTCGATTTTGTTTAACATGTAACTTTCAATACTTCGAAACACTAATCCACGATTGCAACGTTTTGGTGCGGTATCTTGCAGTTTTACTAGAAGCAATCTGGGGTTTTACTGCAACTCTATGCAGCTGCACACAGAGGCTGAACTCTGATCCTTCATCTGTAGCAGATTAAAGAATAAAGAGCAATTTTTATTGCCGACAAATTAAGAATAGCAGAAGAAATATTCAAGTGTTTCAATTTCCAAGTGTCGTTGTCTCTGTCCATGAGTCATAAGCTAAGGACTAAGCTAAGTGCCGCATCACATGAAGGAGTGTCCAATCTTTCGATGTGCATGTTTGCCACGTACCGTTTGGAGGCTCCAAAGCTCCAATTTTCGCCCATGCCGTATTGTTTGGAGGAGCCTCAGAGAATTCTTCTGGTTCTGATTTGATTGATTTCCTCATTATTCTGGTATATGCCAAAACGACAACTACGACGATTACTAGAGCCATCCCATGAAGAATATCCAATTTCGGGCATTGAAAACTCCAGGTTGCTAAGACATTGCAGATTACCATGCTAATCTATTTACCCAAATGACAAAATGTTAGGGACAGTGAGAACTGATGTAAGATATTAATTATTGCATTCAAATGTTTGAGCTCCACAGTAAAGATCATGATTCATCAACCTTTTCTTCGAACCCAGTAGAAGTGTTTGATGGCGCCGTATATATCATGACCCTTTCGTCTCATAGCTGTGTGAAAGATTTGGGTACATTGGGATGCTGTTTTACCCCAGTGTGCCTCAAGAGAGTTACTCTCACCAGTTAATTTATTTGTCTATTGTAGTCCAATTCTCCAAAGATAAGAAACTGGTTTAGGTCAATAATTGAAAGCAGACAAGGAGAGTTTAAATTAATATGATGTGGTGGAGTTGCCTGTGTTTGTCAATGACTATAACCAAAGCAAAGACGACGACCATGGAAATATGGTAAGTTTGTAGGCTGATTTCCCAGCACCTTGAGGTTGCCGTCAACCCAAGTAAGCGACTAAACTAATACGAATTAGGGTTCGTGTGGGTGGAAGTCCCTATCGTGCGCCGATAGTTTCAAAATCCAAACTTTAGGCTGAAACAATTCAATTTATTTTATTAGAGACTTGAACATGTATTATTTATGTGGCTAATAAACTTTTCAACATGAATATGATGCTGACTAAATGCACTAAACATGAGTATTACTGTATTAGAGAGTTAAAACGTGACATGAACAAAATGAGCTATGAGCGAGCTCCCCCTTCATGCCATCTTTCATCAAAACTAATATTTGCGTGTAAATCTTGACATATCGATACTATGCTTTTCAGCTATAAGTACATAGGCTTACTTAGGAGAAGAGAATTTACTTGCAATATATTTATGAATGCATGCAAATTTTAGTGAGATATTGGAGCAAACTATAAGTTTTAGTGTTGAAGGCTAGTGTTAGGCTCAGTTTGAGCTAAGCCAACTAAAATTTGGCTATATTATATCTTTTTTATGCTTAAGTACCCGGAAAACGTATAAGACTATCAGATGAAGAAACCCTATAAATGATAGTAAAAACTCTATGAGTTGTACCACCATGTAGTAACGGGTTTGGGAAAGTGGTGAAGTTAATGGTGGGTTTGGGAAAGTGGTGAAGTGCAAGTGCAAGACGCATAAGGATGACGAAAAAATATTTGTGCGCTATCTTATTGCTGAAACATAAGAGAAGAGCAAGGCATAGCTCAACATGTATAGTTGGAGAGGATGAAGTCTGAAAAATCTAAGATGAGAGATATTCATGGCGCTGCCTTGTAATTTTAATTTGCTACGTCTTGGTAACACTGGTAGTGTAGTTAACTCACCAAATATAGAAAAGATTAGTTTTAAGAGTAATAGTAAGAAAAATAATGACTTTACCTTGTTATTTCATGTTTGTTTGTTTTGCTCAAAGGCTGTTAGTGTTAACGAGTTCATCTTTACCTGTTTGTTTCAAGGGTGTGGCTATTGCCACCCCACTAAATACTTTGTTCACCCCATATTTCAATTTTAAACTAAATATTCCCAATACTAACCCCACTATCAAGAATTTTTGTGAAAATATAATATTAAACTAAAATCTATAAAATATAAACAACAACAATTCTTTACATCTTTACATCGAAAAAAAAAAACAGTTCTCTACATCTTTCAAATCAGATTTGAGACATTTGAGAATCATTTCAATCTTCAACAAGGTGGTTATACAGTGTGGTGGGATTGTTTGTTCTTATTTTTATTTTATTTATGGCTTCAAATGTAGTCTTTCAAAAAAAAATATATATATATATATATATTCATAATTGTAAAGAAGAAACTCAAGAAAGAGATCAAGGAGAACATATAGATTTTATCAGATTGAGGAAAATAAAAGAAAGAAAATAAAAACCAGATTTTCTCATAATATTAAGGGCAGAATTGGAACATTAAATGTCACATCCCGACCCTTATATTTTTACCTTATTTACTAGCGTGATTATAATAAGAATTTTACCGTCTTGATCATGAGTAAATAGTTTAATTGGTCCCTAGAGGGGTTTCGGGGACGATTATGTGCGGAGGATTATTCGTATGATGAAAATACGACGACGGTAAAAATAGTAAATTTTAGCTAGTAAAAGGTAATTTTTATTCGGGTATTATTTTTCGGGGTGTTGAATTTTGGAATTTTGGGTTAAAAGGAGTGTTGGGTCGGCTGGGCCGAGCCCAACCCATTTCTTCTTCCTTTCTCTCTCTCCCTCCCGTTTTCTCTCTTCCCACCCGCATTTCTTCTCCCTCCACCCGGAAAAATTCACCACCGCAGCCCGCCGCCGTCCGGCCACCAGCTGCCGCCGCTCCAGCCCAGATCGGACCCCCGTCACCTCCTCTCCCTCCCCGGCCTAGCCCCCGAGCCTCTAACCCGCCGGAGAGGAGAAAAAGCCGCCGGAACCGCCGACTGTGTCTTCGCCGGAGCTCCGTCCTCCGGCCACCATAGGTCGTGATTTTTGGCTCAACTTGTAGCCCTCATCTAGGTGAGTAATCCCTCAAAAGGTTTCGGCTAAATTCGTTTTCGTTAGGGAGGTTTGTTTAATTGAAAGTTTTAAGGATTTATGGTTGTTTGTGTTCGATCGACATGGTTAGGCTTAGAATTGGAGTTTGTGGTAGTTAGAAATGTTGTAGAGGAGGTTGAGAGGAAGATGCTGCCAATTTTTGGTGAGCATAGGAGGTCGCCGGAAAACGGCTGCCGGCGCCGGTTAGGAGATTTTTAGGGTTTTAAATGTGGAATATTAAGAGGAGTATATTGGTGTGAATTATGGAATTTTTGGATGAGATTTGGATAGGTTTGTGAATTTCCGAAGTTTGATATTTTTGACGGTTAATTAATGTAGAATCCGGCCGTAAGATTTAAGTCGTATTTTGGGGAGGTTGTATTTACGACTGTTGAGTATGATATTTAAGTTCGGATCGTTCCGATGTAAGAATATCGAAGTTAGGCATTGATGAGCGTAATTATGGCTCTCGGGTAATTTTGCCTATTTTGATTAAATATTGGATTATTGGTTGGGAAATTAATATTTTATTTGGAACAGGACGTGAGGAGGCTCGAGCAGACGAGACCCCAGATCGACAGCAGGCTTAGGCCTAATTTGTGAGTGGACTTTTGTTTTAAATAAATGCATGCTAAGTTCACGATTGAATAATTAATGTCGTGGAGTATTTTGCCGTCAATTAATTTTGACGCTTTTATTTCTCTGAGAGAGAGTTACCGAAAATGGGATTTCGGTGAATATAAATATGTATATATGAGAGAGTATGTATAAAAAATAAGCTAGCTAGCCATATGTGTCTGTCC
>NC_020491.1:5237731-5251272 GCF_000184155.1 Fragaria vesca subsp. vesca
AAATTGCCCAGTCTGCAGAGTTCGGGTTGGATCTAGTAGGAGACGAGGCATAGTCACCCGCATTTCTGCCAGTTTTCGCCAGTAGGTTACATGTTCAACCTACTCGTGTTTTCTTGCTTCCGCTTGTGTTTAGTAGCTCTGAATACTTTGGGATTATTGTATATTATGTGAGGTTCGGAAGTGTTGAATTAAGAGTGTAATATGAAATTTTCGAGTTAGGGTTGTCCATCTGCAAGGGAGATTTTCTTAATCTTTTCAGTAAATTTTCCTTGGAGGTGGTCCCCGCACGACTTACTCTGGGTTTCAGGGTGAAATTCGGGGTGGGTCGTGTCATTAAAAGTAAAAAATAAAACATGGGGTGAACTAAACATTTAGTGAGGTAGAAATAGTCGCACCTTTTTGTCAATTGTGTGAGGGAGATAATGACGTCCGATTACTGCAAGTTGTAGTTCACCTTCTGACCTTATAGTAGTGTTTGATGGGAACAAACCATGGATTTCGGAATGGGTATACGGCCCACTGTATCATTGGGCTTGGGACAAACACAACTTACTTCAAAAGACCCAAACAGAGGCCCGAGGCATGGATACATTGGTCCTTGATTTCTCCCTTTTCCAGATCTATTTCAATGAATCAATCAATATCGTTAATAGCGCAGGCAACGACTGTAGTTTAAGTTTATGGTTTAAAGTTTATGTTTTAAAAAAATAAAAAATAAAAATTTAATGACATCACTTGGAAAATGAAAATAGAAAACTGTAATTACTTTTCCTACTCTCATTTGGACTTGGTTTTCCTATGGGTTTCCCGATGATGATAGGATTATTATTAGGGTTTAGAGTCTCGTATATAAAAGGGATGCTGTAGTCGTAACCAACTAAACATATCGAAGAAAGCAAAAGAGAAAACGAAGTCTGAGAAATTGTGATCGAGAAACAATGAGACCAGGATCAGCAGATGCAACCCAACCAGCCAATCCCCGGTGGGGAGATCTCGACGAAGAGGACGGTGACAAGGAGTTGGACCTCCTCCTTCTGCCGCCGAAGCAGGTGATCGGTCCCAACGAGAAGGGTATCAAGAAAGTGATTGAATACAAGTTCAATGAAGAAGGCCACAAGGTCAAGATCACCACCACCACCCGGATCCAATCTCGCCAAATGACTAAAGCCGCCGTTGAGCGCCGCTCATGGGCCAAGTTCGGAGATGCTGTGGATGAAGACGCCGGTGCCAACTTGACTGTGGTCTCCAAAGACGAGATCATGCTCGAACGCCCTAAGGCTCTTGGCACCAACACAGCACATGAACTACCAAAGACTAATGAAGGAGGCAATACTACTCTCAAGCTTTGTAGGACTTGTGGTAAGAAAGGTGACCACTGGACTGCACAGTGCCTTTACAAAGACCTTGCCACACAAAGTACCGGCGATATTAGCTCATCGGAGGCGGGCACAACTAGCAAAACCGGTACATATGTTCCTCCGGGCATGAGACCAGGAGGGAAGAAGAGTACTCCGAGGAATGATGAGAATTCTGTTCGGGTTAGCAACCTTTCGGAGGATGCCCGGGATGCCGATTTGTATGAACTCTTTAGTCCTTTTGGTGATATTAGCCGTGCTCATGTTGTTCTTGAGAGAGAGACACAAGTTAGCAGAGGATTTGGTTTTGTTAACTTTGTGAACAAGGAACATGGCCGAAGAGCTATAGACAAACTCAATGGGTATGGCTATGACAACCTCATTCTCCGGGTGGAATGGGCCACCCCCAGGCTCAGGCCCAATTAAACGCTTGCTTGGAATCTCGTACTGTTCTTTTCGTGGTGTTTTTGTTTTTGATGGAGTTCTTTTAAGATTGTAATTTGTTGGCTTGATGAAAATTCCCATGGTTATTGTATGATTGGAATACAAATTCGAAATCATTCTCTATGATTTTTCCTAATATCATGATCAATTTCTATCTAAAACCACGTTTCTTATTATTCTCTATTTCATTTTGATGATTATAAAACATTAATATAACATGTTTACTTGCTTAGAGTGCGAATAAAGATATAAGGAATCAGTCCAGCGTGTGTGAATGAATCCGTACTAACATACAATAGGTATTGGGTGCTGGTCTCATCTCATTCTAAGGAATTGTTTTATGAATTATCTCGATCTCCATTCCACTTGTCTCTGATTCATGACCTTGTTTTCATTTCAAGTAAACTTGTGATGAGATGACTATAAGAAGCATTCTACCCTAAACAGGTCCAAAAAACCCTTATTTATATGCATGCCATTGTAAATTGACATTGGCTACTAGTTGTCTAGTTCTACATCACAACAAGAGCATGAGATCTATAAGCTTCCCGAAACCAACATTGAATTTGACTTGTCTTCCTTAGAAAAATACTACATATATAGTATTAATTATTCTTCTGTAAGAAAAATTGTATATTACACAGTCAATATTTCAAAAGCTAATTTATAGTTCCTCTTTCACGTATCTCATCAAGTTTCCAAGTATCCAGCCTCCCTAGTTTTTCTGCTTCCTTTTGCTTTTCAAAAAGTCTGTGTATGTGTGACTGTGTTAACCATGGGAAGAGCTCCATGCTGTGACAAATCTAAAGTGAAAAGAGGACCATGGTCTCTTGAAGAAGACGCCACCCTCAGGAACTACCTCAACGAACATGGCACTGCTGGCAACTGGATTACTCTCCCAACCAAAGCAGGTGCTTAATCCTTCTATTTCTCTTGATTTGCATGCATTTTAATCAAATCTCCTCTACATATATATATGGTGGTTAATCAGTTGAACTTTTGTTGTTGAAGGCCTAAATCGTTGCGGTAAGAGCTGTCGTTTGAGATGGCTGAACTATCTTAGGCCAGACATCAAGCGTGGTAGTTTCACTGAGGAAGAAGACAATGTTATCTGTACTCTCTTTAGAAGCATTGGAAGCAGGCAATTAATAAGTTCAATACCCAAGTTTACTAGCTAGCACTGCCACTTTCTTTTAGTAGCAGGTTTATATGTTGAATTGTGGATCATTATGTTTAATTATTGTCTATGTTTTTGGGATTAGGTGGTCTGTCATAGCTTCTAAACTGCCAGGACGAACAGATAATGATGTGAAAAACCATTGGAACACAAAGTTGAAGAAGAAGCTGCTCGCGGTGGCAGCAAGAAAAAACATCTTTTCTACCAGAAAGAACAACATTGCTCAGTTTTCGTCTCCAGTTCCTCCCAAAATCGAAACCCCTCAAGGCGCCGAGACTGCTTCATCTTGTCTAAGTGGCACATTACCATATGCTGCGAACACAAGCTTTGTGCATAGTTTTGATCAAGCAAAGCAAACTTTGGAACCCTGGTGCAGTTATTTTTCTGGTTCAAAGCCTATGGAAGTTTCTGATTTCGGCAGCACCAGTGAAAGTAACAGTTTCAGTATTCCACAGTCTCATCAGGAAGTCTCAAGTCTTCCCAGCTCATCTAGTTTAGCTCAGCTGGATCAGAACCACTACTCCTTATGGTCTGGATTTGAAGATTTCAACATTAACAGCGATTTCCTTGTGAACTTCGAATTCGAAACTCCTCCTGGTGATCATTTTCTTCCGGGTGGCTTTGGTTATTAGGCTGTGTACGTTGTTTTCAAATGTTTAATCGGTCTTTTTTTTTTTTTTTTTTTTTTTTTTTTCTCTAAGTACGTAAACGTTTCGTTATGCAAGTGAAATATTCATAATAAGAATCAATTGTTTGCGTATGACTAGTCAGTGGTTCACGATAGTTGCATTGGCAGCCAATTCTTAGTGAAGAAAATGTCTCCCTCTGATCGAGACCCCCAGTGTGTTGTGTCCTTGTGCATTGATGTAATGGAGGTCAATTCATACCCTTTGAATGAGTTTTACCAACTTTCTTCATCAGTTTCAAACAGATGCGAGGTCCTTGCTGCGTCACATAATTCTAACATCATTTAAGGGGGTTGGGATCCCTTTTTGTGCATTAACACGTTGACGCATAATGTATATACCAACTCTTATACACAAAAAAAATTATCTACTTTTATGTTTCGACGCATTAATGAACAATAAATACTCACATTTCAGTACATATTACGCCTCAAAGATATCAAACTATACATATTGCATTGATTCCACTATATATAGTCATGAAATTAAAAGTCACAAGTCATAAGTAATCTACATCATCCACATTAATCAACTTCAAGCTAATATATCCAGTGTTCGATCTTTTAACCACAGGTTACTCCTATAGGCCACAGTATGAACACAAAGTTTACCTAGTCAAGATTGTTCATGGATAGTCACTTTGAACATTATTGACAATTTGAAAAGAGACCAGTGTGATTAGTCACTTGTAACTGCCATTAGATATTGGGGAAAATGGAAGACTAATACTTAAAAAAGGTGAGACAAAAATGAGTGCCCCCTCTCCTCTCTTGCTGGAAGTGGCAAGAGCAAGCAGCTTGATTGCTTATAATAGAGTGTATTGATTTGCTTCACTATGTGGCTCGTCTGAACCCCATTTTATATATCCTTTGTTCAACCTGTTCTCTGCTTCCTAGAAATTTCGTGATAGTTTCAATCTACTATATACATATAGCTTCTTGATCATTTTGATTTATAAACAAAGGGCAAAGAGTTAAAAGTCCAGAGCATATATATTATAGAGTACATGATTTCAGTTAGCAACCCTGTTTGAATCTTGTTAGCCAAGTACAACAGTCAAGTCTGGGGTTTGAGCTAGCCTCCAGTAGTACGTTCATAAAAATAGTGAATATTTTCAGGTCAATGGATGCGTATTTCTTAATCCAGACTAATAGATAAGACACGTCTGCAAATCAGGGTATAATTTGGACCGTTTAGGGATTTATTGAATAATTAACCATATGATGTTGTCTCTTGTGTTTGTTATGAATAAAGTATTTTCGTTTCTTCTCAAAAAAAAAAAAAAACATAGCATGTTGTAAGAGTCGCACTAATTCCATCGGATGGAGTTGTGTATTTAGTTGCTAGGAGTAGAACCAAGCTGTAATGGGGAACATAACTTGAATTGGTATCAATTTGGACGTATAAAAGAATTAGCGACCCGCTCAGATCATGCCAATGTGGAGATTGTTGAAAAATATAGCTTAGATTTGAGCTTTATTACTATTCAAAGTGTCAAACCTCATATGTGAAGGAATCATTTATTGGTTATAAGACATTACACATTCATATCAGTTCGACCTATGATGCCTACAAGGAATTTACAGAAACTATATTGGATGAATAAACTCAAAATGGATTACAAGCTTGACTTCTGTAGCAAGGAAGCAAAATAATGAAGTTACAGAGAAACTTATGTCCTAAGATCAAATAGGGGGACTATATATTACCTAGCAAATGGCCCAGTCATGGAATCGGCATTTGTGGAATCTGTATACATGGAACTATTATAAGGCGAACTACTATATGCTGCTGCAAATCTATCTCCACTTTCTTCTGTCAATCCAAAATTTCTTTCTCGATTCCTCGACAACTCCATTTCCAGACACTGTTTTAGCTCAGATAACACAAAACTCATGGTGGCTCTTTGGTGAGAGGTTCTAGTTGTGCATGTCATTGCTATTTCGAAAGCTTTCCAAACTGAATTCACATCGAAATCTCCTTCCATTCTTTGATCAACAACACTTGCTATATTCCCTTTTTGGAGCTCAGGACTCACCCAATGCACAATGTGGATTCTTTCGTCGCTTCTTATGACTGCAGGTTGGCCTGTGATCAGTTCCAATAGTACTACGCCAAAACTATACACATCGCTTTTCTCATTCAACTTATGTGAACTGTAGTACCTGGACACAAGAAACAACACTTCAGCTTTATGTCATATTCTCACATAACCAAAATACTAATGGAATGAGAGATTTGAGACATACTCTGGGTCTAAATAACCTGCTGTCCCCATAACTGTTGTTTCCACATCAGTTTCACTGTCATTGGTGAAAACCTTAGAAAGACCGAAATCTGCAATCTTAGCTTCCAAGTTTTCACTTAAGAGAATGTTGGCAGTCTTCACATCTCTGTGTACAATAGGTGGCTTGCATCCATGGTGCAAGTACTCGAGCCCTGTGACCAAATTTTCACAATCTGCTTAAATACCAGGGAAATTATAAAAATTAATGAATGGCATTATGAATAGGATCACTAACCTTGTGCAGCATCTATGGCGATGCGAAGTCTCAATTCCCAAGTCATACATGAGCTTTTAACTGTAACCATAAAATGAGACATCAGATGTTTTCTGATGTTCAGTATGTTTAAGTTAGCCTAGGTAGGCTTAATGTAACATAGATTAATTAGTTACCTGAGAGATAATCTTTAAGGTTCCCATTAACCATGTACTCGTATATAAGAGCCAAATTATCAGCTTCATCACAGTATCCAATAAACGAGGCCAAATTTCTGTGATGGATCCTCATGAGGAGCTCAGACTGCAGCAACGAAAATGTAACTCATCAAATCCAAAACCAGTTAGTCCAGCATTTTCCTTGCACTATGTTTTTTGAGGAGTTCTGACTGACAAACCTCAGTTTGGAACTCCTTTGGTCCTTGAGTGGATGATGGAGAAAGCATTTTAACTGCAACTTGGGTGCCATCTTTCATGTAGCCATGGTACACAGTCCCAAATCCTCCTTTTCCGATTTCAGTGTGGAAATTTTTAGTGATTTCTACAACCTCATCATAACTAAACTGGCACTTCTTTGATGCAACAGGAATTCCTTCCTTCTTAAAGGTTTCTAGTCCTTCTGAAGTTCAAGTGGTACAGAATGATATGTGAATTCAAATTATTGAGGAATGATGTTCTTATTATTGCA
This sequence comes from Fragaria vesca subsp. vesca, assembly GCF_000184155.1. Lineage (NCBI taxonomy): Eukaryota > Viridiplantae > Streptophyta > Magnoliopsida > Rosales > Rosaceae > Fragaria > Fragaria vesca. The sequence goes on from NC_020491.1 coordinate 5,244,582, forward strand.
TTGTATGCTAGTCATATAAAGTCTTGTTCATGCAGTTAAAACATAAATGGAAACATACAGTTACAGAAGTAACAAATTGAGTACCTGATTTCTTTTTGGTTCTCAATTTCCAGACAAATAGAACTACAAGGACTACCAGTGCTGATAATAATGATCCAACTATTGGGGCAACAATTTTCTTCTTTGTTTTGCATGAATCTGAGCCACAAAGATTTTGACTATCCACACTAAAATGGAGAAAATGGCAGTTAGATATGACATGGGATATGAAGCACGCACTTCTGTTATTGCTTGAACAAGAAGACAGTTTCTCGGTTTTGAGATGAGAAGGTGTACCTTAGTACAAGTAATCCAGCATCTGATCTCTCCTTAAGTGCATTTGGAACAAAACCAGACAATTGATTCCCTTTCAAGTTCCTGCATTTCAATTATTAGTGATATAAATCTGGCACAACTATGAGTATTTCATCATGTACTCATATTACACTTACAGAATCTTGAGAGATTTTAGTTCTTCCAGAAATGCAGGCACTGGTCCGATTAAGTTATTGTTTGACAAGTCCCTGGGAAAAAGTACTATAATTTGGCATGTATAGTACTACTGAGTCTTAAATAGATTTGTGAATAAATAACACTTACAAGGATTCCAATGATGAAAGCTTGGAAATTGAAGCAGCTATAATCCCACTCAATTTGCTTGAGGTCAAGTTGCTAATCACAATACAAGGAACTATGCTTAGAAGAAGTACAATACAGAAAGAAGAAAAATTGCATTACTCACAGGGAAATAATCCGAGGAACTGACAGGACTCACAGGGAAATAATCCGAGGAACTGAAACAGTGTAGTTGCATTTTAGACCATCCCAAGAGAAATTCTTAGGTGCACAAGGATCACCAGCCCAGATTTTCTTAATTTGATATGTAGTTTTAACATTCATAATGGCATCAACTGCATTTACGAAGACCATAGAATTAAACAAGACCAATGTGATGAATGTTACTGAAAAGACATAGCATTGCACAAAAGAAGACGTACCATCTTCACTATAAGTTGGTGATTCAACTAGCTGCATGACTCTGTAGATCTCAACCGCATTGAGAATCGGTGGAAGGGTCGAGTTTTCTGCTTTGGATATAGAAATTTGGTGATCTTTTCCCACCAAAGCTTTTGAATTAGATAGTATGTCTGCATATAAGTAACGCGGCACAAACTGTCCAAACAATGGAGCACCATTCCAAGAAATGTTCAACTTTCTTGACTGGCTTTTCTCAAGATGCTCTACTTCAGAAAAATACATATAAACATAAAACTGAGCGTTTGAGTCGGTTGTGTTCCAATACAGCTCCAAAGGTTCACTTGCATTCCGAGGCCTAGCTGCAGTCTTGATCACTTCATAAGGCACTCGATATCCGTCTTCATCAGTAGTAATTGGTGAAGAAGTGCTCACTAAATCCCAAGAACGAGAGATGTAATTAGACCAAATTCGGTCGTAAACATCTTCTGCATACCTACCCGTTCCATTGCTTGATCCAATGTCTATTCTGTGAACCAGTACTAATGATGCATTAGTACCAAACTCAGTACCATAAGTTGAGCTGTTAAGGGGTCTAAGCTCCAATCCTGAAATGAAAGGAGTTCCTAAACCTTTGTTCAGAAGACAAACATTTATGACATCAGATTGTGCAAAACCAACAATCTCCTTTGTGACAATATCAGAAGCATTTACAAATGTCACCACAGACCAGAAGTTGACATCAAAATACAGATCAAACTCCGGTAGCTTGTCTTTTCCATCATAGTTTCCATACAAGAAAGAAGCTCTGATTAGGTTCAAGCTGCCTTTTCCAGCTTCAGGTTTCAAAGTGTAGCAGTTCTTGTTTCCTTGAGGAAAACTTCTAAGGTCCGAGGCTGGTAATGGCAAGTTTGGATTGTTTGGATACATGTATTCGGATGAAATGTTCTGGCTTATCCCTGTGTCTATGAAATTGTTATCTGGTGAGTATGTTATGTTGGTATCCGGATCTTCATACAGCTTCGAGGGTGCTCCACAATCAATGCTTATGAAGGCTAAACAAGAACACAAAGAACCAAATAAGAATTAGAAACTAAAGAATATACGAGCTGAACTTTGTTTCTAATTGTTTCATATATATGCAAAAGAACATCACTGATTCATTGAAGCTGAAGCTAAAGGCTAAGATCAAAAGCAACCACTCAAATAAGCATGCAGCTGCTTTGAACAAGCAAGGACAATGACAATAGCATTTAATTAGTTTGTCAAGAATCAAATGCTAACCTATTCGGCGCTGCGCGTGAACTGGAACTAAACTTGCACAGATCATCAGAAACAGGAGGAGGACAGCAGGAGTTGACATTTTCATTTTTTTTTTTTAGGCCTAAAGAATCTGATACTGAAGATTTATGACAAGGTTGATTGCTACCTACTGCAAAACTTGCACAAGTCACTATTCTATATTTTACATGGATAATTTGCATGTATATACGTGGGAACCATCAATATCAAAACTACAACAAGAGAGCAACTTGGTCAATATATGAACTGGTTACGACTCTTGAGATATTGATTTCATTTTTCATATACAACTTACAAGACTATCAGAGTTGGTTTTTGACAAGGCCACCTTTAACCCCCCATTGTAATTGACCAAAGTATTATTAATGAAAAGTTCTTCCTTTGATAAAAAAATATGGTTGAACTCTAAAGAGCAAAGTAGGTGGAGCTGAATATATAAAACCTTCTGTAACAACTGTGATCCAAGTTTTTATAATGAAGGTCAAATTACATGGTAGTATGAAATATGCATAAGAAGATGAAATGTGTGTTTCTGAACTTATCCGAGCTTGTTATGTATTTTTTTTTTTTTAGAGGAAATAACTTTATTGATAACGGAGTAAAATTACAGCATAATAGAATGATCGGTTGTTATATCTACACCACGAAACATATTTCAATTAAGATCCGTAGTTACGGGTCCATCGCCAACAACATATATGAGCCAAGTGGGTTCAACCCCTGACTTCTCAAGCAAGATATATGGGATGGAGGAGGACCCTGTGACTTCTCATGAGCTCCCAACATAGAATTAAAGTTACCAATTGCCATCCAGGAGACAATAGTTTGAGCACTAATAAACCAGATCAGTCTTTGAGTACGACAAATATTTAAAAGTTCAGATTAGGAGTCAGAGTTACCGATTCCCCTATTATTCTAATACAGAACCTTCATTATGCATACTTTTGATTTTTTTTTCATGCCCTTTTTGGATAAGGACTCTCACTGGCAGCAACATGCTTAGCTTGTTGTTTATGTTTTTTCTCAGAAAGAGCCTTGACAAAATGATTCTCCACTAGAACTCCTTTCTCAAAACATGGCTAGTTATTAGAGAAACATCTTTTGCTAAAACATCCACATGCTCAAATCCAGGGGGACTGCACCTGTGGAAACCTCAGTTTGATTAATCAATTGGCCCTCCACTACCTTGTCATGCCAACTTTGACTCTGTGGAGAATGGAACTGAGCGTTATGAGTCTGCTCCAAGCTGATCTTTCTTTCTTTGTTATTGTTTTTTTCGTTTTTTTACGAGGCACAAAATCTCTCATCTCATGATCATAAGGTGGATCTCTCCGCGGCCGAAATGGAAAAATGGTCCAAACAGTGTCTCACCTTTTGAAGAAGCAAAACTTTGGTATCTCACATTCAGAAAACTTCAAAATAGTATGTCACGTTCTTATCTCGACCAAAGTTCGGTATCTAGAACCGTTAGCTTCGTTAAAAAAACTAATGGAAGCCATTTTTATTCATGAAATGACCAATATACCTTTGAGTTTTTGTTTTTGTTATTCTTTTTATATAATAAAAAGAGAAATTCGTCATAACGGTACCTCATCTTTTATTCCTTATAAACTGTGGTACTTCAAGTTTTGATAACATTAGAACGATACCTCAAGTTTGATAACTTCATTATATAAAATGAATAACAAAATTAAAAACTCAAGGATAAATTGGTCATTTTATGAATAAAAATGGTTGCAGTCAGTCTTTTTAACAGAGCTAACGGTTTTAGATACCAAACTTCAGTCGTGGTAAGAACGTGAGATATTGTTTTGAAGTTTTCTAAAGATGAGATACCGAAACTTTGCTTTGTTAAAATGTGAGACACTGTTTAGACAATTTTCCCCTCCGAAATTGATGCCTCCTTGAACCAAAGCAATAGTCCTCCTACATCTAGAATGGTGAACTGCGTCATGGCATATAGTTCCACGTAGCCCAAGCACGCTAGATTTAGACTCATACCTCATTAGATCAGTATGGTTGATGTTAGTCCGCTCTATTTCCTCAATATCTTTCTCATTCAAATCATGATCAGGAGTACCTTCTTGTTCATGGCCATAATGATGCGCATGATAGAAGCCTCCAACTTTCTCGCTTTCGTCACCTTGAGAACTGACTTCTTCTCATGGCGATCATCATCGTCACCAGTCTCAAGAATTCGGGTTCGACTACGTCGAGCGCACTTACACAAGAATTTCCGCTTCATCTGTATTTCCGATCTTGGCTTAAGGTTTTGTTTCACCCGAATTGATTTGAACCTCTTGGTAGTGGGAGCACCGCCGAGAAGGTTATCCTTTGTGGAAGACAAATTTGATGCAGAGAAAATTGAAGTCTTGTACTGAGTGATATGGTTTGGAACAGAGTGAGGGCTATTGACTGACGGATGGTGAGATTGATGTTCAAGGTTGGAATAAGGATGAGTAGATGAAAGATCAGTACCTTGGTGGTTATTGGAAGGGATGCAAATTTGCTTCCTTATTGGAAGTGTATGGTCGATGGTCAGAGTGAACTGAGTAATCTGAAGAGACGAATGTCGGCGGACACAAAGTAAAAGATCGATACAGCCTTTCTGAACATTGTTCCCGAATCCGACGCATATCCTTCATAAAGTTGTCATGGTAATCGTTCAACAATTGTTGAATGGTAGTAAACGAACTGATGCAGTGTTGTAACATTGCTGGAGAAACCACTTCGTTCGTCCACTTGGATCGAAGGGCTAGCCCTGTTGTTAGGATCATAATCCATTCAAGAAAGAAAACTACGGAAATTAAGGAAAATCTAAAGAAATAAACTAATTAACATTCATATCATTCATCCATAACTGATTTCAAGAAGTTTACAATATCTCTATTAAACCTATCTGTATTAATTAAGGTAATTTACCTTATGAAACTGCCACAGTTAAATTTTCAATAAACCTAAAAGTTGCCATTTGCTAAAATAAAAGAGATGGAACAAAAGACAAAACAATATCTACAAGGGTTAAAATGGTAAATCTTGAAAAAAAACTAAATATAAATTAGAAAAAAAAGGTTAAAACAAGGGAAAACAAAGTTAAAACATGGGTATTTTACAATACTTTGGTTTGTCTTTTGTTCTGGCTGTAGAATACTCATGTCAAAAATTGTTTGCGTTTGTTTTGTAGACAGTGTCTTCAAAACTTGCAAGATTTGCTAATCCATCACCAAGTAACATATATTTTAGTAGTTGCTGAGAGGGTGACAGAGAGGGAGAGGAGAGGTAAAGAAGAAGACCTCATTTGTTTGGTAAAGCATTTGCTGTGCAGGCAAGATCATGTATTTTAGTTTAAAAGAGATTATCACTGAAGTCAAAGAAAACCGTGACTGCAAGTCTGCGACCTTGAAGCCCAATGAAGACAAGGGAAACAAAAATAGAGAAGTGGATATCAATTAGACTATTAGGCAATGAAAGGGATGTTGTGGATTTGTTTTCCCCCCCTAAATTAAAAATTTAATATTTCTCTGTTTGTTTTCACATTTACTCTATGATTCAGATCCATTAGTATTTTGCATAGATATTAGTAGACAATTTTATCCAAAAAAAAAAGAAAAAGAAAAAGATATTAGTAGACAAGAAAGTACAACTAAGAGCTATTGTTATGTCTGGAAACAATTAATATTAGTATACAAGAAAGCTTTACGCATGTACGAGTGCGGCGCGCATGCAGGAAGGCTAGCTTATGATAAGTCAACAGAGATGAATGATATAGCTTATGATGAGTCAAGTACAGGCATAGATGAATCCCTACGCCCTGACCCTGAAGAAAGATTTTCATTTTCATTAATGTCAAGATCGTTCTCCACTGTTTCGTGAGTCCTTGATGAATTGTTCTGCATATCATTAGCATCCGGTGCAGCTGCTGGACCTTCATCATCAGGAATATCCGTAGCATGTACCCTTGAGTCTCTTCGCTTAAACTGATGTGAAGTGAGATCTTTCTTGTCAAAATGCTTTGCCATTTCAACCAATTTGGCCCAAAATGTGCTCTCAGAAGAACAAATTGTGCGAAACGCTGGCCAGTGAGAGCAAAGGAAGTGATACATGTGCATCAAAAGAGCAACCATTGAGGCCACACCTGCGATGATGAAGAGGCCCCCGAAGCTGGAGATGCCAAGACTTGGACCCTCTGAAGCAATTTTGGCACGTTGATCCTCACAGGCAGGTTGGTAATCAAAAGACTTGGACTGAATTTCATCCATTAGAGTTTTATCTTGAGTCACATTCAAGATTGCCCTTGACATGTAGGATACCAGAGAGGACCCTAATGGGAAGGCCTGCAGTTTATAAGAAGACATATAATAAACTAAAAGGGTAG
>NC_020491.1:5252093-5312873 GCF_000184155.1 Fragaria vesca subsp. vesca
AAACAATAATAAGAGACTTTAATCGAAAATGAAGGAGTATATATGCATGAGTGGTAGACATGCATGCATGTACGTATTCGATACTTTGTAATAAAACTTGCCTGAAGATGAATTTGATAAAGAAGATCATCATAAGTGCCATCGAAGGTAGAAAACTCATATCGAATGGGAAATGGCAGTTGTTTTACTACAGCAATGAAGATATCATAAGAGAATCCTGATATTTTGTTGTTCTTTTCGTCGACTTTTAAGAATTCATTAAAACCATGTTTCACGGGAACTCCAATTCTCAATTTCTTTGTTGGAGGTGTCTTTGTAGTGTCCCCGGGCCAGATTGGTGTCTTGATTGTCTTCCTTCCATCCAACTGTGCTGCTCCATTCAGCTTTCGGGTAAGTCCTTTCTTTTGGTTCCAATATCCAATTATTCTTTCTTTTTCACCATTCACATTAAATACCTCAAAGGTTGAAGCTTCCAACTCTCCCTTAACCAACCGAAAATTCCCACTGATGAGGCTTTCAAATTTTGAATCTAGGATAGCTTCAAGAAGATGTTGACCCATGTCACCAGTTCCCAAACTTGTAAGATCAACTTTGCTTGTGCTAACATTTTGCGTCGTAAAACTATAATTTGCTATTCCAACTTTCTCCACTGCCATTGCTAATGCCCAAACTGTATCATATGCCCACAATCCAAAGAGGTTTACACCATTAATATTGCTCGGATTTCTGAACCTGAATCTTTTCATTCTCAACACAAAGTCTTCAACTTCTTTTGACATTGGTATATATGGCCTTACTCCCAGTACACCTTTCATCGACTGCATGGCTTTTGAACCCACAGGATATAATAAAGTCGACAACCCTTCTGTAACAATCCATCCATACCCTTTGGTCATCATCCCTGACTGACTTGCTAAGAAGAAGAATCTGGATCCTAGGGAAGCAGTCATATGCACCACAAATATTCTTGCTCGAGTTGATTTCAAGTGGTCAAGCTCCTTCAGAATTTCTGTGTCATTAGAATGAAGGGGAATGACACTTCTATTAGGTACTCGAGCGCCAACTTGTTGGAAAGCATCTACCAAATATGGAACTAAGCTGTTTCCGTACTCCGTGTCTTCATAGATGAGAACAACTTCCAACCAACTATAAGCTCCAACAATGGCAGCTATGGCTTTTACTTGAGCATAGTCATTGAAAGCCGACCGAATGAAAAATGGGTTATGGGATGGAGAAAGGGATGGACTTGTGGCAGAAAAGGAAATTATGGGAACATGCTTCGTTCTGCCTAGCTCTATCACAAACTTTGCTTCTGCTGAACTTTGAGGTCCGATAATGGCAGTCACATTTTCTTTGTTTATCAAGTGCAGCGCTGCAGTCTCAACAGGTTGGAGAAAGAGATGATAAAATTAGCTGTAAACCCATTGGAAAAAAGATGAATATTCAACACCAGCTTTAAGAAAGCAAAACCTTCCTCTAAACTTTTATGGTGCATAATTATTTAATTTTTTATTTATTATTTTCCTACATATACCTATGTTATTATATATCATTGTCGGTGAGTCGTGATATTGATTGATTAAGGAGTATAACCTCAAACTTTGAGGTCATACGTTCAAACCTCACTGACATATACACGTAAAGTGCGTTAGTTATTTGATAAAAAATAAACTTAATATGAGGTAATAACTGATTCTTAATTTTTTTTTTTAATAATAGATATTTCGTTACACTATCACTTTTGTTTTGTACCATGCACTATATGAACCAAACTACGTACCGAATACATTGACAACCTCATTGTAAACAAGTTTAGCTCACTTATTCATGATACTTACGTCTATCAAAGGACAAAGACCCAAAGTACCTAACTTCTTGCCACAACAGCAAATCTTGTCGTCTAGTAGAGAACTCAATTGCTGCCTATGTTATTATCATTGTAGTGAAATGTAATATGAGGTGATCACCGATTTTTCATTCTTTTTTTTTTTTTAATTAATAGATATTCGATACACTATCCATCACCAAAAGACATGTAGAACAACTTTCGTTTTGTACTAAGCACTTATGGACTGAGCTACAACGTACTGAATAAACTGACAAACATCCCTATTGTGAACAAGTTTAGCTCATTTATTTAAGAAACATACGACTATCAAAAAATAAAGACCCAACGTAATTGTTGTATGACTAGAATAACTGCACCAATGACAATAGTGCATTGATTTAATTATAAACGAAAAAAAAAAAAAAAACTTAAATCATAAGATGAAACTGGGACAACCAAGACCTTACCATAAATTGATAAGGATTAAACTAGAATAAAACAAACAACATTCGACACAAAGCCCTAGCCCAATTAGACCTATTGACTGTGCGCAAAGATGGTCCAACCCAAAAGTCGACCACCGATTCATGGCTATAATCTCGTCACTTGATAACACGGATTATGGCCACGATCGAGACCAAGCGACCAACCAATCTTCTTTGCGAGATACTTGTTGGATCACACGGCCGCTCCGCTTCCAACCACTGGAAGCACTGAATTTCCTTGAATTGGGCACACCTTTATCCATGCCTAAAGCCTAGTTAGGACACATTGAAGAATAGTTTGAGTTGTTGTTGTTGTTTTTTTTTTTTTTAATCAAGCAAACAACTGAAATGCTACAACAAGTTTGTTGTGAGTCGAACTTATAACCTCCCACATACAGAGGGGTGATGCCACTAGACCAAATGGTACTAGGCGTTACGTTTGAGTTGTTGATTTGATAATAAAAACTGTATTCCATTTATTCTATCTTTTTCTTTTTTTTTTTTTAAAATTACCTATATATATATATATGTGTGACCCGAAGGTTTGTGATTTAGATTATTATTTTTTTCACGTTCAATTTTGATTTTGATGATCGTGTTCTTGTAAATTAAAAATAAAAAACAGAGAGATTACTAGATTAACACATAGATAATAAATGGCTCGTGTGTGTGACCCAAAAATTTATAGCTCCATAGAATAGAGGTTTTGTGTATATATTACCTTCGAGTGCTGCCGAAACAACGTCATTCTTTGAATCCCTGGTGAGAAGGAAAAGCCTTGTTTGATAATGAGCTTGCTTCGTATAAAAATCATCAAGTGCCATGGCCATGCAATTCTCTGCCATAGCTCCAACCGGTGAATTCAATTTAAGAACAACTCCTACCGGTACTCGTATTACCTCTTTCGTCATTGAAGGCTCAATCCCAGAGCTGAACAAAATAATGAAGATGAACCGCATGAAGCTCTTCTGGTTTGCCATATTTGCCAAGCTACTTGGAATTCCTAGTCTTTGTATTCTCATATAGATCTAGCTACCATTACTATTCCTATTTTTTTTTTTTCCTACACAACTGGTTCAAGTATTGGGGATTGGGCCTACACTAATAAATGTCGATCAATTTAGCTCACAAAATTATACTCGGGAGGATATTGTCATTCTAATGCCCTGCCCTGGCTTTCAAGCAAGCTGTCACAACAACAACCTTTACCTTGCAATCTTTACAATTTAGGAGAAATACAAAACACTACATGACAATTTTTCTTTAAACAATTCAGTCCTCAAACATTTCAATTATACAGTTTAGTCCTACTCCATTTTTTTTTAATCTTACTTAATAAGACTAAGACTTACCATCCTAAGAACTAGCCTTCAACATGCCATTTTCGCCTAACGACATATTGTTTTCTGGTTACTATCTTGGTGAAATTCATTCAAGATTGGGCTAAGCCCTTAATAGAGAAGTTTACAATATCTCTATTAAACCTATAAATAGAGAATAACTATTTCGATAACTATCTACTTAGGGGCCTTGAGTTCTTACTATAAGATTGGGCTAAGCCCTTAACATAATAATAAGAAGTCCTATATACATATGTGAAAAATGAATATTTTATGATAGGTTTTCTGATAAGATAATATCTGTCGGGTAGCTGCACTTCTGATTCAAAAGGCCCAATATCTGTCGGGTCGGGTCAGGAAACCAGGCATCGGCATCACCAGGTGAGTTTTTACACGTTGAGGCTCAGATTGTCAGTGTGTTAGAGCATCTCCAGCAGTGTAACTAAAACAATAGTTAAAATTTTTTTTTATTAAAGAAAATTTCATTCAATAAACTGCAATTACAATACAATCACAGCACCCAACAAGGAATTACAACTACGAGCAAATAACTCTAGCCTCAAACTACTTGTCCTCACTTTGAAGAGGAGAGACTGACATGTCAATGGATCTAATAGAAACCGAAATGGGCAGCCGTCCGAGTTAACTTGACCAACATAGGTAGCAATTACTGGGACATGATTTGACCACAACAGAATACCATTGGGTGGGCCATCCCAGGATCTCCCGGCATATTCAACACAGGCTGATAAAATGCACGGCCAAAGACCGGCTGAAATCTGGGTTCTTGTAACAACGAACCAGCTACCCGAATTCAAGTACCTATTAGAAACCATGACATCTAACCAACAAACTCGATAGATTAAGGACTTATTTGAGATCTGAAAACCAGACCCAAAAACTACTTCAAGAAAACCTAGACCAATAAAAGCTAAAAATAAAATAAGGCCAGGCTGGCCCAGGCCCAACAAGTGAGCCCATGCCCAACAAGTGAGCCCAGGCCCAACCCAAAACCCTAGACCAAGGGATGGAGAAATTCACAGCCGCCAACCAAGCAAGCTCCTCCCTGTCTCTCCAGATGCGTCGGACCACCATCCTCCATGTACGGTCGTCGTCCTTTCGTCTGAGTCGGCACTATGTCCCTCCCTAGGTCACACCACCACGACCTCGATGCAGCAACCATGCAGAAGGGCACAACCCAAACCATGGGTCCAGCCATGCCGCAATTGCTGGCACACCCAACAACCTTGCCGCGCCATCAATACACCACGCTGCCTTGTCGAGAGAGGATAGAGCCAAAACCTAGCCGTCGCCATGTGTTTCCTAACCCTTGGTTCACAACTCGTAGCCGCGAAACCCCCGATACGAAAGGAAACTTCGACCGAGAGCCCGGCTGCACTCCCTTTCCACAATGATCTAAAGCTCGTCTGACGACAGCGAAGGGCTCGCTGACTAATAGACAAGGGGACTCCTGTTTGTCTCTCGCTCTCTAACTATTCTCTCTATTTTTTATGTTATAACAATAGTTAAATTTAGCAATAATTATGAGATTTAACTATTGATATAAGAATTTGGTTCCAGTAGTTATTGTTATATGTAATTAAATAATATTTTTAACGAATTATAAACTGACACGTGGAGAAAAAAAGGAGGGAAAATATATGTATTCCTTTAGCAAATCATGGCTCAATTGACAAATTTATAAATTTTGTTTAACAATCTTTAAATTTAACAACCATTTAAGTATATTGTTGAAGCTCATATTCATCCAAAAAGTTGATAAATTTCAAAAAAAAAATTTAATTTAACAATACTGTTGAAAATGCTCTTAAGACTTAGGAGTTAGGACTATTATGCTGTAAACGTATTTTATCTTGGGCTGCTGTGGTAATTTACCTAAATGTGCTGATTATTGGACTCGGGTCGGGTCGTACTGTAAACGGGTATCTAGGTTTGGCTTTAAAGAGAACTATATAAGGCATTCAGCCTCCGATGTAAGATCTATTATTTCCTTTTAATTTCTGCAATTTACTTTCGTTTCCTTCCTTGATGGATGACGATACCATCACAGTGTGTGTCTTAAAACGAAAGCGCTCTGTGTTTTGGTCGCAATTATTTATACAAAATTGAAAAAACGATCCCCAATTTCAACTCTGAATCTCTCTGGAGATTGGATCGGTTACTGAATCTCCATCTTCCCCATAGTGTTCGAGCTTTAACGATCCTCCTAACTTCTCAGGCAAGTGAACTTCTCTGCTTCCAATTTGTATTGAATTTGAGATTGTACGTTTTAATTTTGCTGTTTTTAGGGTTTCAGGGAGAAATTGAGAGATGGATTTGGTGAATAGCTACAAGGGGGTTGTAGGCCTGGTTTTCGGCAATGAGAAATCTTCGTCTTCAAATGAAGATAGGTAAGTAAACTTTGATTATCACTTTCATAATAATTGCAGTAGAATGCGTAGTTTCGGTCTCGGAATAGTGTGTGATTGAATGTGGTGTGGATTGGTTTGGCAGTTATGTTGAGCGATTGCTGGACTGTATAAGCAATGGGAAGCTGGCAGAGGACAGGAGGACTGGCTATGGTGGAGCTTCAGTCTGTTGTGGCTGAAAGCTCTGGTGCTCAGCTGGTGTTTGGAGCAATGGGTGAGTGCTAGTGGTCATTTTGATGTAGTTGTTTGCGATTTTTTTTCGTTTCGAGCTTGCAGTGTTTGAGATTTTTGTTTTTTGTAGGATTTCCTGTGATGATGGGTGTATTGAGAGAAGAATGCGACGATGTTGAAATGGTTTGGTTCTGTTTCTTGCATCAAGAAAGCTCAATTCTTCTTGCTCAATTCTTCTTGATTCACCAAGCATGATCCTCCGGCGCAACACATCGATGATCCTCGACAGTCATCTCTTTGTATAAACAAATGAGTCTGGTAGGAATCTATTCGAACGGGCCTGTTCCGTCGAATAAAGAATCAATATCAGAAAGAAGTTTGAAAGTTTGCCGTTGGCTCATGAAAGTTTGAATCATCACTTGAAGAAGCTTAAATGGGAGAAATTCTTCATACCGGCAAAAAAGTTGATTTAGAGTGTGTCCAGAGACAAAAGCAGACTCAGAAGGGTAAGGGAAGAAGGGTAAGGGAAAAAGCTAAATGAGAGGGGAGAAATTGTTCATGTATTAGAAAGTTGTTATATGCTACCGGCTGAAAAAGTTGATTCAGAGTGTGTCCAGAGACAAAAGCAGACTCAGAAGGAAAAGGGAAAAAGAAAATAAGCCAAGTGTCTTAAGAGTTTTTGTGATTTCTGAGTGCGGAACTAGTTGTAGTAATAGGAAAGACATCTTATTGTGTGTAGGATTTATACTTTTGAATTTGGTTTTTGATGATTGTACCTTTGATTGTGTATAGACATCTTATTGTTTGTATTGGTTGTAATTCGAATGGGGTACTCTGTTGATTGTGGGGTGTCTCTGCCTTTTCTGTTATTGCTTTTACTTGGATTACTTGAGAGTTTGTGATTTATGAGTGTCTAAATTGTTTGTTTTTGTGATTTATGAGTGCTGAACAGTTGTAGTGAGTAATAGGAGAGACATCTAATTGTTTGTGTTGGGGTTGTGATATGAATTGATTGAATTCTTTAATTTGTTGTTTTTGGGGTGGTCTTTACCTTTTGTTTTTCTTGGTTTATTATCTTTTATTATTTTCTTTATTATGTTTTATTATTTTCCTAAGTCTTTTTAGGTTCCTATTTTTTATTAGGGTTTGCTATTACCTATATATATAGCTTTGTGGAGTCTTGTAAGTCAGCTTTGTTATTTTGAATAAAATTATACATAGTTTCTTTGGGACGTTTTGCCCTAGAACTCAATCAAATCGTTCCTACTTTAACACCGCAAGAACCTCTATGTTATTGCTTGTTTTTCCCTTGAGATCTCCGCTCTCAAGTGTTTTTAACCCTGATCTAGCTGTAAGACAGAAACTTTCAGTTTATGCCCTGCATCAGTCTCTACTTGTCTTTGTGACAGATTGGTTTCTGTTGATCTATCAATAAACTTGTATGTTATTCAGATTTTCCTTGTTTTATCAGGATCAATTAGATGAAATCAGAATGAAAATAACTTGATTAGAACCCCCCTAGATGTCAAGGCTACTGTTAACCCAAGATGTTGGACAATACCATAACATGCAAATGCTGATACAAAATCTTGAATGAAATCAACTTTTATAACAATTAAGCGCGTCTCCGGTTATGTTAGGTCTCTTTTCACAACTTGTTCGAGACATTTTCACGAACACTGTAACTCACTGAGATTGAGTAAACCCAAAACATGGTAAGAAAACACTATTCTTATTGGCAAAAACAAGTAAAACAAGACTGTTCTCAAGAACGTCATGTCGTTTAACCAAAACAGCGAGTCGTTCAACGAGAAGCAAATACGAGAGTGAAAACAAGGGGCATCGCAGTAATTGCTGCGGCACATAAACGCGGCCAGTTTCGAAATGATATAAATATTTCCCGCCTACTGGTTCTAGAGCCTTCAAGGCTTCTTCAACAAGTCCCCAGAGTCGTCTTCTGCATCCAGCTCGCTTCCATGGTAATTCTCTCTCTCTCTCTCTCTACAAACCCTAATTCTCTTTTGATTTCGATTCCGCTGTACTAGGCTTAGATCTCTCTCTCAGTTCGTACCTCTGATTACGCATATTAGGTTACTGACGAAATGCCCCAAACAACATGGATCTGTTTGATTCCTAATTCCATTTGAAATTGAGCTTTTTTCGCAAACAGAAACTAAATTTTCTGAAATTTCTGGTGAATTTACTCGCGGATTTTGATTGATGTTCAGTCGAAGAAGAGAGGGCTTTCGTTGGAGGAGAAGCGCGAGAAGATGCTCCAGATCTTCTACGATTCTCAGGATTTCTTTCTTGTGAGTGTTTCGACGATTCAAATTCACGATTATTTTGTGTCAAGTTTCTGTGGTTTCAGTTGTGTTTGTTTTGCGAAATTTGTTTTTGGATCTCATCATTGTGTGACTGTGTGTTGGTTTTAGCTGAAGGAGCTCGAGAAATCGGGGCCGAAGAAAGGTGTTATATCTCAGTCTGTGAAGGATGTGATCCAGAGTTTGGTGGATGATGATCTTGTTTTCAAGGACAAGATTGGAACCTCTGTAAGTAGATGCTTACACGCTGCGCGAATTTGTGAGCTTGTTTAGTTTGAAGAAATTGTAGATTTATGATTGTTTTGTTTATCTCGGCGCTTTGTAATGTGTATGATTTTAACGTTTCAGGTGTATTTTTGGAGTCTCCCTAGCTCGGCTGGAAATCAGGTGGACTTGAAAGGCTTGGATTTCAATATTAATAGTATAGGTTAAGACTTAGAATTGTGCTTATGATTGTACAAGTTTATTTAGGCTAATGTGTTGTGTTTTTGGGCAGCTAAGGACTGTTTATAGCAGACTTGAATCTGAGCTGCAAAGCAGTAAGAAGCGGCATGTAGAACTTGTTGAACAGTGTAATGAGCTGAAGAAGGGAAGAGAAGAATCTGTGAGTTGTTCTAAGCTGTATCTCTTTTGAAAGATTGTACCATACTTTGCATTGTAAGACTGGTTTTGTGTGGCTATCATGGATATAACTCTCAAGTGTTTGCCAGGATGAGCGAGAGGAGGCCTTAGCTGAGCTTAAAGAGATTGAGCAACAGTACAACAAGCTGAAGGTTTGGAGACATTTCTGAACTTTGGGATGCATTGAGTTATATGAATAATTCGATCAATTTGGTGACTGGAGTCTGTTGTAATTTTCAGGAAGAGTTGGGGCAGTATGCAGATAATGATCCAGCTGCCTTGGAAGCAATGAGTAAGGATTACTTTTGATTCCTTCAACGATATTCGTCACGGATCACTCTCTTAACATCTAACAACTTTCAGTGTTATAGCTACTGGGAGTCACTGACCGTGTTATAATTTTGTTGGCAGAGAATGCCATTGAAGTTGCCCATGCAGCAGCTAATCGATGGACAGGTATGACCTTGACAACTTCACATATATTTTGGGTCACAGATTTTAATCCAGAGACTTGGTACTCTTGGTGGTATTCTGAAGTCTTGACCGACAATGTAACTTTGCAGACAACGTCTTCACAGTGCGCCAATGGTGCTCAAATAACTTCCAGTCGGCCAAAGAGCAGCTTGAACATATGTACAAGGAGGTAAAGTAAATTTGTATTGTCAACTGAAAGCACATGCCCCAATTGACTCTCTTCGTCTAGTTTCCTGTTTTCTCTCTTTCCTCTAAGACATTGCTTTCTAATCTCGAATGCAGGTTGGAATAACAGAAGACTTTGACTATCTGGAGATGTCACCCGTTCCACTGAGCTCAGTTGGTGATTAGATGCTGAGAGAGCCAATCTTACGTGTTATATATTATCGCTTAAGCACTCTTTAGGATGTAAAACTTAAGAGAAACGCAGAACTTCTACCGTTGTTTGTAGTCTAATTCCAAGTTTGCACTCAAATGCTGCTGTACCGGTTATGCTTATGAAACCGTTTTTGTAAGAAAGCCGCATATTTGAATGCTTAGTAGGATCATCCAAGGATTTAAAGATGGAAAATTTCTGAACTGTTGGTTTACAGATGGATTTGAACATATTCTATTGTGTATGCGTCATATTACAGGGATTCAAAAGTTTAGAACCTTCTATTATGAAGAGGGTAAGCTTTTGAAATCTGTTTATTCCAACTTTTAGCTGTTGGATATGTGATTTGTGTCAGTTATATTCTTCTGTCTTTTTATTTATGTATACCACACCAACTGTTCAATCAATTTTTTTTTGAAGTTTAAAATCCAAAAATAATAGAGAATATATGCGACTGCGGTTATACAACTAGGAATGAGGATTGTTCCATGTGAGGGTTACCAATTCATTTGTTGAGGTCCAGCTTAATTAAACAGCTCGACAATACCTGGAGTTTTAACGTGCACTTGATCTCAGCCGTAAACTTGGCACCAATCACTACCGTAGGTTGTAAACTTTCCTTGTTAATTAGCATTTAGTGCTAATTATAGGCCAGAGTGGCTCTTCCAGGGCTTGCTGTGGTCGTGTCCCTTGTCTTCCTCCATCAGTCTTTCTCCTTATAAATTCGAGAGGGTCTAGAGTTGCAGCCATCCACATTTTCGTAGAGTCCTTGTGTCGAAGAAGAAGAAGAAGAAAGCGAAAACTTGCTTCCTCTTCGTGTCATATATAGAATCAAGAATGGAGATGCTCAGACTTAGCTTTTTTGTCATGGCTATTCTTGCTGCAGTTATCGTTTCTCTTCTTCTACCTTCCATCAATGCTCAAAGCCTCGCACCGGCTCCCGCCCCCACGAGTGATGGTTCGTTTCTCTTTCTCTTTCGTTCTCTCTGAAGTCTGAATTACAACATCTGTTAATAGCATGTCACTCTCTAGCTGCTAGAGAAAGTAAACACTGATTATGCGTTTGATATTGATGTGGTGCATATGCTTTGCAGGGGTAGCAGTTGATCAAGGAATCGCGTATGCGCTGATGGCGTTTGCTCTGTTTCTCACCTATATCATTCACTGATGGAGCTTCTTTTAGAGAATGGAAGTATAGGAGATTGTTCATTCATGCTAGCTACGCTTGCTGTGGCTAGCTATGTAATTCTTGTTGATTTGTTGTTACCATTTATCAGTTCCCATTCTTTCTAAATTAAAAGAATAATATTATTCATTTCTGCATAACGTACTAATATGCATCAATGTCACCAAAAATAACCAAAAACCAGACTAACAACGTGCGGGCATCCTCTTCCCAGCTAACCAAACGTGTTTGTCACTGCCACTTTAGGCAACTATGAATGAATGTTTTCCTCTTGCATTTGAACATCTCGGATTACGTTATCAATAAAACTGGCAGATGTGGCCTGGCCATGGAGTTCAAATCGACCGTCTTATCATCATCAAACTGGTCACCGGAAAGGTGAAAACAGAACCAGATGATTCTTGAAAGAAGACGTAAAGAAAGAGATGCCCTTGAGATGGAACTTTTAGAAAAAAGTACAGGTTCAACAAAGCAAGATGCTCTCTTAAGATGGGAATTCTTCTAGAAAGAGTTCCGTTAAATAATGCATAGCTAATGTGTAGGCATCAGCTACTATGAATTGAAAGCCATCAGCTACTATGAATTGAAAGCCTGTTCCTTTACCAACCCAAGGTGATGGTGAATTATAAGCATCTTTTTCTTCTCATTATTGACTTGGGTCACCAGGTCACCAAAACTCAAAGTGGAAAGTGGCAACAGCAAGAAAACAAGAATGGAGTCTTCTTGATGTTGAACTCAAAGATCAATAAGAAATTTAGATCTATAAGACTTGGTTATATCACAAAATAGCTATTCATTAATGCTTGACAGAACATTGAACATATGTTCCAAGAGAAATGTTGAGGTAAGAGGAAAAAGGAAGGAGAAGACTCGGAAACGCAGAACACAAGTTTCAAAGGGGGCATTGTGTGAATTTATGCCCACCTTTATATACAATCTGTTTAATAATGAAGCCACAAAGCAATATGGATGCGCGAGAGGAGCAGATATCTCCATTATAAAATCAGACCAATTCTTTACATAGATTCTTTCGATTCCATTCTGCGGAAGATGTACCTGCATAATCCTAAACAAAATCAACTCTTTTACTTGAAACAAAAGAAGATGAACTGTGTAAGCGTGAAAATCTCAATAATACATGGATGTGGAAAGTTCATGATAAGACTGAGGAATGGACCTGCTTATAGTGCCATCTCAGCCTGCAGAGCAGCCAGTTCATCTTCTTCGGCAGTGCGCTTCTGGGGAAGAGGACGTGCTGGTTGCCTTCCTGCTGGGACCTGCACTGGAGCTGCAGGAGCTTGAGTTGCAGGCTGAAGAAGTTGTTCTTCCAACTCAGCACCTTCCAGCTCTTCAAGTTCTGCTTCCAATTCATCCTGTAACGGTAAAAATTGTCTCAACTACTGTAGAGCTACTTATTGGATACATACATCGGAACAAAACAATGTGTCCTAAAAAGGCCTGATCATTCATAGATATAAGGAAGGCTAAGATAATACAAACCTCATCAAAATCAGCTGCTGAACCAATTGGAGTTGACAGAGCTTCCTGGATCTGTTTCATGTTCTCAGTCTGTTCATTTATCTCATCCATGGTCTTGTCCACGTCATCTATGTTCCTGCATATAAGTAACCCAGTTTGGTTGTCAGTAAAACCTGTAATTCTCAAATCCTAACTGGGTGATGGTGTAAATACGATTACCAAATCAGGAAAAACAAAAGAGATTAATGTGATTAGCAGGCTTTTTGCGCTTCAATTTACATATGTAATAAGACTATTTTCATGTTCATATCTCATGTAATGCAGATCACACGTTAGGTTTTATCGCCAGCTATAAGAATTTGAAAGAGTACATTTGAAAGTGAGAAGTTAAGCATAATATCAGAGCCACATCTTGTATGTGCAAATATGATAAAATAAACAAAATGAAAAATGATACATACGTTGCTTTCTGCATTGCCTTCATGGCAGCTGCTCCAGTTCTCAAGGCATCTACAGTTTCTGTAGTGGCTTTCGCCCCTTCTAGCATTATCATCTGCAAAATCAATATGTTAATAAAGCAACATTCCATCAATCAAAATCCAAAAGTCCAAATCATATAAATGTCATACAGTTTCAACCATAAGAAATTATAGATCCAATTTCCAACATCACCTGATCGTGGATTCGCAGTTGGAAGTTTCCAAGCTGCTCTATTTGCTGTTCATACAGCTTCTTCCTCTTCAAACATTGAATAGCAGCTGTAAATAGAAGAGCAAATTATATCAGTCAAAGAATACAAAAATTTGAGAAGTTAGAGATCAGGTTTAAACTCCAAATCAAAGTCTAGAATCCTTCTACATGATCATTCATGAACATAGCGTTACTTTCAGGCCACAAACAAGATAACATCAGAAGATGGTCTCCAGTGCTTAATTTTTTTTATTTCAGTTGTGAAAAACAGTATTCAAGACTAAAAACATAAAAAGAACTCCGAAGAAGTTCATTACTCAACGCAAGTTGCTGTAGTAAATATATGCTTTATAACAGAAGTAACAATTCTTAGAATTTAGAAAAAAAAACTAGAAAACAGTAGAAGCAAAAAAGACATTGTAGCATGAATAAGCATAACATCGCCATAGAATGGCCACATTACACCAGATATATGATCATCCTCAAACCTATGTGTACAACCTAAGAAAAAGAGAACAAAAAAGAAGATTACGCAGCGTCCTTACATCGTTTATTCTTTGCTCTAGTGAATTCCTTGGCCCTCTCAACTTCTGCGGCAGCCTTCTTCTGTAGTACCTTCTCCTTCTTCTCAAGCATTTCAAGCGTCTGCACAAGTACAAAACCACATAAATCACAATTCGTTTCTACAAAATCAGCAACTCCGAAAGTACAGGCGCGCATAACAAATTCAACCATAACACACAATAGCTGCCTATCTTCACAACTAACTAATGGCATTCATTCCGAAAATCGGCACGAAACCACTCAACATCAATAGTTCACTCAAATTACATAATCCGATCGCATCAACAATCCAATAGCATCAACAAACTCATCAAAACTACACACACTCGGTATCGAAAAGCCGAAATCGATGAACAAGAGGTGATCGTACCTCATTTAACTTGTCTAAGGTGGTCAGAGCGCTGGTTTCCGTTTTCGGTTTCCCAAAAATCCTGGTAAACATGGTTGCTTATCTCCGATTATCGATCCCTCTCTATCTTTCTGCAAACACACACACACACACAAAACAAAAAATACGTCAACGTGCGCAGAAACGCTAATCCGGAAACCAATTCCGGCGAAATCAAGATCGAACAGTATCGTAACGATTGAAATCAACAAGATACGATCGGTGATTGGGCGCGTGTATGTTCGTACCTGGGAATTTACGGCGAGGTTTGAGGAAAAGGGATCGGATTTAGGGTTTGGGAGGAGAAGAGAGGGATAAGGATCTGGGGAAAATGAATTGGGCTTGTTCGCCGGTTCGGTTTAATTTTGGGGAGAATTGGAGTGGGGATTGGGATTGGGAATTATTGCTTAGCCGTGTTGGGTTGGAAGGAGGAGAATGGAAGCTGCTCTTTTGCTTTTTCTGAGTTTGTTTCTCTCTCTACGTTGGCGGTTGATTGGAGTAATGAATTTCCACGTGGCAGCTTGATTGGGGGTGTTGGGCACAATCAGGCTATGGTTGACGGCTGATTTCGCGTTTTGGTCACGTCGACTCGTGAAGACGACGTCGTATTACACTTCATTCGTATTAGATTTATTTAAGCTAATCTTTTGTCACAGGGGCACGAATCGTGAGGGCTCTCATCCCTGCTGGACGATGTTAGTTAGACTAGTTAACTAATATAACACGATATAATAAAAGATTTGAATGCAATACAAATAAATTGTTATTGGATTTCAAGTGTTCAAAAGCCTCTTAGATTTAAAAATTAATATAAGTTACAGACTGAGTATTCTAACACTATGGTCGGTCCTTGTTCGTTACGAATTAAATCTATATATGTTTTGTTCAATTAATTCGTGTCTATAATAACTTTTTTTTAGTGTTTTTCTGTTAATGTATGATCTGATCTTGCATGTAAGGGGTTTGACGATTCCAACTTAATTAATACATGTCATATTGGCTTTAATGCTTTTATTGATCTCAAAATTTGTTTTTCTGGAGTAGGAAGTTGGTTGCGTTCTATAACCCTTGTTGTACAAAATGCTTTTTGTTTCGACTTTTTGTCTCATGGTTGTAAACTTGCAATCTCGGATTTATGGTTACATAAATTTGTGATTACAATATTAATCGAGTGAGTTATCACTTCGGGGTCGGGAGCAATTTATAAGGTATGACTCATTCTCAAGGAATGTTTTTCACAAGCTGAGGTTCGAACCAATGACCTCTTATTATCAGGAGAATCCTTGTAGCGTTCACCCCACTTGCAGCTTAGCATGTTTCCACTAAACCAACCCCGTTGGGTTATAATCGTGGATTTACCCCATTGGGTTGTAATCGTGGATTTACGGTTCTGGCTATTTTATTTTTCATCAAATTTTTTTATTCTCAAAGAATTACTAAACGACAGTCGTTTTTCCAAACTCCAATGTTCGTCTCAGAGTCCCCGTCTCATTCTGAATTTCTGATTCTAAAATCATCAATTCATGATTATATTCAACCCTCACCAAATGTTCTCCAGTTCAATCATTTCATCAATGGCTTCCCCCAAATGGGTCTCTTTGACTTTCATACTCTCTATGTTTATGCCACTACCCATTTCCTCAAACCAATCTTTGAGCCCAGAACCGGAGCTGGCTCAAATCCCAGTCTCGTTTCTTGAACACGCTAAAAGACCCGAGCTTTTTGATCGTATGGTGAGTATCAGAAGGAAAATCCATGAAAACCCAGAGCTTTGTTACGAGGAATTTGAAACCAGTA
Source organism: Fragaria vesca subsp. vesca (assembly GCF_000184155.1). Classification (NCBI taxonomy): domain Eukaryota; kingdom Viridiplantae; phylum Streptophyta; class Magnoliopsida; order Rosales; family Rosaceae; genus Fragaria; species Fragaria vesca. The sequence continues at coordinate 5,268,243 of NC_020491.1, forward strand.
AGCTTATCAGAGCTGAACTTGACCGGCTGGGCATCCCTTACAGATACCCTTTGGCTGAAACCGGCGTTGTTGGCGTTGTTGGGACTGGTGGTCCTCCCTTTGTTGCAATCAGAGCAGACATGGATGCTCTGGCTATGCAGGTTTAGTTAAAGTTTGAAGCTTTTTGAGTATCTGATATCTTTTTATAGTGTCGCTTACTTTTGTCAATTTGGTCAGTGTTGTAATGTTGTTAGTTACTATTGGTTTGAGGTTGAGGTAGACTGGAATAATTACTGTATTTGTTTTAATGTGGCAGGAGAGTGTGGAGTGGGAGCACAAGAGTAAATTTGCAGGGAAGATGCATGGATGTGGACATGATGGTCATGTTGCCATGCTTCTTGGAGCTGCCAGTTTACTTCAAGAGTATCGCCACGTATTACAGGTCTCTTTCCGGGTTTGAATTCTATGCATTGTGTTCAGAAGAGTGGGGTATTTGGGTTTGTCATTCCATGTGTTGCATCAGTTGCTGTTCTTATGGACTTCTGTTACTTTATATAGCAATTGTAGGTTTGAAAGTAGTTGTCTTTAAATAGAACATCAAGGCTAAAATGTAAATCTTTAAAACTATATATGATCAGGTTTGGAAAGTTCCAGCATATGAGCGTGGAGGTGAGGTTAGGGAGATTATTAGGCCTTGTGGTTGTCTACAATGGGCTCCTGGTCTAGCTGTCTACTAGAATTATATGTCGACTTGTTATGTCATCTATCTGACTGCGAATAACCTTTAACTAATAAACAAGAGAAAGAGCGATAGAAAATGACTTCTCATACTGAAATTTGCAGAGTTTTGGAGTCCATATTGGAACTACATTTTGATGTGGCCAGCTATAAGAGTTGATACACTGGCTTAATCTATAGATTGCAAAGTGTGTGCATTCTCTAAGTAGGCTTCTTGAATAATAAGTATGACACTTTGTGCAATGTCATTGTGTATATCTTCTTATGTCCTGAAGAAAGTTCTCTCACTTGTTTTTCTGTTTTCATACAGGGGACTGTTGTTCTTGTTTTCCAACCAGCTGAGGAAGGAGGTGCAGGAGCAAAGAAAATGATAGAAAACGGGGCACTGGAGCATGTCAGTGCCATCTTTGGGTTGCATCTTGCTTCTGACCACCCCATTGGTTCAGTAGCCTCCAGGCCTGGCCCTCTATTGGCTGCGAGTGGATTTTTTGAAGCCTTGATAAGTGGGAAGGGGGGTCATGCTGCAATTCCACAGCACACAATAGATCCTATCTTGGCTGCTTCCAATGTTATTGTTAGTCTGCAACATCTTGTTTCACGTGAAGCTGACCCCTTAGATTCACAGGTTTGCTCGCTTTCTCTCTATTCTCATAAGGTCATTGTCAAGTCTCTGTTCCCCTCCTATTGCAGTTTGATTCAAATACATGTATCTGTAAGTTCACATGTGTCAGTGTTAGTCTACAACATCTTTCACTTAGCACATAGTATGTGAAATATTAATCCCCTTAGTTTCTTCACGTGTGTGGGGAAATGGTACTATACAGAACAAACATGAAACCAGTATTCCATCTAGATCAGTGTGTTTTGTTTTGTGCCATGAAAAATCTGTCATCATTTATTGACTTCCCCACCATCCTAAATCTTAAAGTTTGCTATATGTCAACTGTAATCATATTCTTCTTAGGCCCCTCTTTGCCAGCATATGGTTATTTACTCTTTATCCATCCAGTTACATGAAAGCATATCTTGCAGGTTGTGACTGTTGGAAAATTCCAAGGAGGTGGTGCTTTTAATGTTATTCCAGATTCTGTTACAATTGGGGGTACCTTCAGGGCATTTTCAAAGGACAGCTTTTTTCAACTTAAAGAAAGGATCGAAGAGGTATGCTTCTATTAAACATCCTGGGTGCTGAACTTGAGAACATTCTGTGCTGATATTATTCTATGCTCCTCATATATGCTATTCTATTAAATGTGAGTCTGCAGGTTATTACTAGACAAGCCAGTGTTCAGAGGTGCAATGCAACTGTCTTGTTCAATGAAATTGCAAAACCCTTCTACCCTGCAACTATAAATGACAAAAATTTGCATGAGCACTTCCAGAAAGTTGCAGGGGATTTGCTGGGTTCTCAGAATGTTCTTGAGAAGAAACCACTTATGGGGGCAGAAGACTTCTCATTCTATCAAGAAGTAATTCCAGGGTACTACTTCTTTCTTGGTATGAAGAATGACTCTCAAGGACAGTTCAAACCAATGCATTCACCATATTTCAGAATAAACGAAGACGTGCTCCCATATGGAGCTGCATTCCATGCATCACTGGCCACCAGGTACCTCCTGGAAAACCAACCGAAATCTACTTCAACGTCAGACCAAAAAACAGAATCTACTTCAACGAAAGGGAACTTCCGTGATGAACTGTGAAGTGACAGGAATCTGGGATGATTAGGATCGATTAGTTTTTGATTCGCATTTTCCACATGTAAAGCTGAGTGGTATAAATAATTTCAGCTAACCTGTAGATGTAGAAGTGATTATATCGGCACAATCATCAATTTCCAGGCCAAGGTTGAGGAATGATAATTTCTTTTCCCCAAGTTACAAACTTACAACTTCACCAGCTAACCTGTTGTTTCCTTTAAGATTGAACTTCCGCACAAAGATTTGAGAACTATAGCTCTTTTATCTCAATGAACAAAAGAAATAAAGATGAGATTTTTCATGTAAAGATTTCACTAATTAATGATATTCAATCTTTTATGATTACAATTGGATGCACATCACAATCATTCCTAAAGATGGAGGAGTTGAAGCTCTGAAAGGAAACAAAATCACATTTTAAATCAATCCAAGGAAGTAGATTATGTTTCCAAGCAATATCCAACCATGAAAAGCCTAAGGGACATGGTAAATTCCATATGAATAGTTAAGATTGCTTCTAAATCTCCAATCAGTATCAAGTAATTGATTTGATTTCTGAATTACCAGGTTTTGGAACCGCATCCCCATATAAATGTACAGCTTGCACATTTATATGAACAAACATCTCAAAACGTGAAGTAACATTGGTCATGAGGGATATGATGTCTTCTACTACTAATACCTATTCGTTATCATCATCAAAAAACAATTCTTATTCTTCTTCTGGAGCACCATCTCATCAACCAGTTCCAAATCGCGCCGTTTTGCAACGTTCTCTCACTCTGACAAAGCCTAATCATGGAAGGTTTATGAAGATTTTCAAGCACTTCTGGACATGCGTCAAGCCAAGGATAACAGATGATTCGAGTTCAAGGCAGACTGCAGCAAAAGAAGAGAAACAAGGCGGCTCAACCAAGAGAAGAAGTACTACTGCTCTACAACGTGTACCGAGTTCTCCCAGTTCTGCAATGAGTCAAGATGTACGTGATGAATGTCTGAAAGAGGCCATCCTCTACTGCAACAAGTCTGGATTAACATCAAAATAACAATTCAGCTTCCTAGTTAGGGTGAATAGTTGTTAACTGTGACTTCATAGTGATTTAGAAACAGTTTAATTTTATTTTTGGCTGATTTAGAAACAGTATATGACTATATGGGTATGATATTGTTTACATATTTTGCAGGGTGGTATGAAGTTGAAAGTTTGGAGTCTAATTTGCATTGTAACTCTCCATGAATTTCATATATTACCATCGATGTGCATATATTGTTCTAGTACAGCAATATAGCAACATTTTCTGCATATGGATTGATCCATCTTGGTGAGTTGAATGGACTTCTTATATCATATGGTGAATATTCCTTCTCAAAATTTCAGCTTGATTACAGTGTTTGGGAGACAATGAGAATAGTTTTTGTAGATTATAAACTTATTTCTCAAATCTCGTACTATAAACTTGTTTTAGTATGAGTTAATTTGTTTATTATAGACACAATAAGGTAGTGCAAAACTTTATATTTTTTGTTCCGTTAAACTTATTACCTCTTTAATTGTCAACCTGCAGCAATATGCTCATCAGACATTTTTCCTTTCCCAATCCAACTATCTCTTTGTTGATCGGTAACAATACCAAGAGCACTTTTGGATTTAAAAGGGGAACAACTTAAAAACTAAAAAAATAAAAAAATAATTAATAATCTCAAAAAATAACGTCATCTCATAAATAAATAACAGACATTATATATTAAAAAAGAGAGACCAGGTCTGGAACAAGTACTATATATGCTTCTTTCACTTCCAGAGTTCCAGTTTCTCTGAAGAGACCAAACACACAACAAACTCAACAACTGAGAGAGATCTTGTTTAGGATGAAGAAGCTGGCTAGAAAACTCAGAAAGTCTCAGAACGATGACCTCTCTCTTCCTACTCGGGACGACCCGGCTCCAATGGACACCCAAGGTCGTCATCATCATCATCTCTCACTTATTCATCCCATCATTTCCTGCTCACCCAATTGTTAATGGGTTTTTGTTTATCTTTGATTTTGCAGAACAAGAGGAATTGGTTCGATCCTTTGAGAAGAGCCAAGCTCAACAGAGTCGTATGTGGAGGGTATAATATGTTCAATTCTTCTTCCTTCAAAAAAGTGTACTTGATTTCCTGTGTATTGCAACCATGGACTAATTTCTACACTTCTTTTGGTAGGCTTTATTTGCATCACTTCTCTTCTGCTTCGCTGCGTTTCTTATGCACTCAATCCATCAGCAAGTTTCGTCTCCTTGGGAACTGGTATGAGTCTCTCTATTCAAAACTGTTATCAATTTGCAAATGTGGTATTTTTTATTTTTTATTTATTTTTTAACAAGTATGGAATGTTGTTTGGTATCTTCAATCTCTAAAGTTGTTTATAGTGTCTATAGTGTTGTTTATGGAATTGGGACCTCTGACACTTGAGGCATGTAGAAATAAAGGAGGGATCTTTCTTCTTTGTTTGTTGAATTCTGTTGTGAGAATTTTCATTTTTGTAACTGTTATCCTTTGTTGCTTATTGACAGCGTTTTCATGCTTACTTCATGGAGGAGATGGACTCATGGATGATAATATCTGCAGGTGTTTTTCCCTATACTTGTCATCAGTTGATAGTAGAGCGGGTCTAGAGCCATGTGCAGTGTTACATTCAATTTGTTGTAACAGCTTTTGTATTCATATATTGTGAATTGTTTGCCCCTTCGAAATTGTATTTATGAAATACCTTCACTGATCTGATTTTTGAAATTTATTCTGTTAAGATTGTCTGCTGACTAGTTTCGTAAGAACAGGTAATATGTATGTGTGGCCAGTGGTCTCTCTGTTTATTACACCTATTCTGGAATTATTGTTGAAGTATGCTTACCATTTAGCTACTATGTATAGATGGATTTTCTTCCTACATTATTAACTCCTGAGATATTTAACAAGTAACTAATAATAACATGCAGATTGGCTAGCTGTGGTAGCATGTTCATTAGCAATCAAAGGATTACTTCATAATTCAAAGCATCACAGGCGATGGATTTGGTTCTCGTTCCTTACTGGCATCATAGTCGCAGTTTTCTGGTTGTATTACATGTTAAGGTATGTTTTCTTCTTAACCATATAGTTGCATTCAATTCTATAACCAGTATTGTAATGTATTCTTATTTTTCTCACAACACCAGCCTTTTTAACAAATCAACACAACTTAGAAACTAGCAATCAGATACAAATGAAAATTTCAATGACAATATACAAATGTTAACTTCCATTTCCTCCCTTCATTTGTTACCTGGGACAGAGGCTCTAAATCCATTTGAACATAAGGTGCAATTTAATTTTCTGACCAAGTGTCTGTGTTGGACATGGCTACACATGCAGTATTCTTTTTCTATTCTCATATTCATTTTGTTGCCTTCTTGATTACTCATACACTTCCCCCCATTCTGAAGAGTACTGCGTATTTGAGGCACCAACTTGTTTTGACCAAGCATATTATTTTCGCAGATTGCCAAGGTTCCGCTGGGATGTAATCTGGCTTCCGTTTGGACCTATAAGGTGTGTTAAATATCATTCATCCTTTCAGTTGTCCATACAATTTTCTTTAAATTTATCCACAAATGCATATGTACATTGGAATTGCAGTGGCACTGGACTCTCTCTATATGTGGATCATCTGCTACTGGAGTCATCAGAAGAGATAAGAAAACTTCGTGGCTATATGTATGCTTACAAAGCCAGCTGAACATCATCTTGGTCATCATTTTGCTTACATTATATGTATGATAGCACGTAGACATGGAATAGACTTCAATTTTGAATCTGGTGCAGAATAGAAGCAAAGATGGATACTTCAATAGAACCTCCTTAGTTGCTGTACACTGAGGATGTAGTATGTAACAGAGAGGAAGATTGTTAAAACTTTTTTTATTTCAAATATTCTTTCTTGTATACTTCAATTCTATTTTGACGAGTGTGACCCAGAAATTGAACGACCAGACACTAAAATTAGGGATTGCAGGGTCCAGCTAAACAAGAAGTAGCACCTAAAACCCAGAAATTCCTAATCCAATGAAGTTTATGCTTCAAAGCATTAATCTTTTATTTATGTTTTGACAACCCAGGAACTAATCATAGAAGTTCTTATTCAGTACTAGTAGATTTACAAAAATACGAAGAAGAAAAGTAGACCAACCTGCAGTAGTTTAACTTCGCCTGCCTACATTGTAGGTATGATCACCTGACTGAGAATCTGCGCTCCATGTAATTTGGTGAGTATTTCATTATTAGGTGTATGGCATACTCAAGTTCACTAATGGGTTCACGTCGTTTGCGTGCATTAATCGCACTCCTTGCAGCAGCAGCTGCAGCCTCCTTTGCAGCAGCAGGTGTGGCAGCCTCAGCTGCTTTCCTTGACGCGGCAGCAGTCTCGGCTGCTTTCCTTGACGCGGCAGCAGCCTCGGATGCTTTCCTTGACGCGGCAGCAGTCTCGGCTGCTAATTTCCTTTTCGCAGCAGCAAGCTCAGCTTCCAAGGCAGCAGCATCAGCGGCGGCTTTCCTTATCTTTGCAGCAGCCTTGGCGGCTTTCCTCTCCGCGGCCACCTTTGCAGCAAAAGCTTCCATGGCGGCTTTCCTTGCCATAGCAGCAGCAGCCGCGGCGGCGGCGGCTTTCCTTGCCGCAGCAGTAGTCTCAGGCATCTTTGCTGCAGCAGCAGCAGCAGCAAAAGCCTTGTTTTTCGACATAAAAGACTTGTCATAATCCTCCTTTCTCACCGGGTCAGAGAGAAAATCCAGGGCATCTTTGACATGCTTGAAAGCATCTTCAGCAGCTGCAGAGAGATTCTTATCAGGGTGCACCATGAGTGCCAATGCCCTAAATCTTTTTTTGATGATTGATAAATGACTACATTCAGGGATGTCAAGAACCACGTACCAGTTTTTCTTGAACGACATGGCTTTGTGAATCTTGTAAGCTGTGATGAAATTGTCGACGTTGGGCAGATTAGGATCGAGGTTTTTCGCTTGCGTGGCCTCTTTGATTGCAGAGTCCAACTTTTGGAGCTTGAAATACGCCTCTGCATTGGTTAGTGCCTTGACGGCAGCAGCCTTGTGGGTTCTCTTATTCTTGGACATTGTAGAAGCCATGGCGTAGACTGGAGAGGGAAAATCAAAACTAATCTATACTGCTACAACTCAGTATTTGCCATTTGGTGTTATATTGGATTGTTATTTTGGTGAAAAGAATTCGTAATTGGTTTAGTTTCCTACTCTCTGTTGGAATCCTAATCCTACTCTCTCCTAAGCTCCTACTTATAGTTTGTTTTTCTTCTTCTCCAATTTGAGTTCTGTAATCTCACATTAAGATTGAATATGGGAAGCGAGGAAGCTCAAGACATGGGTTTCAGACAAGTTAATGGCATTACTCGGATACTCTACGCCCGCAGTTGTTGAGGATTTTATTGGACTAACTAAAGAAGCAAGCTCGCCGGCCAGTGTGGTGGACAAGCTTGTTGAATTAGGATTGTCCTCATATACCGAAGCAGGTGCCTTTGCTGAAGAAATCTTTGCAATAGTGTGTGGTAAAACATCTGGTTGGAAGCAATGCCTGATGAATAAAGGGTTCAGGAAGAGGAAATTGGGTGATAAAGATGAAGATGAGCATGAGGTGATTGCACAGGAGGACGTGAGACGTGTTAAAAGGCGAAACTCTGAAGATGATCATGAGGATGATTCAGACTCGAAAGAAGAAAGGTTGAACGATCAAAGAGAGAGGAAGCGATTGGGGCAAAATATGACGAATAGGGAAGCAGCAGCCACCCGAAAGCAAACAAAGAAAAACTTGAGACGAAGGGGGCAAGTTCGAGAAAGCAATGGTGATTTTGAAGGTTTAAGAAGAGCTTTAAGACAAGAATATGTAAAGAAAAGAGAGACAAAGAAAATGGATGAAATGAGGGATGATGTAGAAGACGAGGGTTAGTTATTTGATGGGGCGAAGCTCACGTACTGAAGCAGAAATCCGGGAATTAAGAATGAAGAAGCAAATATTGGAGCTTGTGAGCTTGTAAGGAACCTTGTATTTCTTGACAAGTACACTGAACTTCGTTGTGAAGTTGTGAGCACTACTTATCAGTCTTGTGTCAAGTATGAGTGTTTTTGTCAATTATTCTGGTGATTGCTAATTTGCTATTGTTGCTCTAGTAGTTTTTATTTAATGGTATGTTATTGATGGGGTATGTAAAGTTTTTGTCAGTTATGTAATAAGTTGTTGTTTCGAATGATATGTGTCATCGACATGGTTTGTAAAATTATACGATACAACAACATTTCGAATGGTTTTACAAAAATGACTAATAAACAAATGTTCACACCTCATTTTGACAGTACACAAACAAAAGAAACAGGATCACAATTGTGATCATATGATGATTTTAAAATGTTTTATGCTAAGAAATCTGGTGTCCTGGTACATAAAGATAACCAATTCGGTAATCGGCATCTACACAGCAATTAACATGTTTGGCATAAGAATTTGTAAACTTTAGTTCTCACCAATGTCTCGAATATATACTGCATCTAAATTGGATAGTATAAATGAGCAAATGAAGTATAGTGCTTATATACAACTATACAATATATACTCCATCTAAATTGGAGATGGATCATATAAATGAGTAGATGAAGAGCGACTATAATAATGCTTGTATACAACTATACAATATATAATACAAACTGTCATGTAATTAACATGATGAGTACACCATATTTTTTGAGTGAGTAAAATCCTTCTCATCTGTGTTATGTGATTGAAATTTGCACTCTTATTTTTACAATTCATATTTTTTTTTGTAGTAACTTTAAATTTATCTTTACTCACATTTATTTTGTCTTTTTATGAAATCTTTAACTAAAAGAGGAAAGAGGAAGTGTGGATTGTAAAATAAAGAGGGCAAATTTCACTCCTGTTTTCCATTTTTTATTTTTTTATTTTGTTTAACTGGAATTACCGCCATGATTAAAGAAACCGCCACGCGCTAAACATTGGGGCTCAACATCAAAACGCAGCGTATAAGCAGAAACACTGAAATCCCTAACCCTAAAATCAGAGGCACCACCATCAACTTCTCGCAAAGAAACAGAAAACAAGGTGGAGAACGAGGAAGCTGACAACACCTCAGCCAAAAATTGAAGGGTAATTCCAAAGCTCACTGTTGAAAGTTTCAGTCTTTCTCTATTGGGTCCTTACCTTTTGATCCCAATTTGAGTTTATTGGTGTTTAATTTTCGATACTTGAGAATCTCTTTGTATTGGGTTTTGATTACTTTCTTATTGGTGCTTATAGTTTGCTTGTGTTTTGTTTTCATATTTTGTCCATCTGAGCTGTGCAATCTCGTCAAGGTTGGATTTTTAATGGGGAGCCAAAGCAATTTGAAAACATGGGTGTCTGATAAGTTAATAGCATTGCTCGGATACTCTAAGCCGGTAGTTGTTCAGTATGTTATTGGGTTAACTAAGAAAGCAAACTCCCCGGTTGGTTTGGTGGACAAGCTTGTTGAATTTGGATTTGCCTCATCGGCCGAAACGGGGGAATTTGCTGAAGAAATATTTGCAAGAGTGTGTGGTGACACATCTGGTTTGACGCAGTGTGGGAAGGAAGAGAGGGGAGGAACAATGTCGGTGAGGGTGGTGCAGCGGAGTTATGTTCTGTTGGATTCGGATGATGATGGTGATGTGGAGAGAAGTTCTGTCCAGGTTGTTTCTCATTCTGTGTCCGTAAAAGTGGGTTCCAGTGAGAAACGGTTCAGGAAGAGGGGGTTGGGTCAGAAAGATGGAGATGATGGTGATGAGGTGATTGCACAGGAGGAAGAGAGACGTGTTAAAAGGCGGAACTCAATTGATAAAGATGATCATGAGGATGGTTCAGAGTCGGAAGAAGAAAGATTGCGTGATCAAAGAGAGAGGGAGCAATTGGAGCAAAATATAAGGAAGAGGGAAGCAGCAGCCACCCGACAGCTAACAAAGAAAAAATTGAGACGAAGTGGGGGACAGGAGGCTGTTCGAAAAAGTAGTGATGATGTTGAAGGTTTAAGAAGAGCTTCAAGACAAGAATATCTGAAGGAAAGAGAGAAAAAGAAAATGGATGAAATGAGGGATGATGTGGAAGATGAAGGTTACTTATTTGAAGGTGTGAAGCTCATTGAAGCAGAAAAACGGGAATTAAGTTACAAGAAGCAGATATTGGAGCTTACGAGAAAACCATTAGGTCTAGATGAGGCTGAAAATGTCACCGAGTACAGGATGCCAGATGCCTATGATGATGTGGAGCGTGGTGTTGCTCAACAGAAGAGATTTTCTGTAGCTTTGCAGCGCTACAGGGACTGTAATGCTGGGGATAAAATGAACTCATTTGAACAACAGAAATCTTGGGAAGATCAGCAACTTGGAAAAGCAACACTGAAATTTGGTTCAAAAAACAAAAAAGGGGTATCTGATGAGTATGATTTTGTATATGAAGACCAGATTGATTTTGTCAGGGGGTTCTTGACGGAGGAAGATAAATTTGACAATGATAAGCAACTGCAGTCCACCAAATTACTTGAGTTGAGTGAAAATATCTTGAAGGAGAAGCTCCAGGAGGAGAGGAAAACTTTACCCATCTTCTCCTTTCGTGATGAGTTGCTCCAAGCTGTTAAAGATCATCAGGTTCTTGTTATTGTCGGCGAAACTGGATCTGGAAAAACTACACAGATTCCTCAGTATCTACATGAGGCAGGATACACAAAGCATGGAAAGATTGGGTGCACGCAGCCACGCCGAGTTGCTGCTATGAGTGTTGCTGCCAGGGTATCTCAAGAAATGGGTGTCAAGCTTGGACATGAGGTAGGGTATTCTATTCGTTTTGAGGATTGCACGTCTGAAAAGACTGTTTTGAAGTATATGACTGATGGAATGTTGTTGCGTGAATTTCTTGCTGAACCAGATTTGGCAAGCTATAGTGTGCTGATGGTGGACGAGGCCCATGAGAGAACACTGTCTACTGATATTTTATTTGCATTAGTAAAGGATATTGCTCGATTTCGACCTGATTTTAAGCTGCTTATCTCAAGTGCAACACTTGATGCTGTGAAGTTCAGTGATTATTTTGATCATTGCCCACTTTTCAATATTCCAGGGAGGCGGTTTCCTGTTGATATATACCACACAAAAGCGCCAGAAGCTGATTACTTGGATGCTGCAATCGCTGCTGCAATTCAAATCCATGTCAGGGAACCACCTGGAGACATATTGGTCTTCCTCACTGGTCAAGAAGATATAGAAACAGCAAGCGAAATGTTAAAGTACAGGACAAGTGGTCTGGGGAGAAAGATAGCAGAGATGATTATCTGTCCCATATATGGAAACTTGCCTTCTGAGCAGCAAGCAAAAATTTTTGATCCCACACCTGAAGGGGCAAGAAAGGTTGTCCTTGCCACAAACATAGCTGAAACTTCGCTGACTATTGATGGGATCAAATATGTTATCGACTGTGGTTATTGCAAGATGAAGTCCTACAATCCAAGGACTGGGATGGAGTCATTGCAAGTCACTCCCATCTCAAAGGCATCGGCAAGGCAGAGGGCAGGTCGATCTGGTCGAACAGGCCCTGGTAAGTGTTTCCGGTTATATACTTTTGACAGTTATATTCATGAACTGGATGATACCACTACACCTGAAATACTAAGGACTAACCTGGCACATGTTGTTCTTAGGCTTAAAAGTCTTGGTATTCATGACTTAATACATTTTGATTTTATGGATCCTCCACCGTCGGAAGCATTACTAAAAGCCCTTGAACTGTTATTTGCTCTGTCTGCATTGAATAAAATGGGAGAGTTGACTAAAGTTGGTAGGCGGATGGCAGAGTTTCCGCTTGATCCAATGTTATCTAAGATGGTAGTCGCTTCTGACAGGTACAATTGCTCAAACGAGATCATTTCTATTGCTTCCATGCTTTCTGTTGGTAATTCAATCTTTTATTGTCCAAAGGACAAACAAGTCTATGCTGACAATGCAAGAAGGAATTTTCACACTGGGGACGCAGGAGATCACATTGCCTTGCTTAATGTTTACAATACCTGGGCAGAAACAAACTACTCAAGTCAATGGTGTTATGAAAACTATATAAATGCTAGGAGCATGAGAAGAGCAAGAGATATCAGGGATCAACTTAGGAGACTGTTGGAGAGGGTTGAGATTGAGCTAACCTCAAATCGTGACGATATTGAGTCTATAAAGAAGGCCATCACATCAGGTTTCTTCCCTCATTGTGCAAGGCTGCAAAAGAATGGATCTTATAAAATAGTCAAACATCAACAGGCTGCCTCCATACACCCCAGCTCAGGCTTGTCAAAGGAGTTTCCGACGTGGGTTCTATATCATGAACTGGTCCTTACATCCAAAGAATACATGAGACAGGTAACAGAGTTGAAGCCTGAGTGGTTGCTGGAAATAGCTTCACATTATTACCAGCTAAAGGATGTCGAATTTGCTTCAACCTCAAAGAAAACGTCTGGTGGCAGCAATTGAGCAATATGCCCTTTGAAGTCTATAATGTATTGATCTAATTGCAAATATTTATAATCTTTGTGTATTCTTAATCATATAGATGAACAAAAGTAGACTTTTCATAGTTTGTAGTATTTTAATTCTCTTGTTTTCAGATTTTACACGATGTGAAAGAGTGTGAAGAACAAGGCAGTACCTTTGGCTCAAAGCTCCAGGCTCTCTTGCCCTCTGTTTGACACAACACACTGCAAGTGAGTTTTATCTTGAAAATATTCTGCTGATTACTATTGCATAGGTCTCTAGGGTGAGGCTCTCTGTTTGGTAGTAGCCTGCAAAAGATTTCTTACCTCTATGAATTCTACAATGAAGTATGGCCGTGATTATACATTGCAAGAAAGACTTGCGAACCAAGGTAATAGGAAAACAAGGTAATCTATCCCTAGCCGTTTCTGTTGGTCCGGGAGACAACCATAGACAACGGGTCATAATGAAAACAAGGTAATCTATCCCTAACGTTTCTGTTTGCCCATAGCCGTTTCTGTCTATCCCTATCCTAGACATACTCGGTTTAGGAATTCTACATCAATTAGAATTGAACTAATTGCATATAAATATAATCTAAGAGATGTGATCATAGGATTCAAGATTCTATAATGGATACGACTCATAGATGCAGCTCTGTCCACAACATTGTTCAGGAGTTCACCAGGAAACGTTGCAGAAAGAAGATGGACATGTTGATGAATGAAGAAGATGAACAAGATGAAGCACATCTTCAAGCTAGACAGGTAAAAAGACGTTTTTTTCCCGGAAGGGGAAGCTGAACTGACCCAGCTGATGAAGAATTTGAACTTGCCCCGTGGAGGGGCTCAAGGAGAGAGGGAGCAAGACACAGCAGTCATACAGAAGTACACAACAAAACGGAAGTTAACTAATGTGCAGCAAGATGAAGAGATCAAACGACGAAAGACTATGGAGCACATTGGCAAGAATATCAAAGCCTATGCTCCTATGGATGTGGCAAGTCTTCCTATAGATATTGTGTTTCTCATTCTAGATAAGATGTTAGAAGCAATTGACCATGCACGTTTTGCTGTGGTTTGTAAGGAGTGGCAGTCTCTTGCGGAACAGTATAATCGTGAAAGGCAGCACTGGTGTAAGGTACATCCTCCCATGCTATGCATCCCTACCCAATCTCATGGCTCCAATGACAAGACTGCTATGCTCTACAGCTTGTCGGAAGGAAAACTCTACAGTAATATCAAGTTACCAGTGCCAGGTGATAATAGGATCTACTGTGGTCATGGTTGGATGGCAAAGTTAGAATATCAAAATCAGTTCTCAGATGATGCTAGTCTAGCAATAACTCTAATGTATTCTTTCAGAAAGACAAAAGACATTCTTCTCCCGCAAATCCGAGACTACTTGTTTCGTGTAAAGCAAGTTGTGAAGATTACATTGTCTGCTGATCCCACTTTGGATGGGAACAACTTTCTGGTTCTAGCCATATGCGGTGATAGACTGTACTCCATCAAAGGAGGACAAAAGTGTTGGACTTGGAAGCCTATGCTTGACGGGTGCAGTGCTGCTACTTATTATGAAGGGCGAGTGTTCTCAGTTCACTGCCTAGATACTTATACGCATAGCATTTACAACAGTTCAACTCTGCTTTATGAGATAAATCTTCAGGATCATAGTCCCTCCTGTCTTGTTCAGACATATTTGGTAAAATCAACAAAGGGTGACTTGTTGATTGTTGAGAGATTGTTGGGACCAGAGGAAACCGATGGACTGATGATGCTGAGTTTCAAGGTTAGCAAGTTGGTTTTGAACCAAGATGGATCAATAACACAGCAAGTTGAGGTAAACAACATTGGGGATGAGGCAGTTTTCGTGGGCAACGATCAATCGGTGTGTGTTTCGGCTTCAAAGTTTCCCGGCTGTCAACCAAATTCTATATACTACACGAATGATGTAGTTGTGGAAGGACAAGGATCAGAAGACATAGGCATGTAATTTAGAGGATGGAAGTCATGGAACTATTATGCAGCATTATCCTCACAAGTCTATGGAGGGGAACATGGCGCCGGCAGTTTGGATTACACCACCTTTTCATAAATCATGCCCAATTGCTGAAATTCCGTCTAATTTAGACGTTAATTTTGACTTCATAACTAACTAAAAGTGCTAAAATAATTATATAACAACATAAATCGCTTTTTAGGACTATTTTTCTGAGATTTCAGGCTAGCATTTAGCCTCCCAATTAGACGAAATTTTAGCAATTTGGTCTGATTTATGAAAATTGAAAACTTTAAAAGGTAAATTTTTAAAATTAAAAGTATGGAAAATGAAATGATGTTAACCTTAAACCTCAAGGGGGTAAATTGAAATTAATCCTTTTTATTTTCTCTTGTTTAGTTGTTTTCAAATGTTACAGTATGAGAAAAGAGTGCGAAGAAGAGAAGGCAGTGTCTTTAGCCCGATGCTCCAGGCTCTTGACCTCACTTTGACACAACACTGCAAGTGAGTTTTAGCTTGTAAAATATTCTGCTGAGAACTACATAGGTCTCTAGGGTGAGTCTATGTTTTGGTGGTAGCCTGCAAAAGATTTCCTAATTAATTAGCTTCATCTGACCATTGGTAGTAACCTCCTTTATGATTCTACAACGAAGTATAGCCGTGATTATACAATATTGCATGAAAGATTTGCTAACCAAGTACTCCTACAACAGCTTAAAGCTAGCCTTAAACAAGGTAATCTTTTATCCCTTACCCGTTTGGCCTAGGAGACCAAGCAACCAATAATATTAGCAATTAATTTACTCAAAAGAAATCAATTCAACAAAGCATTCCAATATCCCAGAAACCAACAATTTAAACAACCAAATTCAGAAAGAACTATGGTTCAGTAGTTTCCTAGACACACTCGGTTTGGGTATTCTACACCAAGTAGAATTTAGTTAATCTTTATTATTATAAATCAAAGATGTGGTCATAGACTGTTAAGATTAGATAATGGGGAGTATGTACCTCCCAACGACTCGTAGAAGCAGCAGTTCTCTCCATAACATTGTTGAGGAGTTCACCAAGAAACGTTACAGAGAGATGTTGAACAAAGAAGACGAACAAGAAGAGGAATATCTTCAATCTAGACAGGTCAAAACAAGAACTTTTGCGGAACTAGCAGCTGAACTTCCCCGGCTGATGACGAACATGAGCTTGCCCTGCGGACAGGTTCAGAGGGAGCAGGACGCAGCAGCCATACAAAATTACACATCCAAACGAAAGTTAACTAACTCACATGAAGATGAAGAGCAAGAGGTCAAACGACGAAAGACTTTGGAGCAACTTGGCAAGAAAATTGAAGCCTTCAGAATAACTACCACCAAAGAAGAATATGGTAAGAGTTACAATAGAGATTTCTCAAATCTTCCATCAGATATTCTGCTTCTTATTCTGGATAAGTTGCTAGAACCCATTGACCATGCTCGTTTTGCTGTGGTACGTAAGGAATGGCAGTCTCTTGCAAAAGAGTACAACTGTGAAACCAAGCCCTGGCTTAGGGTTCTCACCCCCATGCTACTGATCCCTACCCATTCTCATGGCTCCCATGACCCAACTACCATGCTTTACAGCGTGTCTGAAAGAACATTCTACAGAAATATTAAGTTACCAGTGCCTGGTGATGATACGATCTACTGTGGTTTTGGTTGGACGGCTAAGTTACGGTATCAAAATAAGTTCCTAGATGGTATAGCAATAACTCTGACTAACCCTTTCAGAGACTCAAATGATGTTATTCATCTCCCTCCAATATCCCCAATTTGGTTTTCTAGTGCAATGCCTGAAGTGAAGATCATCTTGCCTTCTGATCCCACTTTGGATCGGAACAATTTTGTGGTTCTAGCCATATGTGATCATAGTCTGTTATTAATCGGAGGAGGACAAAAACATTGGATTTGTCCCATGAGTGACAGGTGCAGTACTGCAACATATTATGAAGGGCTAGTGTTCTCAGTTATTGATTTTGGAAGAAGTACTGACCTTGTTGTAAGATTCCGCCGCGGTAGTAACTATTACAAGCTACATGTGGCATGGCTTGGTCACCTTGATGATAAACTCCGTCTTGTTCAGACATATTTGGTAACATCAACAAAGGGAGATTTATTGGTTGTTAAGAGATTGTTGGAAGGAAGAAAGCTGAGGTTCAAGGTTTTCAAGTGGGTTGAATCCAGAGCACTGATAACTGAGGTAGATAACATTGGGGATGAGGCTATTTTCGTGGGCAGCAATCAATCGGTATGTGTTTCGGCTTCAAAGTTTCCAGGGTACATGCAGCCAAATTCTATATACTACACGGATGATGTAGCTCTGCAGGGAGAGAAAAGATCAGAAGATATGGGCATCTTCAATTTAAAGGATGGAACCATTACACAACTTTGTCCTCACAATCAGTTTGTGGAGGGGAGCAAGGGGCGGGCAATCTGGATTACACCAGCTTTTCCAGAATGCTAGCTTTCAGTTAATCGTTACTACGTAGCTAGGGGTAATTCCAGAATGGTGCATGTGTAAGCGTCTCTCGATTTCGATATATATTATGTTTCAAAAACCAATTTATGTTTCAGAGATTCCATGTCATGTTGTAGATATGACGAGTGATTCGTCCATCTATGGTTTGATACAATACCAACATGTTTTTTGAAATGTTCTTTTGTTTTAATTAATTTAGGGCCCTTACAATATTAGTGAGATTCGAAACCTTGATCTCTATAACGTTAGTTAATTTAGCTAACCAACATGTCACGACTTACCGACAAATTAATGTCATATAATCTTGGCAAATGTATTTCCTTTGGAAGGCTCTTATTACTTTTCATTGACAAACCTCTCACAAACAAAATTCGTTTTTGCCCACCAATTATTCACCGGTCACCACCATCACAACACTCTTTCAGTTATTTCACTTTGGAAAGTATACGGCATGTTATATATACGTAGAAAACTAAGATTATATGACATCAAAACAGATGTGTGATGATCAAGAATGACTAAAATTATATGAATGATCAATTATAAATGATTAATGATTAAAATTGCACCATGTATTACACCGTCACATATACACGAATTTTTGTTGTAGTGTGCTAAAAATCTACCATGATCATAAAGTTGATAACTTGATGAATGAAAATCTGGAAAATCTGGTTATTGATACAAGCAAAAAGCAAATTGACAAGCTGAGAAAAAATTACAGAAAAGCAGAACATAAAGGCTGGAAATTGGTGGCAATTGTTCTTAAGTTGATGGAATTGGACTGGGCTGCTAGGATAAGGACTGGGCCGACTGGGCTTATACTCTTAACAGTTGTATAGTTGTATCACTTGTATGTTATGATTAATAAGCTGTCCTTTGTCTAGTTTAGAAGGGACGTAGTGCTCAATTTGGGTTAGAATTGTCTTATTGATTTAGGAATTCTACCCCAACTGGAATTGAATTTCTATGTTTATGAAGTCAATTAACAAGGTGCGATCCAATCCCTACGATATTCAACTTTCAATTGAGATGGGGAGCAGTTACATCCCTACAAAGCGCTTCCAGGACACTACTTCTGAATCCAATAACAAACGGCACAGGAAGATACCTAGTCAAGAATATGTTGAAGTTGAACAAGAAGAGGAAGATCAACGTCAGACCCGTATTGGAAGACGAGCTTTCCCTGCAGATCATATGAGGAAGTTGAACCTGCCTTGCAAAAGGGTTCAAAGAGAGAAGGAACCGGAAGCAGCAGCCACACAAAATCACTATGAAGAGGAAGAGATCAGACGGGTTCGTAGACTAAACCCTAATGCTATTTCGGAGCACAATGGCACCGAAACTAAAGCCTTCGAAAAATCTTCAAGAAAATATGGTAGGAGTTACAACATGGCTGCTCCTTCCTTCAAGAGAAGCAGTAGTATTATTCACCTATCGAATTCAGACTGGGCAAGACTTGCTAATGATATTGTGTTTTCTATTCTTGATAAGTTGTTGGAACCTATTGACCATGCTCGTTTTGGTGTGGTACGTAAGGAATGGAAGTCTCATGCAAAACAGTATAACTGTGAAACCATGCCCTGGCTTAGGGTTCTCACCCCCATGCTACTGATCCCTACCGGATCTCATGGCTCCCATGGCCTAACTACAATGCTTTACAGCGTGTCTGAAAGAAAAATCTACAGAAAAATCAAGTTACCAGTGCCTAGTGATGATACGATCTACTGTGGTTTTGGTTGGATGGCTAAGTTACGTTATACAAATAATGGTAGACTAGCAATAACTCTGACGAACCCTTTCAGGAACTCAAATGATGATATTCATCTCCCTCTAATACCTCTAGTTTGGATTACTAGTGTAAAGCCTTCCGTGAAGATCATCTTGCCTACTGATCCCACTTTGGATCGGAACAATTATGTGGTTCTAGCCATATGTGGTTCTCAACTATTCTTCATCAGAGGAGGACAGAAACTTTGGACTTGTCCCATGTATGGCTTATACAGTACTTCAACATATTATGAAGGGCGAGTGTTCTCAGTTACTGCTCTTGGTACAATTGAGCTT
Organism: Fragaria vesca subsp. vesca; assembly: GCF_000184155.1. Classification (NCBI taxonomy): domain Eukaryota; kingdom Viridiplantae; phylum Streptophyta; class Magnoliopsida; order Rosales; family Rosaceae; genus Fragaria; species Fragaria vesca. The sequence continues at coordinate 5,287,815 of NC_020491.1, forward strand.
GTTGTATCAGTACTCTGCCGCAAAAGTGACTACGGGATACATGTGGCAGGGCTTGGTGGTGAACGTTGTACTCAATCCCGTCTTGTTCAAACATATTTTGTAACATCAACAAAGGGAGATTTATTGGTTGTTAAGAGATTGTTGGAAAGAAAAAAGAAGCTGAGGTTCGAGGTCTTCAAGTTGGTTAAATCCATGGCACATAACATTGGGGATGAGGTCTTCAAGATAACTGAGGTACATAACATTGGGGACGAGGCTATTTTCGTGGGTAGCAATCAATCGGTATGTGTTTCGGCTTCAAAGTTTCCGGGGTACCAGCCAAATTCTATATACTACACGAATGATGTAGATCATGTAGTTGTGGGAGGACGAAGATCAGAAGACATAGGCATCTTTAATTTAGAGGATGGAACCATTACACAACATTGTCCTCAGCAGTTTGTGGAGGGGAAGGTGCAGGCAATTTGGATCACACCAGCTTTTCCAGAATTCTAGCTTTCAATTCATCCTAAAGTAGGGTTGTTCCAGAATGGTACATGTGTAACTCTCCGATCTCGATATATATTATGTTTCAAAAACCAATTTATGTTTTCAGAGATACCATGTCATCATGTTGTAGAGATACACATCCAAAAACAGTTTCAAAAATTAAAAGCACTTTTTTTCGATGAATGTTTCGTCCATCGATGGTTTCACACAAATCATACAATACTAACATTTTTTTTTGGTTTAATTAGTTTAGGTCCTTACAATATTAGTGAGATTCGAAATAAGTCATGATCTCCAACATCAGTTAGCTAGCTAAACAACATACCACGACTTACCGACAAATAATGTCATATAATAACTTGGCCAACAGACCTCTCACAAACAAAATATACACATCCTTACAAGCTTTTGTCGACAAATGTATCAAAAAAAAAAAAAAGAAATCCTTTTTGCCCACCAATTATTCCCCCGTCACCACCTTTACAACATTTTTTCAGTTATTTCACTTTGGATCTTACAATCGTTTAAGGGACTGTAGTGGGTGAGAGTCTTCGATCAGTATACTGCCTGTCACATACTATGTAGACATCTAAGATTATATGACATTAATTAAAACAGATGTATGGTGGTCAAGAACGACTAAGATTATATATATGAATGATCGATTATAAATGACTAATGACTAGATTGCAATGTGATGTATACAAGAATTTTTGCTGTAGTACGGTCATATGTTAATAAACTGTCCTTAGTTTGGTTTAGAAGGGACATAGTGTTCAGTTTGGTTTAGATGTGTCTTGTTGGTTTAGGAATTCTAACCCAACCAGAACTGCTGTGGGTTTAGAGAGAAAACTCTACAACAGTACTATTCGATTACCGGCTTATGGTGGGAAGTGTTGTGGGTTTAGCCATGGTTGGTTGGCAACAATAGACAAATCTTGGAAGATAACTCTCCACAACCTCAAGCCTACCAGAAACAATAGGAATGTCATTCATCTCCCTCCGGTTAATCTCCTTCTCTTCAAATCATTCTAGCTACTGTGGCTTGGACATAAGCACTTTCGTCCCGAGGGTTATCTTGTCTCATGATCCAACTTCGGATCCTGAAAATTATGCAGTTCTAGTATTCTTCAATGATCGTATGGCCTTCATTTACATCAGAGGAAGAGAAAAGCATTGGACTTTTAGAACATCATATCATTCATATCTGTGGACATCACATAATAATGCCGAGTTTGTTAATGCTATGTCGTATAGAAACCAAATTTTTACAGTTAGAAATACAGGACATGGGATTACTGTGACTAGACTTGACTACGATCCATGTTGCTCTGCAATTATGAAGTATTATACAGCTACAAACGTTAATCATCCTGAAGGATGGTATTGTGAGAGGAATTATCTTGTTGAATCAACTAAGGGAGACCTCGTGCTTGTTCGGAAATTTTCTACGGATCTGGGTGACACTTTGGAAACTATTACTACCTTTATGGTTTACAAATTAATTCTCGAAGATACATACAAAGGCTCATATTGAAGCTATACTAATTTGCAGATGATTGAGGTAGAAGACATAGGAGATGATGCTTTATTCGTAGGTCATGGTCATTCAGTGTCTGTTCTAGCTTCAAACTACCCAAGGTGCAAGCCAAACTCCATATATTATACACATGCAGTACCTGGTGAGTATGGTGGTACAACATGTGAGATATGTATCTTCGATTTAGAGAACAGAACCATCACACAAATTGATTCCCTAAGAAAATGGGATTCAGGCAGTTATGCGCCCTTTTGGTTCTTACCTTCCCTTGTATAGAAGACTTCGCACAGTCTTCGTCAGTGTTTTTTGTTTATTCATCAAGTAATTTCAAATCAAGTGTAGTCGCTGCAAGTTTTATTCTCATTTGTTGTTTTCATAATAGACACATTTAGTTGAGGTTGAAGCAAATGCCGTGTACGTTTTCATGAATTAACAATAATAAATATCTACTTGGTTAACCACTGCAAGGTAATCTAATGGTTATTGGCTAATTGCCTAGTTGGGTGTGCTCCTCAACCTAGATTCGAATCACGACCAGGGGAGGGGCTGCAATGCCTTTCTGGCTATCTGGGCCCCCAACGGATTAGTCATTGGGCCTAAGAAGTCTTTGGGATACCGCGATATTAAATAAAAAATAAAAAAATAAAAAATATCTACTTGGTTTGCTAAAAAACACGACCAAGGTGATTTCTACATATATGAAGGTTGATTTCTATAATTATTATTATTTTGAATCTAATTAAATTAAAACCATAAGGTGATGCTTGTTGAAGCAAAATCAGACTGGAGTTGCATCATCCCCTTGTTCTGTGATGTATCTTTTCATGAGACTACACTTTTTGCAAATATTTTCCCTTGTAGAATTGTCCAAGTGTTTAGGTCTTGCATACTGCTATTTGCAAATACTTTTTTATTATATTTCAATAAAAACTTGATTCCTAACACAATTGGGTCCAAAATAATCCTAGATTCCTAGTCCATAATGGAATAGAGCTACATATAAGTGATATAACCCACAAATGTGGCTCTCTCTATATATGTAACCACCGTTTTCACTTTCGACTCCCAAATTAAGAAGTCTTGCAATTCAATCGAGATTTGATTTTCAATGGAGAACGATAGCAATCTGAAGACATGGGTCTCCGACAAGTTAATGACCCTGCTCGGATATTCCCAACCCGTAATTGTTTACCACATCATCGCCGTGACGAAACAAGCAACCTCGCCGGCCGGCGTGGTCGACATGCTCGTCAAGTCCGGTTGGTTCTCCACCGCCGAGACGACGTCGTTCGCAGAAGAAATCTTCGCCAAAGTCCCACATAAGGCATCTGTTGATCTTAACCAAAACATAAAACCACCTAGGGTTTTTCGTCGTAAAAGGTACGATCTCGTGGACGATGATGAAGAAGAACAAGAACCAAAACAAGAAGAGGGAAAGAAAAGACGAACATGCCCTGAAGATGATGAAGAAGAAGATCAGAGAGCGAGGGAGCAACTGGAGAGGAATTTGAAGGAGAAGGACATAGCAGCCACGAGAAAACTGACAGATAAGCCAAACCCTAATCGGAGAAGATCGTCGAGCAATGCTGATCATGACATTGAAGCTTTGCGAGAGCGTTCGAGGCAAGAGTACTTAAAGAAAAGGGAGCAGATGAAACTGGAGCAGATAAGAGACGAGGTAGAAGATGAGAAGAAGCTATTTGAATGTGATAAGATGACTAAAGCGGAGAAACGTAGAAACAAGTACAAGGAGCAAGTGTTGAAGCTTGTGGATAAGTATGAAGCTAAGGATGATGATGTCAATCAATACCGGATTCCGGAGGCCTACGATGACATGGAGAGTGGTGTTAATCAGAAGAAGAGATTATCCGTGGCGTTTGAGCGATACAAGGATGAAGAAGTGAAGAAGGTTGGTGCACATGCAGAGCAGGAAGCTTGGGAGGATCACCAAATTGGAAAGGGAAGGTTTAGCTTTTCTTCAAAGAATAGAAGAAGAGAAGGTAATGATGAGTATGAGTTTGTGTTTGACACCGTCACAGATATGGTTGAGTTTGTCAAGGGGTCAGGGATCAAGGGAGATGATGATAACTTTGATGAGGACGATGATATGTTACTTGAATCGAAAGCAACAACAGCGATGGAGAAGCTGCAGGAGGAGAGGAGAGCATTACCTATGTACAAAATGCGCGAAGAGTTTCTCAAGCATGTTGAAAAACATCAAATTGTGATTATTGTAGGCCAAACTGGTTCAGGGAAAACTACACAGATACCACAGTTTCTCCATGAGGCAGGTTATACTAAGGGTGGGAAGAAGATTGGATGCACGCAGCCGCGGCGCGTTGCTGCAATGAGTGTTGCTGCGAGGGTTTCTCAAGAAATGGGGGTCAAGCTTGGGCATGAGGTAGGTTACTCTATTCGTTTTGAGGATCACACCTCTGAGAAGACTGTTGTGAAGTACATGACAGATGGAATGTTGTTGAGGGAGTTCCTTGTTGAGCCAGATTTGGCAAGTTACAGTGTGCTGATGGTGGATGAGGCGCACGAGAGAACACTCTCGACTGACATTCTATTTGGATTGGTGAAGGACATTGCTCGGTTTAGACCTGATCTGAAACTGCTCATCTCTAGTGCAACTCTTGATGCTGAGAAATTCAGTGTTTATTTTGATTCAGCTCCAATTTTTATAGTCCCAGGAAAGCTGCACGATGTTGATGTCTTCTACACGAAAGAACCAGAAGCTGATTACTTGGATGCAGCAATTGTCAGTGCACTACAAATCCATGTGAAAGAACCACCTGGTGATATATTGGTGTTCCTCACCGGACAAGAAGAAATCGAAACCATGAACGAAATGTTGAAGCACAGGACAAGAGGTCTAGGGACAAAAATTGCTGAGCTGATTATCTGCCCCATATATGCAAACTTGCCTACTGAGCTGCAACAAAAGATTTTCGAGCCTACTCCTAAAGGGGCTAGGAAAGTTGTCCTTGCCACAAACATTGCTGAAACTTCGCTGACAATAGATGGGATCAAATATGTCATTGACCCTGGATATTGCAAGATGAAGTCCTATAATCCGAGGAGTGGGATGGAGTCATTGCAAGTCACTCCTATCTCAAAGGCGTCTGCAATTCAGAGGGCAGGTAGGTCTGGTCGAACTGGTCCTGGTAAGTGCTACAGGTTATATACCGAGGAAAATTTTAAAAGTGAGTTAGATGATACCACAATACCAGAAATACAACGTACTAATCTCGCTAATGTTGTTCTTACTTTGAAGAGCCTTGGGATCAATGACTTGCTGCACTTTGATTTCATGGATCCTCCACCTGCTGAAGCACTGATAAAAGCCTTGGAACTGTTGTTTGCGCTAGGGGCACTAAATAGTATTGGTGAGCTTACCAAGATTGGTAGACAGATGGCTGAGTTTCCTGTGGATCCAATGTTGTCGAAGGCGATAGTTGCTTCAGACAAGTACAAGTGCTCAGAGGAGGTACTTTCAATTGCTGCCATGCTCTCCACTGGTAATTCCATCTTCTATCGTCCAAAGGACAAACAAATCTATGCTGACAATGCAAAGCAAAATTTTCACACTGGCGACGTGGGAGATCACATTGCATTGCTAAATGTTTATAACACATGGAAAGAGACAAATTATTCGACACAATGGTGTTACGAAAACTATATACAAGTTAGGAGCATGAAAAGAGCAAGAGATATCCGGGATCAGCTTGAGCGGCTCTTGGAGAGAGTTGAGATTCAGCTCACCTCGAATCCTGTGGATTTAGAAGCTATAAAGAAGGCAATGACTTCTGGTTACTTCCCTCATTCTGCTAGGTTGGAAAAGAATGGAGTTTATAGGACAGTGAAGAATCCACAAAATGTCCATATACACCCCAGTTCAGGGCTGGCACAAGTGCTTCCGAGATGGGTTTTGTATCATGAGTTGGTCCTCACTACCAAGGAATATGTCAGACAGGTTTCAGAACTAAAACCAGATTGGTTGGTGGAAATAGCTCCACATTATTACCAGCTAAAGGATGTGGAAGAATCGATTCCAAAGAAGATGCCTCGAGGAGAAGGGCGTGCGCCATAGATTGTTCCACTAAGTCGCAATCCTTTCTGTATTACTGTTCTGTACAAGAGTATCACTGTGTATTCTTCACTATTGTTGTTTTGTTTTTTTTTCAGTTATTTCTGGAATTCAATAGCTAAACTTCTTTTTTCTTTCTCATAACTGAAGACGAGCCAGATGGAACATGAAGCAGGTTGGTTGTTGCGCAGTCCTGAGTCCGAACGAGCTATTCAGTTGTGGTATTTACATTGAGATTGTTTTGGTCTGGGACGTGCATCTGCTTGTTTAATGTTGAATTGTCACTGAATTATTTATTTACTGTCATCTCCTTTTTATTTGATCAACTTCAATATATTTATGCCACTCAAAAGTAAAACCTCAGTTGATATTCATAGTTCAGGAATATATACGTTTGGCATGATGTTGATGGTCTCTTTTGAAGTGAGATAACTGACTAGTTAAAGTTTTAGCAGATTTGCTAGCTGTTTGTAGCATCAAAAGAGCACAGTTCATATCAACAGCCGGGTGTGGTTAAGGAGATCCGCTTATATGCAGGAGTGAAGGATTTTATCGAGATGGACTAGTTCTGTTTGAGTAGCGGCAAGAGATGTATAATGACCTGCAATTCTCATTCCACTTCCTTCTGGGAAAGACTGTTCCAGGTGTGTGTACGTTGTAACTTGTAACTGTAATCAGGCCTCAACAGTCTGATACAGATTCGCAGATAGACTCCAGGACCCAGGTTTCGTCAAGAAATTCAGGTGAAGAATGGCTTTTGTTTCTGGCATTAGGTTCAAAAGAGTGCTGAAAGTTTGAGTTTCCTGTAGCAGTGTGGCTTTACAGCCTGCAATACCTTATGCAGTACCTTATTGATCATTCAAGTTCATTCGATTTGAATTAAACTGTTGGTGCAAAGCTTTAATACAAGATGATATTGCTTGAGCACCATCATGCACCATTATGAGCAAAAGAATGGCTTTCGTTTCTGAGGGCATTAGGTTCAGAAGAGAGTTGAATGTTTGAGTGCAGTGGTTGTAAAGTCTGCAATACCTTATGCTACTCCTTATTGATCATCAAGTTCATTCGATTGAATTAAACTGTTGGTGCAAAGGTTTAATATAAGATGATATTGCTTGAGCACCATCATGCACCATTATGAGCATAAGTTTTGCATCAGCCCTTGTTACTCCCAAAAGGCAAAGATAACCCACATCACTTGAGCAGCACGATTCCTTTTGAAGGGGAAGCAAATCAAGAAAAACAAGCAAATAACACCACTTAAAATCAAACGACATACTCATCATTTAAGCAAACAAATACTCAAAACTAATGAAACAACAAAAACACGTCTTTTGTTCTCATAACACTGAAGGTCTTGCCAAAAAAGCTTAATATAATTCCAGAACCTCTACCGAGTAGCTTAATTGAAACAGACATAAATAATCTAATCATCCTCTTCAATGACCTTGGTGCCCAAGCCCTTCAGTCCTTCAGCTGGGATCTCGGCAACAGTCACAAGGGAGTATAGCTCTTCCTTTGCATCTTCATCATCATTTCTCTTGCGAGCAATGCGAACCCTGATTCTTCTGGGGACACTCCTGATTCCTCTGCTCCAGATTTGCTTGTTGAGCTTGACATCCACCCTGACATCATTGGTTCCCATTGCCTTCTGGGCAAACTTCCTGATCTCCTTGATGGCATTGGGAGCCTTCTTCTTGAAGGTGCTGCCATTCACAAACAGTACAAACAATGAACATTAATCATCTGCCCCTATAATGGAAATTGACAATACAGTACTTCCAACACAAACACGAGAACAACACAAGAATTTAAATAACTCTGGACTGATATAAATAGTTGGAGAAAAGCAACAATGAAGGATTAAAAACACATTATTTTTTATATCCCAAGATTAACACAGTCAATGGCATCCAGGTCCGAGACCATGAGACCCTTAGTACACAAAATCAAAGCCCATCACCAATTAGCACTTAGCAACAACTCCAAGCCACATATAGCTCCTCATGAAATTCTCATAAATCATACCTAAATGCAAGAGCAGTCTCACAATCTAGACCATGACACTAAACTACTAGTCTACAACAATAATGTCCAACTTTCCCCGATCGAAATCCTAAATCTCATTCCACCAATTCTCAACCAAATCCAGTTCAATAGCCCAACACCATACAAACACAAACATACATGAACAGGTTCAAATAAGAACCAACATATAAACCCAAAAAGCCACAGTCTTTCGCAAACCCAAAACCATACGAATCCAAATCCCAACCAATACCACAACAAACAGATACAAAGCTAGTAAAATCATTCCACAAACAGTAAAAAAAGAAGAAGGGGGTAAATAAAATGAATTACCAGCCATGGAGGCGCTTGTGGAGGTTGATGGTGAACTCCCTGGTCACCACCTCTTCCTTTCGTCCCTTTGTCTTCTCAACCATTTTCACACTCTCCTCTTCTTCTACAACTTTACCTGCATATCAAAACACACCATCCGCCCAAATTAGAAAAAGCATACATCTTTGATTGATTTCAGAGCATTAAGATTAGGGTTTCATGTTAAAGGCTTGAATTGATTGGAGAGAGAAGAGGAGAGAGAGAGAGAGAGAGAGAGAGAGAGAGAGAGAGGAACCTGGAGACGACGCAGAATGAGGGGAAGGAGGCGCAGAGCTAAACAAGAAGAGATGCTAAACCCTAGTTTACTCACCTTTATAAGGCCCCTCCATCTTACTCGGGCCTTCTGTTTATTCATACGACCCGTCGTTGGTATAACCACACGACGCCGTTTTAATATATTTCCCTCACTGGAATTTCACAATTTCTTTTTTGTCAAAATAACTGTGTTCCTTCTTCTTCTTCTTCTTCTTCTTCTTTTTTTTTTTAACCAAAATATTCTCCCTTGAAATCATGTTTTCTAAGAAATTTGAGAACGATGACGATGAGCTCGACTCAATTTTTCGTTTTAATTCTAGAAATTAGAAAATTAAGAAATTAATTAAAAAAATCACGTCTAGATTTTTCCGATTCATCACTTGAAGTAATTTTTTTTGATCAGGTATATATCACAACTCCTCACAACCTCTCACTTATTAAGGAGAGACTATGCCGCCAAACCAAATAGTATTGGACACTTGAAGTAACTCTTAAGAATCATGTTTTAGTGTTTTACTGATTGTGAGAGTATATTACATGAGTTTCAACAACAAAAAGTTGATGTAGATTTGATATCCTTGATTAGAACATTGTACTCTGTTTGAGAGATTGATATGCAATGTTCATTTCTTCTTCAAAAGGATTTATTGGAGTAAATTGTTCACTCTATGGGTAACATTTTTCCTCTTGGTAGGTTGGTAATTTGAACAAGAGGGCAGAAGCATTTTCGTTTTCCATTTTATCAACTAATCCATCTGACCCTTCTTTTCTTGGCAAAGTATGACTGTAGTCACTGGTTGGGATAGAAAGTTCCAAGACTTCCTACCATTGATGCAAGAAAAATGAAAACTATTTCTAAACTAAAACTAAATAATCTACCCCTTGTCCCAAATTTTCTGTCCCAAATATATTACTGAAGAAACAAGAAACACTTCTACATCTAATGGAGCTACAAAGAAAATGAATGCTCATGTTACAAGCCTTCAATGGCGGCCATATATATCAAAATGTGTATTCTTTCCATCTTACCCTCCTGTTTCAGTTCTGGCTCTACAAAAAACCATGCTACAGTTTAGAGATGAGAAGAAGTTCCTTCCTAATTTGTAACAGGAACCTTCACATTTCCAAGGTATCTAGAGCTCTGCTATGTAAAAGTCACCTAGGATTTTAGTGCGCACTTCGTGAACGTCTCCACAAGCTAAGACCCAAAACTGTGAGACCAGCAAGCCCGGCTAAAATCTGCCAGACCCAGCAAACTAATTTGTTATAAAGCAGTTCAGAAGTAATTTGAGAACATCAATCCATGAACAAATTTGACTAGAGTAACTCACCTTGGCATCTCTACCAAAGCTGGTCGTAGATCGAAAGAATGAATGCAGTAACTTAAAGCGAGAAGTACGGGGCATTAAGATTACTACAGTGTACTGCTTTTTACAAGGATAAGGTAGTATGTTTTGTAATGCTAACTGCGCTGTTCCTGGGGTCAGAGATTGTCTAACTTTTAACCGACCTTCCTCTTGAGTCTGCAACAAAGACATAATCACAGTTAATATAATCATTTTGAACTGTTTCCACGACCAATTCTACCATAAACCCTTGCTTAAAACATTTAGCTGAAACCCTAACTGAGCTTAATGATATCAGATGCAGTAGACAAGCATGCCTATAGTGACCAACCTCAAAACAAGTGCCGACATCGCCAGAGTATATCCTTGACTGGTAGCTGTGTAAAATCCTCTCCAGCCAGTAGTAATTCTCCTGAAATAGCATCCCATCTATTAAATTCATATCTCCCTTTCAGGAAACTACATATAGTTGGTGATTATCATTAACAACCTAGTTGAAGTATTTAGTATCCTACAATTTAGAGTTGAAAACTGCCTTAACAACAAATGGACCCTATTGTAACAAGAAATCACCTGAATCCCATTTTCATGGGCTCTTTGCTCAATTTCAAGGACGGTTGAGACATCCTCAGTTGAAGGCCCTTCCTCTTGAAGACGTAATATTTCATCCAAAGTAAGATCGACCTGTTAAATGGCATTGAAGAGCTAGTTGACTGACCATTCAATTAAAAAACTAAAAATAAGTACATGTACAGCAAAAAATTCACGAACCAGCTTCGAGGAAATTTCTGGATCACAAGAAAAATTTATGCTTATATCTCCACGAACATTAGCAGTTCTGGAAGGCTTATTACCGCCTAGAAATACTGAAACGCCCACAGTGTAGATCTGCAGCATAGAGGTAAGAGTTGAACCAAAGATGAGGATGAATAATAGAATAAAAACTATGACGAGTTCCAGGATATATTCAAACCTGTCCATGCTTGAACCGGAGAACCTGCATTATTTTTGTTTCAAGAAGTTTGCTCAGGAAACCAACAAGGTGAATATCTTCTACCTGCCATTTGATGGGTTTTGTCCAGCAACAATATTATCAGTAAAACTGAACTCTTCAAAGGCCACATCATGAAACATCAGATGCTTTGTAATGATATAGGAAAAGAGAGCCACGCACCATGGTTCCATTATTCAGCTCCACAGGAAAGCAAAGCTGGACAGAACATTGTTCTTCCACCATAGGGCTGCGTACCACTTCTCTACAAGCACATCCAGTTAGCAGGGTTTTGAATCCGAACAGTAGTAAATACTCAGACATGCAATAAGATTTTCAAGTAATACTGTGGGACATCTTAGATTTCAGACAAGTATAGAAATCAACGATATTCAAACAGAGTTGGAATGGTGCTTAATTAAATCATTATCAGATAAAGGTTCTTTTTATAAGACATCCCTACTGTCTTTCGTATTTGAAACACCTTCAACCACCAATACAAAACAATATGTTCTTCCAATAATGGGTTTCTACTGTAGTGTACCTTATTATGGTCTTTGGAAAAGTGAATGGCAGTCCTGTCAGGTCATCGCGGTTATATTGCATGAGAGGTTCTGGAGGCTTTGGTATTCCGCCCTGCACAGAAAAATCACATACCTGTTAAGATATATAGTCCAGGCATTGGTAGAATAGAAACAAGACGAAACTTACCAAGTATTGCAATATTAAAGGAACTGCTATAGAAGGATCGATATTCCCAACAATGACCATAGAGAAAGTTGATGGATCCTTGAAACATTTGTTGAAATATTCACAAGCTTTCATTGGATCAACTTTCTGAAGATCTCTTAGTCTGGTAGGCTGGAAAAATTTAGAATTTAACCCAAAGTTAAAACTACAGCATACAACATGTAACAAAATCTATAATCAATATACTGTGGGCATCATACCCTAAAGAAATAGGAGTTCCCATAGTTTAGCTCCTTCACACGATTCGCAAATGCAGCATAAGGATCCCTGTCTTGATTACGGACCATTTCTTCTGCCATTTGCATCACTATTTTGACATCTTCTTCTCCTGGTGTTACATGTGTGGTAAATAGTTGATAAACAAGCTGCCAGAACAAATATTAATAAGCATTTGCAGCTTCATCTAACCTTGGAGAGCAATGAAAATAAAGAGAACACAGGCTCTAGCAGTGATGACAACTCCATGTTTAAATTTTCTTAATTTAAGTTTTAGTTCTTTTTCTACAAACTACAGCAATATAGTGATCATTATCTCCTACTCATTATTTGCAGGAGACCAGCGAAAATCATGCAGCATACCTGCAAGGCAGTTTCTAAGTCTGAGGGTGAACAATCACCAGCAAAGGTTCTTGTGTATGCTCCAAGCTTTGTGCTGACTTCAGCCCTCTTACCCGCAAGCATATCCATCAGAACTGAAGGTCTATAACCATATACACCAATTTCTCCTGCAATAGTTGGTCCCATCGAGCAAGAGAAGTACTCACTTTCAACAAGTTCAGATAAGCCCCCATATGAGAACCCTGTAAAGATGACCTACCGAAACAAAGTATCTATAAGACTCAAAGCCATTACTTCACATATTACACAACTTTCAGATCTGTAGTGCTCCCATAGAACAGAATGCCATTATTATATGGAAAATTTCTCTCAAAATGATTGGAAAGGACAGTACTAGATACACTCATATAATAACTTCTTTTAACCTACCTCTGACCAATCTCAGTATTGAAATACCATAAAGACAAGCATGATTGAAGTTGGCATAAACTGCAACATCACCAGAAAATTTCATAGAAGAATTTGCAAAGCATAGCTAAACATTGGATAATGGTTGGTGATGCCTAGCTATAAGCCATGTCCCCTATATTAAGATTACAAGACCTGTAGAGGATACCATTTACTTCTGTGTCATATCCACCTCATTATTTAGTTTTAACATTAATAACTGTTCATTTGGTGCATTGCAAATAGAGTTTTATTTTCCTTCCCCCAGCAGTACAAATTAGAGATCCATTACAATGATGAATATTGTCTTGCGTTCATAACTTCATGTACACAAAACTGACTGCCAGATAGACAGCGTTTCCTTGGATAAGTCCTGAACTACAGATATTGCATTGCTGTGACAGAGTTGTACCTGATCATCAAGAAAGTCTGTACTCTTATAGCAAACTCTCATGCCATTCGATAGAACCAATTCAGTAGCTCCAATATTTGGATATTCACATTGCTGCACAATGTTCCTGAAACAATAATTTAATGAGGCTAAGAATACTTGACTATAGTATTCACAAAACAGTATGAAAGAAATTACAAGCTAATAACCAGTGATGAGAAGTTAAGGTCCATCGTTACCCTGGATTAGGTTTTGTGCTAACAATTTCTTCTGGAATATGTTCTTCATCCCATGGAGAAATGATTCTTTCTTCCTCAAGAGCACTGATTTTAGATACAACATTTTTCAGATCATCTACTATTGCAGAAGCTCGTGGTTCAATTGTCTTAATGACACAGCTGCATGATGTTTGTAACTTCTCAGCAAATTTGGATATCTCTGCTGCTGTTATAGCTACAGGTATAAAAGTTTTGATGAGTAGAACAATATATTGTCATATAGTTGTGAAATCAATACATTTGGATATGCAAGGACTCACAAGGTAGAAGGGTCTTCTGGAGTTGAGCCTCATACTCAATCCCAATAACAGGTTCATTACGGAGAAAATGCTGCCAGAGAAAAAGGTGAATGAGTTTTCAATTTCAATACAAAGGTCCTTAATATCAAAGATATGAAACCACAATTTGGAAATACCTGTAAATATTCATCTCGCAAGCTAGTTGACTGCATTTGATCACGTTCTAAATATGCAGATTCAATCTCTGACATCAGTAAAGCTCGAACTGTAGACACTTCCCGTTCTGAAAACCCATGTAGCCGCACCCTGGCAACCTGAAACATTAGGTGTTAAAATAATGAGTTTAAAATTGAACAAAATCAAGTAGAGTTCTTGTAATAGATGAAAAACATACCTCAATCAGCATCGACTCTAGGGCCTGAATCGTTCCCTTTTCTTTACAAGATGAAGTAATCATATAAGCCTTCAAAGGATTAACCAGAACATCCGCGGAAGTTGAGCATGAAAAGAATGGTGGATCTTTTCTACGAGCTATTTTAAAGAACCTCTGGTTTAGAGCATAGAGGAACATTGACTCTGCCAGTAAATCCCTATAGTCCCTCACAGTATTGAGCTCATCAGCTGGAGTCTTATAGCTAATAATCACTGCAGACTACACAGAACAAGTTCAATATGTAAAATGACAAGTTCTACATATATCACTTGCATTTTTTGTAAACATGAACATCAATTGACACAAATAATATTAAGATTTATTCATGTACTAACCCCGGTTGCCTCAGATTCAATGAAACATGAATAACGTGGCTCTTCATGAGATGGAACTTGATATGTTGGTATAAGTGCACGCTCAGGTGCGGAAATTTTATGCCCAAATTGATTCTTTATCAACTCAACTACACTCTGAAATGGAAAGAGTGTGTTAAGACATCTTGACTACAGATTATGATTATACTTCAAATGAGAAAATTAACGAGTCAACAACATCTGACCTCAGTATCAGGGAAATCTCCTACAGCTATCACTGCCATATTGCTTAAATGGTACCACTTCTGATAAAATTGCTTCACAGTCTCAGGAGAAACAGTTCGAATTACCTTCTCTAATCCAATAGGTAAGCGCTCAGCATACTGCAATCAAGGTAAGTTAAACGACTAAGATACGCTTGGTAAAACTTGTAAAACAAAGACTAAACGAGTTCACCTAAAAATAATAGCATCCTCGTATAATATAGTTCACTTCTCCTATTACTAGGTTTGCGACATCTTTTTGAGTTTAGACAAAGTTCAAAAACTTACGTAAAAACTAGTTCCAAGTTACAACCTTCTATCACTTAAGTTGCATGGTGCATTACACCATGATAGACTAAAGTTTACATGAAACTAAATCTTATACTTTCAGCCTAATTGTATAATCAGTACATGCGTACATTACAAGTGATGGCTAATGATGGAATTAAAAATCTCCTCTACAGAGGGTTGATTTTTATTTAATTTATAGAAGCAGTACCTTTGAACCGGCCATCATCAAAAGCCAATGAGCATCCTGCATCCTTCCCGTAGCGTTTCGATTCCCTCTGTACTCTTCCATAACAGCACCTCTCTCTCTTTCTAAATCGTCTCTTGAGACACGAATCTGCGCAGTTCCTGTAGTTAAAAGCAAGTAAAAATTGCTGAGGGCTACTGAACAAGGTAAAAATAGTTAATACCTCAGAACTGAATTCTGCCAATACAGAAATCGCCTCAGATAAGAGTTCATGCTTGTCAACAGGAACAAATAACTCATAAACAGTGTCATCGGCAGACGTCACCGCATTCTGGCAAGCCCCAAATTCTGCCCCAATACTCTCAAGAAATCTGACTATATCATGATTTGTGTACTTCTGAGTAGCACTGAAAGCAAGATGCTCAACAATGTGAGCAACTCCTCGTTCTTCCTCCTCTTCCAAAACTGACCTGCCATGACCCCAATAACATCAAAAACCTCAACACATTCAGCCATACATAAAGGTTCAATCTTTAACCAATACATTGCTCACTTTCAGCATCTATAATTAAAACCTCCCTTAATTCTCTTCTGGGTCAATCACATTATCCATAATTCCACACCAATACACTTATTTCACCAACCCCAAAACTCAAAACTGCACTAGTTTGACCACACAAACACAACTAACCCAAGCAACACCAACCAAGAAACAAACAAACATACCCAATACAATGAAAAACAAACCAAATTCCATCCAATTATGAACAAAAGCAGTAAACAAAGCATTTACATATTCACATACCCTACTTTAACAGCAAGAGCGAGGGCTGCTCTCATTTTGGGCTTAGAATTGCAACGAACATAGTAAGATAGACCATTGTCAAGCCTCCCATAGTCAACCCCAACAGGCTTGTCTCCCAGAACTTGGTCCATATCAACGTTCACCAGCTTCAGTGACCTGAACCCGGTTTTCTTCACCATGCTTGAACTCCCTCCCGGAAGCAAATCCATCACTCTCTGCTTTCCTTCCGATTACTCTTTTTCTTTTTCTACATAGATTTTAGTATTCACTGTGATGGCTGCACCGTCTAGTCAGTGCTTCTTGGGCTTTGAAGCCCATAAGTTGTGAACTTGGGTCGTCTTTGTTTGTAAAGCTTGGGCCTTTTCCTGGTCTCCGGTTTCATCCTCTGTCACTCCATCTCCGAACACTAAGTCTAAAACCCAGCAACACAGAGAGGGTTAAGGTCTTAAAGACTGAAGCTTTTCTCATTTCTTTGTGTAAAGTTTGAACATTTTTGCTGAAACCATGGCTCTCCTACACTCATGTTCACCTTTTCTTCATACAAGCGTTTGCTTATCTGTACTTTCCCGCCAGAAACACTGCCAGCCGCCGGTTTGGGCCGTCGGAGGTCAGACCAAGACGTGTGTATTGGTTTGTAAAGCTGGTGGGGGAGTGAAGTTTGATACCCAGAAAGAGAGTGAAGGAGAAGATGGAGGGTTTGGTGAAGATGGGTTTTCGAGTAGGAGTGGGTTTGTGGGGAGAGGAGAAGGGAAGGAGTTTGATAGAGACCCTGAGTTTGCTGAAATAATGGGTGCTTGTCTTGATGACCCACAAAAGGCTAGGTCCAAGGTGAGTCTTACTTTGCACTAGTGGGATTTCTCTGCAAATTTGAGCTATGTTAATTTGGTAATGGTAGTTTTGGTTTGAGTTTTGAGGAGTTTTTATGTGTGAGTTTGAAGGGTTTGACATGATTGCAGATGGAGGAGAGGTTGAGGAAGAAAAGGAACAAGATATTGCATACAAAATCTGGTTCAGGGGAACCCATGAGAGTTGTATTCAATGAGTAAGTTTAAGAAGATTTGGAAAACAAAGCAATTTGTTCTTCTGATTCATAGCCAGTTTTCTAGAGTGTACCTACTGTCATATTTAACATAAGCAAATGACATAATGGCTTGCTGTTATTGAATTACTCTTCAGAATGTTGTGAGTTTGTTCATAAACGAATTCATATGAGCTTTCTCTTATAGGATTATATTTGTGGTTACCTTACACATTGCTATGCCTTTTGTCCAATATGTTATAGGTTCGCTAATGACACTCTGTCATCATGCCCAGAACTAATCTGTACCAATAAATTTCCATTGGTTATGTATTGTTTGTCTAGCTATTAGTCTTGCATGTTCAATATCTGCTATAACAATGAAGATTATCAGTGCATCTCTTTTATTAACTTTTTTCTTGACTCCTGGCTCTACCAGCTTTAGTTTCTCAAATTCATACATATGGTTCGAGTTCTACAACACTCCATTGGAACAAGATGTTTCCTTAATCTCGGATGTAAGAAACTTATCTTTACTTGATAATGTATCGCTCTGTGAATGATATGAAGTAATTTAGTTGATCTGGCTTGTGTCCAGACTGTTCGATCATGGCACATCATTGGACGCTTGGGTGGATGCAATTCCATGAATATGCAAGTAAGATTTCAGTTCATCTTTAAAATTTGAGTAAAACTCTCTCTTAGTAGCTGGTAGTCAATGCATATATCATCAATGACTTTGTAGTTTGTACCAATGTTCTTGCTTAGAAAGTAACATGTGAGTTTTTGAACCCTATGAGCTTACCCACTTAACTGTTACTCATGCAGTTGTCACAATCCCCTTTGGATAAACGACCAAGTTATGATCCCATTCAGGGAGCGAATGTGACACCAACTACATTTTACAATATTGGAGATCTTGAGATTCAAGACAACTTGGGACGTGTTTGGTATGTAGCTTGTCTAGAATTGTGGAACTGTTATAATCCTTCACAGTTTCAGGCTATGTTGATAGAGTTATATACTGATTCTCTATACAATTGGAGACAGAATCGTAGATGATTCTTGCTCATCTATTGGATATATTTACTGACAGGGTGGATATCGGTACTAAGGAGCCACTAATACTGGATGTTCTGATAAATGCATTGACTCAGATAAGCTCCGAGTATGCTCCTCAAATCCCTATATCTACTCTGTTTCTTTATTCACCTTTCTTCTTTCCAACAATGCAAATCCATAAGTAAAAGACATGATCTTTTGTTTACAGTAGTTTTATAGTCATGTTGTAGTAATGAGCATTTCCAAAGACAAATAGTTGTTGATGGGTGATTCCTTCAGTGTGAACTGTGAAGTACTTGTGGCCTTGTGGGAATGTAGTCAGATATTTGCATAAGCAGGGACATCTTGGATTTACATTCTTCTCTTTTTGGCCAACTGTTTTCTTGTTCTACTTATTCTTTCTTTGAAGCCGGCCAGGATTGAAATGCTTCTAAAGCTTCTATTTTGTGGTACTTTTTGCTCTGCAGCTTTGTTGGGATCAAGAAAGTGGTGTTTGGTGGAACTGAATTTGAACACTGGAAGGAGAACTTGACGTCAGAAGAAGCAGGTTATACTGTTCACAAGATTTAGCCAATTTGATATGCAACGATCTTTATACTAGCAGAATCATTTTGCTCTCAACATCTGATGATTGAGGAACCAAGACCGAGTACCAAATCAATGATAATTTAGAATCCTGTACTCCATGTTCCGATTGTTGTTGTATATGTACCAGCGCTTAAGAGAAAAGTGACCGAGAGGGAACACAATTCAGTCCGGTAATTTAGCTTGTAAAGTCTCCATTTTTAACAAGGGTAGATTTTTCACGTCTCTGTTCCAGCACTTGCACTTACTGCGTAATTTTTTCCCTCTTTCTTGCTCGAACAAGGTTTATACTTGTAAACCCAAGCATCCTATAGCATTCTATGGCTCTTGGTTCCAATAGTAGGTATTAAAACAGCGTTTCATTTTGAAAGAACAGAAAGGGTAACTAAAGTACAGAGGAAAAAGCATAAGCTGCTGAGTTTCTACAAAGTTCAAAAATAACACAGTAAAGGCATAGAGCTCAATTACAATGCAAGCCTCTGTATTACGCGACCTACCAAGTCCCAACCACTCTAACCCTAAAGATTGCAACACAGTATCACATGCAAGGGCACCAACCAAAAACTTGGAGTCCTTTAAGATGACTCGACCATACTCGTGCTATGCTGAGATACTTTCTCTGCTATTGATTTGATCTCATTCACTCTCTCATCAACTAACTCCTGAAGTTGCTCCGCCTGTGTCGGCTTGTTTTCATCTACCTGAACAGTACTAGTAGCTTCACCAGCATTGGACTTGAACAGAACAAATGACATCTCCGGTATGTATTCGCTTGGAACTTCAATTACTTGCTTCCCACCAGTCCCAGATTCTTTTCCTATGATATCTTCCTTCATGCGATTAGAAACAATGCTCACAAAATCCTCCATGTACTTGCTCACTGGATCGAGGCCAAGATAGATGAAGACCTCCCAACATTGCAGAAATTGTTTCTTGTTGATCTTCAAGCTTTTCCTCACATCCTCAATGACTCTTGTGGCTGGCATCAGTCGAGGGATGCTCGTTTTCTTTGACAGTTTTCCTCGTGTCAGATTTGAAACAGCCAAATTGACTGCATTGCGAACAGAATCTAATTTCTGAAGGCGTAGCACATCAACACAAGTGCGTACATGTTGGAAGTAGTCCAATGGTTCTTCTACTGTGAAGTCATAGACATCTTCAGATACTGCAACATGATTGAGAACCTCTAGAATGTACCGTCCATAACCCTTATGCTGGTAAGGAGGCAATACGAGAATCTGCCATAAAAAATAAGTGTTGATGAAAAATTGCTAAGCGAATATAGCATGCATAACTGATATTGGCAAGGAGCAAACCTGGCTAAGTCGCAACCGAGAACTGTCTGGATAATGATAAAAACGATACAGAGCTGTAAAGCCGAGCAATATATTATAGATGTCCCCTTGCTCATCTGTTTTCTTCTTGACCAGGAGATACAACTCCCAACATGGATCCAATACATCAATTGCACTGGCACCTGATTCAAGAAAACAACACCAGTTAAACCTTAAAGTGACATTCTGCCACTAAAGCAACGCTCACCAAACGAAAAGAAAACAGGAGCTGTTTATTAGATAGATAAATTACCATCAACAAGAAGAAACACAAGAGGAACCAAGCGACTGTATAGGGGTCCAGCAGCTGACTTGCCCACAACCATGCGGATAGCCTGACCATAATGTTGTTAACAAATGCTTCTACGTTTTATCAACAAAAGAAACACGTTTGGCAATAAAAATCACCTCCACATCAGAAGTAGATGAAGCCTTGTGCTGCAACACCTCCCCGTCTGAGATCATGGATCTGCACACAATTCAAAGGTGAAAATCATGGAGATAAGTAAATAATAAAAAAATACGAAAATCATGACTATAGTTTGATCTGAATATAAAAATCCGTGATCCATTACCTGATGAAATTTCTCTGAGTTGAGAAGGTCTGAAGGAACTCCTCTTTACTGGCAACAAGGGTCTCACCAAATATTTTCTGAAGAACAATACCAACTAATCATGAGAACTGACAGACTAAACTGACTGATGATATAAAATGGTAATCAGTATATACCTCAAGAGCTGATTTCAAATCTGTGATTCCTTTACCTCCCTGTTAACATTTAACACAATCAGTACAATATACTTGACCAGCACAAATAGAAGCATACTAATAGCAAACAGATAGATGCAGAAAGAGCTAGAGTACTACAATGACAGTGCTTACATCAGCTGTGCTCTCAAATGCAATATCAGCATATGCATCAAACGATATACTGCTAACCCATATGGTAATCTGCATTTGATAAAGGATTAAAACAATTTACTCTCAATCATATTCAAGCTAAACAACAATCTAGATTAATAGTATCATCAACACAAACGTCAACAAAAATGGATAAGAATTACCTTCAATCCTTTGTAACCATATATCTTCCCATCTTCCTCAAAAAAGCTATTCAAGTCAACCGGATCCAAACAAAAACTGTTTGCAGCATCCACCTCTTCTTTGCTAGAAACTATGGATAAAGAAAGTAGATCAGTTAAAGGAACCTGGAATTAGATAAAACCAGAATCATAGCATAAGAAAAACTTATATCATATACAAAGTCATTACAAGACTCCGAACACGTGTTACTGATTGATTATACGACACTAAGATCACTTGTTTACTTGCTAAAACCATACTTAAATAGCCAATTGCAAACTCAAGTTTCTCTCTAATAAACCCAAAGGGTGGCCCCAGTTGGATCTAAAGCACACAATCAGTGGAATATACAGAAATCATATCCATTCTTTCTCTCATTCAGAGTTACAAGCACAACTCACAACGCATTCACATTCACTGACCAGGTGCCGAGTGAGAAGGTAATTTGTTATTCACTGACCGACTCTCATGAAATTACTAATTTACCATTAAACAAGAGTTTCAACTTTTCAACCAAATGAACAGAGCATAGCATAGCATCTATTCGCAACAATCTCCATCTAAATCTCTATTATCTGGGATGTTACCCAAAGCGAAAAGCCACAGATATCCTAGCAAATTCAACAAAATTCCCACTAATACTAGTACCCAGCTTGACCGATATTGACTAACCACTGTAATTACTAAGTACTAAACAGCCTATTAAGAAAAATTTCAAGAATAAAATTGTAAAGTAAAACCTAATCAGCGAATAATAACAGTAGCATCAGCAAAATTAAATCAGATTAACGCCGATATTAAAAATAAATAAATAAACAATCATACCCAGAAAAATCTTGATGCAATCCTTGGCCTCCACTCCAGCATCTGCTCCCAAATCGACGAAAAAAAAAACAAAACAAAATCAACAAATTAGGTCCGAAACAAAAGAAACAGCGACGGAAACAAAATTAGAGTAAAAATGGTTGGAGAAATTGAAAATTGAGAGGACTGACCGACGCTGGAGAAGCCGACGCGGCGGCGTTTCTTGGGCTCGAGAGTGTCGTCGGCGGGGGGTCCTTTCTTCTGGCCCATCGGTGGTTAGGGTTTTGGGGAGCGGGAAATGAGAGCGGGAAAAGTATTGACTGTTAGAAATGGAGGCAATTGGGGATTCAGGGATATTTATAGCATATCCCGGTGAAGATGCTCCAGTCTCAACTCTCACGCGTATCGCACGTGATGTCCATTTTGAGTGGGCCGATCCGGACCAGAATGGAGTCTTAGGTTAGGTGTTCATCACTGAAACACATGGGGAGGGGATACCTCGGTTTAGGTCTTATTAATTGCCATCCCTAAAATATTTCCGCCACACTTGGAAAATCTCCGTCCGCTTTCCGTTTCATTATCTTTCGAGCCGAGACAAATAAAGCCATTAGCCATATACGAGTGAGATTGCCGGTGCTAGTGCCAAAAGAAAATGAGGTATTGTCCAAAAGACGGGCCTAGGAAGGTCATGGCGAAAGGTTTCCGATGTCAAAAGACGGGCCTAGGAGGGTCATGGCGAGCCCTTGGTGAGTCATAGCGGCCCCTTGGTGGCCCTAGGCGGGCCTAAGAGGGTCAAGGCGGCCCATTGGCGGCCCTATGAGGGCCAAGGAGGGTCTAGCAGGGTCAAAACGGGTCTAGGAGGGTCAAGGCGGCCCCTTAGTGACTCTAGGTGGGTTAAGACGAGTCAAGGCGGCTCTAGTTGGATCTCGATGGGCCTTAGGGAGGTCAAAACGGCCCTAGGCGTGTAAAGGCAGCCCATTAGTGGGTTAAAACGGCCCCTTGGCGGCCCAGGCGGGTCAAGGCGGCCCTCGGCGTCCCCTTGGAGGGTCAAGGCGGCTCATTAGTGGCCCTAGATGGGTTTTGACAGCCCCTTGGCGGGTCAAGGCTGCCCTAGTTGGGTCTCGACAAGACTTAAGGAGGTCAAAGCGGCCCTAGGCGTGTAAAGACAGCCCATTGGCGGGTCAAGATGACCCCTTGGTGGCCCTAGGCAGGTCAAGGCGGCCCCTTGGTGACCCTAGATGGGTCAAGGCGGCCTCTTGGTGGCCCTAGATAGGTCAAGACAGCCACTTGGTGGCCTTAGGAGGGTCAACGCGGGTTAAGGCGGCCAAGGGTAGCGCTAGGTGGGTCAAGGCGTCCCTTTGGTGGTCCTAGGCGGCCCTAGGTGGGTCTAAGAGGGTCAAGGCAGCCCTTTAGCGGGTTAAGGCTGCCCTTTGGCAACCTTAGACTGGTGAAGGCGGGCCCTTCGTGGCCCTAGGCAGGTCAAGGCGGCCCTAAACGGGTTAAGGCGGCCTCTAGGCAGGTCAAGGCTGCACCTTGGCGGCCCTGGGCAGCCCCTTGGTGGCACTAGGCGGGCCTAGGAGGGTCAAGGTGGCCCCTTAGCAGCCTTACACGGGTGAAAGGGCCCCCTTGGCGACCCTAGGCAGGTCATGGCGGCCGCTTAGCGGCTGCTTAGTGACCCTAGGCAGGTCAAGACGGCCTCTTGGCGGCCCTAGGTGGGTCATGGCGCCCCCTAGGTGTGTCTAGCAGGGCCAAGGAGGGTTAAAGCGGGTCAAGGCGGCCTAAGGTGGGTCAAGGTGGGTCAAGGCAACCCTAGGCGGGCCTAGGAGGGTCAAGGCGGGCCAAGGTGGCCTAAGACGGCCCAAGGCGGGCCAAGGCTGGTCAAGGTGGGTCAAGGCGGCCCAAGGCGGGTCTAGGAGGGTTAATGCGGCACAAAGCGGGTCAAGACAGCCCAAGGCGGCCCCTTACTGACTCTAGGCGGGTCAAGACTGCTCTAAGCAGGTCATAGCGGCCCTTTGGCTGCCCTAGACAGGCCTAAGAGGGCCAAGGTGGGTCAAGACGTGTTAAGGCGGCCCTAGACAGGCCTATGAGGGTCATGTCGACCCCTTAGAAAGTCATGGCGGGCCTAGGAGTAGACATGTAAATGATTCGCTCCGGTTCCTTGGTTTTTAAACGGGTTTGGATCGAAAATTTGATCTGTTTATCTGTTAAGGATCCGGATCCATTAACCCGTTTATTAAATAGATCGGATACGAATCGAGGTTGATCCGATTCGTTAAGGACCCAGATCCGTTTTAAAATATTTAAATAATATTTTTATAAATATAATATTACTGATAAATATTAAATAATATAATAATTATTTAGATAATTAAACGTCTAAATTGCGTCTAAAGTATAATTTGATGAAGTTTAAGGTAATTGATGCCTATGTTCTTTTTATGCTCTTTGCTAAAAACATTGGAGATCTAGTATTTTGATTATATTAATTTATTGTTAAGGAGTATTTTGACATATAATTCAACTTTTGATGTAAACCTTTATTTTATTATAATTTTGATAAAATTAAGAAATTACTATTTAAAATTTGAAAATATTTACTATTATACACAGATCGGATTAACGGGTCGGGTATCCGTTAACCCGCCGGATCCGGATTTGGATCGAGCTATCAATGATCCGGCGGTAACGGGTCGGATCCGGATCTAAAATTTCTATTACGGATCTGGATCTAGATCTAGGTCGATCTGCTCCAGATCCAGTCCATTTACAAGTCTACCTAGGAGGGTCAAGGCAGCCTTTAGCGGGTCAAGGCAGCCCCTTGGCGAGGCAAGGCAGTCTCTTGGCGGGGCAAGACGGGTCAAGACGGCCCTTAGCGGCCGTAGATGGGCCTAGGAGGGTCATAGCGGCCTAAAGTGGGTCAACGCGGCCTAAGGTGGGTCAAGGCGGGCCAAAGCTGGTCAAGGCGGGTTAAGGAGGCCCTAGACGGGGGAAGGCAGCCCCTTGGAATCCCTAGACGGGACTACGAGGGTCATGGCGGGTCAAGGCGGCCTGAAACGGCATAAGGCGGGCCAAGGTGGTTCAAGGTGGGACAAGGTGGGTCTAGGAGAG
>NC_020491.1:5313337-5363171 GCF_000184155.1 Fragaria vesca subsp. vesca
GGGTCTAGGAGAGTCAAGGCGCACCAAGGCGGTTCAAGGCGGGCCAAAGTGGGTCAAGGCGGCCTAAGGTGGGCCAAGGTAGGTTAAGAGGGCCTTAGCTACCTTAGACGGGCCTATGAGGGTCATGGCGGTCCAAGACGGCCCAAGGCGGGTCAAGGCAGGCCAAAGCGGCTCCTTTGCGACTCTAGGCAGGTCAAGGCAGCTCTTTGACGGCCCTAGGCGGGTCATAACAGCCCTTTAGCTACCCTAGGAGGGCCAAAGAGGGTAAATGCAGGTTAAGGCGGCCCTAGACAGGTCTAGGAAGGTCATGACGACCTCTTGGTGAGTCATGACAGCCCCTTGGTGGCCTTAAACCGCCTTGGGCCGCCTAGACCCACCTAGGGCCACCAAGAAGCCGCCATGACTCGCCAAGGGGTCGCCATAACACTTCTCGACTCTTCTAGGCCCATCTAGGGCAGCCAAGGGGCGGCCAAGGGGGCGCCTTGACCCGCCTTGGGCCGCCTTGACCCGCTTTGGGCCTCCTTGATTCGCCTTGGGCCGTGTTGGGCCACCTTGACCTGCCATGGCCCACCTTGACCCGCCTTTGACTGCCTTGGGCCGCCTTGACCTGTCTTTGCCCGCCTTGGACAGCCAAGGGCCGCCTTGACCAGACTTGGCCTGCGTTAACCCGCCTTGACCCTCCATGGGCCGCCTTGACCCTCCTAGACCCACCAAGAAGCCGCCATGACTCGCCAAAAGTATATGTGTTATATGATGTTAGCTTTAGGTATGGGTTCTTATCGAGCTGCTTTATTTCATTTGATTACTCATGCTTATTCGAAAGCATTGTTGTTTTTAGGATCTGGATCTATTATTCATTTGATGGAAGCTATTGTTGGATATTCTCTAGGTAAAAGTCAGAATATGGTTCTTATGGGTGGTTTAAGAAAACATGTACCAATTACAAAAACGTCTTCTTTATTAGGTACATTTCTCTTTGTGGTATTCCACCTCTGGCTTGTTTTTGGTCCAAAGATGAAATTCTTAATGATAGTCATGACTCGCCAAAGGGTCACCATGACCCTCTTAGGCCCGTCGAGTTCTACCAAGAAGACGCCATGACTCGCCAAGGGGTCATCGTGACCCTCCTCGCCTTGACATGTCTTAGGTCGCCTTGGACTGCCTTGGGCCGCCTTAACCCGCTTTGGGCAGCCTTGACCCTCCTAGACCCTCCAAGGGGATACCTAGGGCCGCCATGAGGTCGCCTCAACCCGCCTTGGGCAGTATTGACCCGCATTCGGCCACCTTGACCCGCATTTGCCCGCCTTAGGCCGCCCATAATGACTTACCAAGGGGTCGCCATGACCCTTCTTGGCCCGTCTAGGGCTGCCTTGACCCGCGTTGACCCTCCTCGGCTCTTCTAGGCCCACCTAGGACAGCCAAGGGGTAGCCAAGAGGGCGCCTTGCCCCGCCTTAAACCCTCCTAGACCGGCCAAGGGCCA
Organism: Fragaria vesca subsp. vesca; assembly: GCF_000184155.1. Classification (NCBI taxonomy): domain Eukaryota; kingdom Viridiplantae; phylum Streptophyta; class Magnoliopsida; order Rosales; family Rosaceae; genus Fragaria; species Fragaria vesca. The sequence goes on from NC_020491.1 coordinate 5,314,819, forward strand.
TCAAGAAGCCGCCATGACACCCCCAAGGGGTCGCCATGACTCTCCTCGGCTCTTCTAGACCCATCTAAGGTAGCCAAGGAGCGGCCAAGGGGGCACCTTGACATGCCTTGGCCCGCCTAGACCCGCCAAGGGGATGCCTAGGGCCACCATTACCCGCCTTCGACTGCCTTGACCCTCCTTGGCCTTCCTAGGTCCTAGGGCCACCAAGATGCCGGCATGACTCGCAATGGACCGCCTTGACCCGCCTTAGGCCGCCTTAACCCGCTTTTACCCGACTTGAACCGCCTTGGGCCGCCTTGACCTTCTTAGACGCTCCTAGGGCCACCAAGAAGCTGCCATGACTCGCCAAGGGGTCGCCATGACCCTCCTCGGCTCTTCTAGACCCACCTAGGGCAGCCAAAGGGGCCGCCTGAACATTCCTCGGGTCGCCAAGCGGGCCGCCTTGACACGCCTAGAGTCGCCAAGAGGACGTCTTGACCTACCAAAGGGCTGCATTTACACGCCTAAGGCTGTTTTGACCACCCTAGGGCCGCCAAAGGGCTGCCTATGTCTGCCAAGGGGCCACCTTGACCCGTTTTGGCTCGTCTTGGGCAGCCTTGACCTGTCTTGGGCCGCCTTGATCTGTCTTGGGCTGCCTTAACCCGCCTTGGACCGCCTTGACCCGCCTTAACCCGCCTTGGGCCGCTTTGACATGCCTTGGCACGCCTTGGGCCGCCTTTACCCGCCTGAACCGCCTTAACCCTCATAGAGACACCTAAGGCCACCAAGAAGCCGCCATGATTCGCCAAGGGGTCGCCATGACCCTTCTAGGCCCGTTTAGGGCCACCAAGAAGCCGCTATGACTCGTCAAGGGGTCACAATGACCCTTCTTAACTTTTCTAGGCCCATCTAGGGCTGCGAAGGGGCGTCTTGACCCGCCTTGGTACTCCTTGGACTGCTTTGGGCCGCCTTGACCTGTCTTGAACCGCGTTGGGCTACCTTGACCCTCATAGACCCACCTAGGGCCGCCTCGCCTTGGCCCGCCTTAACCCTCCATGGCCCGCCTTGACTCGCCTTCAACCGCCTTAACCCTCCATGGCCTGCCTAGGGCCGCCTTGACCTTCCTAGACTCGCTTAGGGCCACTAAGAAGCCGCTATGACTCACCATGAACCGCCTTGACCAGCCTTGGAGCACCTTGGGCTGCCTTGACCCACCTTGGGCCACTAAGAAGCCGCCATGAATCGCCAAGAGGTCTCCATGACCCTCCTCGGCTCTTCTAAGCTCACCTAGGGCAGCCAACGAGCGGCCAAGGGGGAGCCTTGACCCGCCTAGACCCTCATTTGGCCGTTATGGCCCGCTTGAACCGCGTTGGGCCGCCTTGACCTGCCTTGGCCCGCTTTGACCTGCCATGGCCCGCCATGACCTGCCTTGGACCGCCTTGACCTGCGTTGGTGCGCCTTAATCCGCCTTGGATCGCCATGACTCGCCTTGGGCCACCATGGGCCGCCATGACTCGCCAAAGGGTCGCCATGACCCTTTTAGGCTCGTCGAGGGACACAAAGAAGCCGCCATGACTCGCTAAGGGGTTTCCATGACCCTCCTCACCTTGACTTGCCTTGGGCCGCCTTGGACTGCCGTGGGCCACCTTGGACTGCCTTGGGCCGCCTTGACCCGCCTTGGGTCGCCTTGACCCACTTTGAACCGCGTTGGGACACCTTGACCCTCCTAGACTGGCCTAGGGCCGCCTTGACCCTTCTAGACTCGCCAAGGGGCTGCCTAGGGCTGCCTTGACCCTCCTAGACCCGCCAAAGGGCTGCCTAGGACCGCCTTGACCCGCCTTGGCCCGCCTTAGACCGCTTGACCCGTATTTGCCTGCCTTCACCCGCCTTAGGCCGCCTAGTGCCACCAAGAAGCCGTCATGACTCGCCAATGGGTCGCCTTGACCCACCTTGGCCCGCGTTGATCCTCCTCGGCTCTTCTAGGCCCACCTAGGGCAGCCAAGGGGGCGCCTGGACCCGCCTTGGATCGTCTTTCCCCGCCTTAAACCCGCCTTAGACCGCCTTGGGCCACCTTGACCTTAACCCTCCTAGACCCGCCAAGGGCCATCAAGAAGCCGCCATGACTCGCCAAGGGGTCGTCATGACTCTCCTCGGCTCTTCTAGACCTATCTTGACCCACCAAGAAACCGCCATGACTCTCCTCGGCTCTTCTAGACCCATCTTGACCCTCCTAAACCCACTAAGAAGCCGCCATGACTCGTCATGGGGTCGTCATGACCCTCCTCAACTCTTCTAGGCCATCCTACGGCAGCCAAGGGGCGGGTCAAGGCGCCTACTGCCTTGGGCCGCCTTGACCTGCCTTAAACCGCGTTAAGCCGCCTTGACCCTCATAGACCCAATTAGGGCCGCCTTGACCCTCCTAGACTCGAGAAAATGCTGCCTAAGGCTGCCTTAGCCCGCCTTCGACCACTTTGGCCCGCCTTAACCCGCCTTCAACCACCTTAACCCTCCTAGACCCGCCTACGGCGGCCTTGTCCCTCCTAGACTCGCCTACGGCCACCAAGAAGCCACCATGATTCGCCATAGACCGCCTTGACCTGCCCTGACTTGTCTTGGCCCGCCTTAGACCGTCTTGGGCCACCAAGAAGCTGCCATGACTCGCCAAAGGGTCGCCATGACCCTCCTCGACTTTTCTAGGCCCACCTAAGACAGCCAAGGGGTGGCCAAATGGGAGCCTTGACCCGCCTTGAACCGCGTTGGGCCGCCTTGACCTGCCTTAACTCGCCTTGACCTACATGGCCCGCCTTGAACCGCCTTGGGCCGCATTGACCGCCTTGGGCCACTTGACAATACTAAACCCACCCAGGGCCACCAAGAAGCGTTCGTGACTCGCCAAAGGGTCGCCATGACCCTCTTAGGCTCGTCGAGGGCCACCTTGAAGCCGCTATGACTCGCAAAGGGGTCGCCTTGACATGTCTTGGGCCGCCTTAGACTGCTTTGGGCCGCCTTGAACCGTGTTGGGCCGCCTAGGGCAACCAAAAAGCCGCCATTACTCGTCAAGGGCAACCAAGAAACCGCCATGACTCGCTAATGGACCGCCTTAACCCGCCTTGACTCCTTTTGGCCCGCCTTGACCATCCTCAGCCCTTCTAGGGTAGCCAAGGGGGCGCCATGACCCACCTAGGGCCGCTAAAGGGCTACCTTTACAAGTCTTGACCCGTTTAGGGTCGTCAAGGGGATACCTTGACATTTCTAGGGCTGCCAAGGGGGCCGCCTTGACAAGCCTAGGGCCACCAAGGGGCTACCTTTACACGCCTAAGGCTGTTTTGACCTTCGTAGGGATCGCCATGACCCGCCTAGGGCCACCAAGGGGCTGCATACATTCGCTAAGGGGCCACCTTGACCCGTTTTGACCCGCCTTGACCTGCCTTGGCCCGCCTTAACCCGCCCTAGACCGCCATGGGCTGCCTTGACCAGTTTTGGCCCGCCTTGACCCGCTTTGGGCCGCCTTGACCCGCCTTGGGCCGCCTAGATCCACCTAGGGCCACAAAGAAGCCGCCATGACTCACCAAGGGTCGCCATGACCGTCCTCTGCTCTTCTAGACCCATCTAGGGCAGCTAAAGGACGGCCAAGGGGGTGCCTTGAGCCGCCTTGGAATGCCTTAAGCCGCCTTGACCCGCTTTAAGCCGTCTTGATCTGCCTTGGGCGCCTTGACCCTCCTAGACTCACCAAGGGGCTGCCTAGGGCCGCCTTGACCCGCCTTGGGCCGCATTGACCTGCCTTGGACCGCCTTGACCCGCCTTGGCCCACCTTGACCCTCTTAGACCCGACTAGGGCCACGAAGAAGCCACCATGACTCGCCAAGGGGTCGCCGTGACCTTGCTAGGCTCGTTTAGAGCCACCTAGAAGCCGCCATGACTCGCCAACGGGTCGCCATGACCCTCCTCAGCTCTTCTAGACCCATCTAGGGCAGCCAAGGAGCGGCCAAGGGGGAGACTTGACCTACCTTGGGCCGCCTTGGCCCGCCTTGTACTGCTTTGACCCGTCTTAGGCCGCCTAGTTCCAACAAGAAGCCGCCATGACTAGCCAAAGGGTCGCCCTGACCTTGCTAGGCTCGTCTGGAGCCACCAAAAAGCCGCCATGACTCTCCAAGGGGTCGCCATGACCCTCCTCAGCTCTTCTAGACCTTCTAGGGCAGCCAAGGAGCGGCCAAGGGGGCGCCTTGACCTGCCTTGAGCTGCCTTAGCCCTCTTTCGACTACCTTAACCTGCCTTGGGCCGCTTAATGCCACCAAGAAGCCGCCATGGGGCCGCCGTAACCTACCTAAGGCCACCAAGAAGCCATCATGACTCGCCAATTTGTCGACATGACCGTCCTCGGCTCTTCTAGGCCTATCTAGGGCAGCCAAGGGACGGCCAAAGGGGCTCCTTGACCCGCCTTAGGCCGCTTTGGACTGCTTTGAGCCGCCTTGGGCGCCTTTACCCTCCTAGACTCGTCTAGGGCCGCCTTGACCCTCTTAGACCCGCCAAGAGGCTGCCTAGAGCCGCCTTGACCTGCCTTAACCCGACTAGGGCCACCAAGAAGTCGCCATGACTCACCAACGGGTCGCCATGACCCTCCTCAGCTCTTTTAGACCCATCTAGGGAAGCTAAGGAGCGGCCAAAGGGGCGTTTTGACCTGCCTTGGGCGGCCTTGGATTGCCTTAACCATCCTTGGGCCGCCTAGTGCCACCAAGAAGCCGCCATGACTCACCAAAGGGTCGCCATAACCCACCTCGGCTCTTGTAGGCCCACCTAGGGCAGCCTAGGGGTAGCCAAGGGGGAGCCTTGACTCACCTTGGACCGTCTTGCCCCGCCTTGACCCTCCTAGACCTTCCTAGGACCACCAAGAAGCCGTCTTGACTCGCCAAAGGGTCGTCATGACCCTCTTAGGGCCGTCAAGGGCCACTAAGAAGCCGCCATGACTCGCCAAGGGGTCGTCGTGACCCTTCGGCTGCCTTGGGTCGCCTTGACCCACCTTATGCCGCTTTGACCCGCTTTGAACCACGTTGGGCCACCTTGACCCTCCTAGACTCGTCTAGGGCCGCCTTGACCCTCCTAGACCCGACAAGGGCCACCAAGAAGCCGCCATGACTCGCCAAGGGGTCGCCCTGACCATGCTAAGCTCGTCTAGAGTCACCAAGAAGCCGTCATGACTCGCCAAGGGGTCGCCATGACCCTCTTCAACTCTTCTAGAGCCATCTAGGGCAGCCAAGGAGCGGCCAAGGGGGCGCCTTAACCTGCCTTGGGCCGCTTTGGCCCGCCTTGGACTGCCTTGACCCGCCTTAAGCCACCAAGAAGCCACTATGACTCGCCAAGGGGTCGCCATAACCCACCTCAGCTCTTCTAGGTCCACCTAGGGAAGCCAAGGGGTAGCCAAGGAGGCGCCTTGACCCACCTTGGACTGTCTTGCCTCGTCTTGACCCGTATTGTGCCGTCTTGACCCTCCATGACTCGCCAAGGGGTCGCCATAACCCTGCTAGGCTCGTCTAGAGCCACCAAGAAGCTGCCATGACCCGCCAAGGACTCGCCATGACCCTCCTCAGCTCTTCTAGACCCATCTAGGGCAGCCAAGAAGCGGCCAAGGGGGCGCCTTGACCTGCCTTGGCCCGCCTTGACCCGCCTTGAACCACCTTGGGCCACCTTGACCCTTATAGACCCACATAAACCCGCCAAGGGGATGCCTAGGGCCGCCTTGACCCGCTTTCAACCGCTTTGGCCCGCCTTGACCCGCCTTGGCCCGCCTTGACCCGCCTTGGCCCTCCTATACTCGCCTAGGGCCACTAAGAAGCCGTCATGGACCGCTTTAACACGCCTTGACCTGCCTTGGCCCGCCTTGACCCGCCTTGACCAACTTTGACCCGTTTTGACCCGCCTTTACCCGCTTTGAACCGCTTTGACCCTCCTAGTCCCTCCTAGGGCCACTAAGAAGCCGCCATGACTCGCGAAGGGATCGCCATGACCCTCCTCGGCTCTTCTAGGCCCACCTAGGGTAACCAAAGGGTGCCAAGGGGGAGCCTTAACCCGCCTTGAACTGCCTTGGCCCGCTTAGTGCCACCAAGAAGCCGCCATGACTCGCCAAGGCGTTGCCATGACCCTCCTAGGGCCGCCAAGGAACCGCATTAGCCTGCCTTGACGCGTCGTGACCTACCTTGGGCTGCTTTGACCCTCCTCGGCCCTTCTAGGCCCACCTTGGGCAGCTAAGGGGGCATCATGACCAACCTAGGGGGCTGGCTTTACACGCCTTAACCTGTCTAGAGCCGCCAAGAGGCCGCCTTAACATTCCTCGGGTAGCCAAAGGGGCTGCCTTAACACGCCTAAGGTCGCCAAAGGGACGTCTTGACCCACCAAAGGGCTGCCTTTACACGCCTAAGGTTGTTTTGACCTCCCTAGGGCCGCCAAGGGGCTGCGCGCCTACGTCTGCCAAGGGGCCACCTTGACCTGCCTCGGCCGTCTTAGGCCGCCTTGACCCGATTTGACCTGCCTTGGCCCGCCTTAACCCGTCTTGGTCCGCCTTGACCCGTCTTGGGCCGTCATGGGCCTCTTTGACCCGCCTTGGCCCGCCTTTACCTGCCTTGAACCGCCTTTACTTGCCATAAACAGCCTTGAACCCCCTGGGCCGCCTTGACCCTCATAGAGCCACCTAGGGCCACCAAGAAGCCGCCTTAGGTTCCTATGACCCACCTAGGCTCGTCTAGGGCCACTAAGAAGCCACCATGACTCACCAAGGGGTCACCATGACCCTCCTCGACTCTTCTAGGCCTATCTAGGGCAGCCAAGGGGCGCCTTGACTCGCCTTGGACTGCCTTGGAGTGCCTTGACCCGCGTTGGGCCGCCTTGGATTGCCTTGACCCTCATAGACCCACATAGGGTTACCTTGACCCTCCTAAACACACCAAAGGGCTGCCTAGGGCCGCCTTGACCAGCCTTCGACCGTCTTGGCCTGCCTTGACCCGCATTGGCCTGCCTTCAAACGCCTTGACCTTCCTAGACTCGCCTAGGGCCGCCTTGACCCTCCTAGACTCACCTAGGGCCACCAAGAAGCCACCATGACTCGCCATGGACCGCCTTGACCCGCCTTCGTCCGCCTTGGGCCGCCATGACCCGCCTTGGGCCACCAAGAAGCCGCCATGACTTTCCTCGGCTCTTCTAGGCCCACCTAGGGCAGCCAAAGGGGAGCCTTAACCCGACTTGGGCCGCCTAGGCCCGCCTTGAACCGCCTTGACCCACCTTGGGATGCCTTGACCTGCCTTGGGCCGCCTTGACCTGCCATGGCCTAGCTTGACCCGCCTTTGACCTCCTTTGGCTACCTTGACCCGCCTAGTGCCACTAAGAAGCTGCCATAACTCGTCAAGGGGTTGCGATGACACTCCTTGGCCCATCTAGGGCAGCCAAGGGGCCACCTTGGCTCGTGTTGACCCTCCTCAGCTCTTCTAGGCCCACCTAGGGCAGACAAGGGGGCGTCTTGACCCGACGTGGACCGCTTTGGGCCGCCTTGACTGCCTTGACCTGTCTTGGCGTGCCTTGACCCGCCTTCGACCGCTTTGACTCGTCTTGACCCGCCTTAGCCCACTTTGACCTGCCTTGACCCGCCTTGACCCGCCTTAACCCGCTTTGACCCGCCTTGACCCTCCTATACTCGCCTAAGACCACCAAAAAGCCGTCGTGACTCTCCAAGGGGTCGCCATGACCTTCCTCGGCTCTTCTAGGCCCACCTAGGGCAGCCAAGGGGCGGCCAAAGGGGAGCCTTAACCCGCCTTGGGGCGCCTATGCCCGCCTTGGACCACCTTGACCCACCTTGGGATGCCTTGACCCGCCTTGAACCGCGTTTTGCCGCCTTGACCTGCCTTGACCTACCATGGCTCGGCTTGACTAGCCTTGGACCGCCTTGACCTGTCTTGGCCTGCCTTGACCCGCCTTCGACCGCTTGACAATACTAGACCCACCCAGGGCCACCAAGAAGCCGCCATGACTCGCCAAGAGGTCGCCATGACCTTCCTCACCTTAACCTGCCTTTGGCCGCCTTGGACTGCCTTGGGTCGCCTTGACACGCTTTGAACAGCGTTGGGCCACCTTGACCGTCCTAGACCCGCCTACGGCCGCCTTGACTCTCCTAGACCCGCCAAGGGGCTGCCTAGGGCCGCCATGGGGCCGCATTGACCCGCCTAGTGCCACTAAGAAGCAGCCATAACTCGCCAAGGGGTCGCCATGACCCTCCTTGGCTCGTCTAGGGCAGCCAAGGGGCCACCTTGGCTCGTGTTGACCCTCCTCGGCTCTTCTAGGCCCACCTAGGGCAGCCAAGGGGGCGCCTTGACCCGACTTGGACCGCCTTGCCCCGCCTTAACTCTCCTAGACCCGCCTAAGGCCACCAAGAAGCCGTCATGACTCGCCAAGTGGTCGCCATGACCCTCCTCGGCCCGTCTAGCGCCACCAAGAAGCCGCTATGATTCACCAAGGGCTCGCCATAACCCTCCTAGGCCCATCTAGGGTCGCCATGACCCTCCTAGGCCAGTCTTGGGCTGCCCTGACCCTCCTGGACCCGCCTAAGGCCGTCTTCACCCTCCTAGACCCGCCAAGGGGTCGCCATGACCCTCCTCGGCTCTTCTAGGCCCACCTAGGGCAGCTAGGGTGCGGCCAAGGTGGCGCCTTGACCTGCCTTGGGCCGCCTTAAACTGCCTTGACCCGCTTTGAATGGCGTTGGGCCGCTTTGACCCTCCTAGACCCACCAAGGGCTGCCTAGGGCCGCCATGGGGCTACCTTGACCGACCTTGGACCGCCTTGAACTGCTTTGGGCCGTTAGTACCACCAAAAAGCAGCCATGACTCGCCAAGGTGTCGCCATGACCCACCTAGGCCGTCTAGGACCGCCTTAACCAGCCTTGACCCGTCTTGGCCCGCTTTGGGCAGCCTTGACCCTCCTCGGCCCTGCTAGGCCCACCTAGGTCAGCCAAAGGGGCACCATGATCCACCAAGGGCCGCCAAAGGGCTGCCTTTAGACGCCTTTACCCACCTAATCCCACCTAGGGCCACCTTAACCCGTTTAGGGCCGCCACCTTAACTCGTCTAGGGCCTCCTTAACCTGCCTAGGGCACGCTAAGAGGCCGACTTGATCTGTTTTGACCACCCTATGGCCCGCCATGACCCGCCTAGGGCCGCCATAGGGCCATCTTAGCTCGTCTTGGGCCGCCTTGACCCGCCTCAAAGCGTCTTGGACCAGCTTGACTCGCCGCCGTCATGGGTGTCGTGTTTAGTAAAGCTGTTGAATTTGTTGTTTTGATTGGTATTGAATGACTTTCCAAGATTCTATTCTTTTCAATTATTTTCATATTGATACCGGGAACCTTAATTTTAAAAGAAAGTGAGGTATTGCCCCTCATTTCAAATTTCACCCAATTCGAGCCAAAACCCCTTGCTATAGCACACGAGTTTCTGCCCCAGTTTCACATTTTTGGGCCCTCCGGCTTTTTTCGTTCAGGTGTGCTTATAGACACTTGCTAACATATAGTGAACCATTCTAGCTTCAAAAATTTATCAATTTACTCGCGATCGGGCCTAAATAAACTCGCCAAGGGGTCTCTATGACCCTCCATGGGCCGCCTTGACCTGCCTTGGGCCGCTTAGACCCACCTAGGGCCACCAAGAAGCAGCCATGACTCGCCAAGGGGTCGCCATAACACTCATCGGCTCTTTTAGGCCCATCTAGGGCAGCCAAGGGGGCGCCTTGGGCCGCCTTGACCCGCTTTGGGCCGTCTTGATCCGCCTTGGGCCGCGTTGGGCCACCTTGACCTGCCTTGACCCGCCTTGACCTGCCATGGCCCACCTTGACCCGCCTTTACTGCCTTTGCCCGCCTTGACCCTCGTAGACCCACCTAGGGCCACTAAGAAGCCGCCATGACTCGCCAAGGGATCGCCGTGACCCTCCTCGCCTTGACCTGCCTTGGGCCGCCTTGGACTGCCTTGGGCCGCCTTGACCCGCTTTGAACTGCATTGGGCCACCTTGACCCTCTTAGACCTGCCTAGGGCCGCCATGGGGTCGCCTTGACCTGCCTTGGACCACATTCGGCCACCTTGACCCTCATTTGCCCACCTTGGGCCGCCTAATGCCACCAAGAAGCCGCCATGACTCACCAAGGGGTCGCCATGACCCTCCTTGGCCCGTTTAGGGCCGCCTTGACCCGCGTTGACCCTCCTCGGCTCTTCTAGGCCCACCTAGGACAGCCTTGACCCTCCTAGACCTGCCAAGGGCCACCAAGAAGCCGACATGACTTGCCAAGGGATCACCATGACCCTGCTCGACTCTTCTAGACCCATCTAGGGCAGCCAAGGAGCGACCAATGGGGCGGCTTGACCTGCCTTGAACCGCGTCGGGCCCCCTTGACCCACTTAGGGCAACTCTAACCATAGTCCTATAAATTGAGTCCTATATCCATTATAGGACCTCTTATTACACTATTCATATAAGACTCATTTTCTCATCTCCAACAATAAATTCTATATGAGGTCTTATATGCACTTTTAGTTTATTAAAATAAGTTTTAAGTGGTATATTTATGAATATTATATTAAATAATAAGGTAAACTTATTAAATAAATAAAACTTCACTATTTTTATTTTTATCACAAAATTTTAAATTATTCTTATGTCCAAAAATATCCAAAGTTGAATACAAGCATGGATTTTTTTATTTTCTATTTTAGGTCAAAACTAGTTTAATTAATAAGAATGGAATTATTCTGGCCATTTGACATTTTAACTAAAACAATTTGGGCCGTCAGATTTGTTTCTTACCATTTGAGTAAATAATTGGGCAATCAACAGGTAGTCAGGTGGTGGTCAAGTACCGTCCAATTTGATATTTACATGAATTTGAGCCATCCATTTGGTGGTCTCCAATGGACAAATGGAGCCAGCTTTGCTCAGTAGGGGGCCAATGTGTAAGGAAACTCCAAAGAGAAGCGCACTGGCGCGCGTCCTATCAACCCTCATTCTCCTCGCGCACGCGTTTCCCTCCGTCTCCAGCAAGCGCGTCTCTTCTGTAGCAGCACTGACCCAGCCCAATATCAGTGGGCCCCAAATCTTGGTCCTAGAATTGTCTCAGATTTGAGACTGAGAATAGGACTTGGTCCTATATTTCCAAGACTAGAATCATCTCTTTTGCCTTGTTGGAGATGAATAAACCCTATATAAGACCAAGACCTAGGTTTTACACCCACGGTTAGAGCTGCCCTTAGGGCCGCCTTGACCCCCCTCGAATTGAGTGAAACTTAAAATGAGAGACAATACCTCATTTTCTTTTAAACTAAGGTTTCCGTCAAAGGGTTGCCATGACCCTCCTAGGCCTGTCTTTTGGCACTAATGTTTCCGATGTCAAAACTGAAGAAGTAGTTTTGCGATGCTGTATCAAACTTAGATTTACGCATCACCCATATTAGTATCAGTCTTGAACCAACTCAATAACAGGAGCAACCGGCTCTTTTACTATTTACTCTTTAAACATGTAGACATTTGAGAGCTCCATGCATGTAAACCATAGGGTTCTAAGTTTATTATTTCATCAAGTATGCAGTAGACACAAGGCAAAAAACAATATTATCCTTATGAAAATAAAAGATCATCGAAGTTTCTGGTCAACAATGAAACAAAACACACATCAACCACTACAAAATCTGTTTGCAAGTCTTCAAAACCAAATTGGAACATTTCTGAGGACTAAATATTCAAACTTAGCAAAATATTCATGTTTGCACATTAACTTTAGATTCTTAAGCAGTCTTTCACTGCCTTCCGTACATCCTAACAGCCTGCCTGTTCCTCTTCTTGGCACCAGATTTTGACACCTTGAGACTCCTGTGAACTACACTGAGCCTAGCAAGGGCTGCTTTCTTCAAATCAGGTCTGTAGAAGTTAGCGACCACCTGGAACAATAGAATATAACATTCAGTAAGTACTTGTAACAACACAGTATAAAATTAATTGCAACAAAGACAAAAATCCAATCACATCAACATTCCAATTACACTTCAATCAAACGTTCATTGTGGTAACATCAAATGCCGTTTTATGTTCAGAGACAAAGACCGAAAACTAGACGGGCAATATATGAGGTTGAGAGGTCACAGTGAATACATAATGTCCATCTTCACAATCTCATTAACTCAACAAAATAAGCGTGGAAGTACGTATTTAGGACAACAATGTGTGCTCAGAAGCCAAGCGTAACAATTCAATTGCATCGAAGATCCAACACAAAGTGAGATTTTCTTACATGTTAGCTGCTCATCACTGCTATAAGTTGCAAAAACTACTACATTTAGACAAAAAAACAATTGCAGGTACAGAAATAATAACTAGATAGGAAAAGAAACAATGAATAGCTAGGCATGATTCCCAACCACAAAAACACCATCATAACTCACACCAACTATGACTGCTCAGAACTTTAGAACATCCAAATCCCTTGAGAGATATTCAGATATAATAACTAAAAACAAATTATCAGAAGCTTAAGTGCTCAGAAGCCAAGCGTAACAATTATATTTCATTGAAGATCTCACACAAAGTGAGGCCTTCTTATATGTTAGCTGCTCATCACTGCTACTAAGTAGTATATTAAAACACTACCACCCTAACTACACTCAAGTCGACCTATCCACCTCAAAAACAAAACAATGCCCGAGCCATTATAGCCAATACATTTGAACCTAAATGACTGCTCAGAAGCCAAGCGTAACAAATCAATTTCATTGAAAACCTCACACAAAGTGAGGCCTTCTTATATGTTAGCTGCTCATCACTGCTAGTACCAAATGTTCAACCATTTAGATTAACAAAACTAATCACATCACATACCGCATTGTTATTTTCATTCATAACAAAACAGTGAATCATATATCGAGCATTCGTTACCTGATTGGTAACAGCCTTGGCCATGCGAGAGAACTCCTTCCTCATCACAGACTTGTGAACCATGCTGGCAGGCTTGTTCTGCTTCCTGGTCTTAGTAGTGGCGAGCACCACCGAGTGGTCTTTGCCTCCGGCCTGAATACTCACAGTCTTCTTGTTCGCCAAACCTAATCAACACACAATCCAAACCGAATCAAATCGAATTTCTAATGCTTATTACCAAATGAAATAGAAAACAAAGCAGTGCTAGGGTTTGTTATGACTTACCGGAGTGCTTGTAGGAGTGGAGGTTGCAGAGGTTGTTAGGCTCCTTGCTGAAGCGGACGCCGGCGTGGCTCCGGCCGAATTGCTTGACCAAGAAGGAGTTGTTCTTCTTGACGATCTCCCAGATCAGCTGTCCTGGAACGGTGGCCATTGGAAACCTAGCAAATGCTGTATCAAAGCAATACAAATGGATTAGATAAGTCCAGCACTAGTATCAGAGAGTTTGATTTGTTACGGTGGAGGAATCGAAACCCTAGAGATGGTGAAGAAGAGAAGACTTACTTCTGCAGAAGGTTTCGCACAGAGAGAGTGTGTGATGGAGGCTCCGGGTTTACGAGCTGGGTCGTCTTACTTATATAGGTCGCGACTTCGGTTAATTACAAAACCCTAGACAATTAACAATTAGAGAGATGTGTTATAATTAGTAATAAGCCCACCTGATTAACAACACCGGGCGTTTGGTCTAGTGGTATGATTCTTGCTTTGGGTGCAAGAGGTCCCGAGTTCGATTCTCGGAACGCCCCTTTTTTATAATTGTTTTTCTCTTGATATTATACTGTTTTCTTGCTCTAACTAGTAATTACTTCTTCGTTTTTGTCAAAATGTATGACGAGGATGAAAGGTTAGTACCAGGACTGACAGATTAAGGTGAGTCTTTTTTTAAAGGTGGCAATCCATAAAAAGGTTAAATTGTTACAAGCTAGATAGCTCTTTAACCCAGTATTTAGCCATTTTTAGGTGACCATATTGGTCTAAAAGTTAAACAAGACCCCGTCTAAAAGTTGTAACAATTCAACGGAATGAAAAAAGACAAAGAAGCCAAAAGATAGTAGTTTCTCAACAATGCTAGAAGATCAACGGGAATGGAACCAAGTAACTTCTAACAAATTTAACCTGTCAACTTAAATGTGGACCTTAGGAGGAACGGACTCCTTTGCGACATTCACCAATTTCTCAGTAACTAGATCCATATGATGTAAGTTTAGGCCCATAACATGGACCCATACCTTGGATCGGCATGTAAAGAGATGTGCATATATCAGGCCCAAGGCCCAAAATTAGGTACCCTAGCTCTGTTCCTCAGTCATGCCTACCATCACGAATGCTACATTCGGCATGCCAGAATCCTTCACTACCATCATCCGAAAGCCGAGTTTGGTAAACATCGAAATCGAGAAGGCATGGATGTCACTCCCAATACACTTGAAGCTGCACGAAAAAAATTAACTTGGATCGTCATCCAAAAGTCTTGGAGTCGATCCTCCACGCAACCTCCACCCTAGGTCCATATCAATTGCGCAACCACCCCGCGCTTCCAGTAAGAAGTCGATGTGACCATTAAGATCACAACCACCTCCGCTATCTTGCCAAAGGAAATTGAACTCCCATATTGAAATCAAGATTGTAGTCCCACCTCTTGTGTTGAGAGAGATGCAGAAAAGAGTGAGTAGCTAGCTATCTACCCATGCCAAAGGATGTCGAAAAGTATGAGGGGTCGAGAAGAGCTGAAGACCAAACCAAAACCTTCGTGCTAAGATGCCGCTTGGGAACTCTAGGGAGAGTCTACCATGGAGAGAGCCGAAACCATAATACAGCCGTATGGTACAAGAGAGTTCATACAATGATAAAATTACAATATACATATAAACACACACATAATAAGTAACCTCACAACTCTTCTAAAAATAAATAAAAAATATGTAACCTAATAAATACTCAAAATCAAAATAGTCCATCTTAACTTGTTGATTATACATAACTTCCTAAGTAAGAAAAATTTGTGTTGAGAGTGACCGAAACCGTAATCAGTTCAAATTAAGGCAAACAGCTCAATATAAATAAGTATTCTTGTACTGATTCCATCCCGTCTCATATTTTTTTACGGTGTGTTTGGATACGGGTGAATTCTCGGGAATTTAATCAAAAATAGAGATTTCCCAATTTCTTAGGATTGTTTCCCCCGTTTGGATTCTTATCCCGAGGAATTAGCAATTCTCACGGGAAAATAATCATGGAATTTGGAGAGAGATGTTTTGATTGTTTCCCCGGTTTGGATTCTTATCCCGTCTATAAACACACCCGAATGGAAAAGCCGGAAGCCCAAAAAAGACGAAACTTGCTAGAAACTCGTGGTTTCGGCTCTCTCCATGGTAGACTCTCCCTAGGGTTCCCAAGCGGCATCTTAGCACGAAGGTTTTGGTTTGGTCTTCAGCTCTTCTCGACCCCTCGTACTTTTCGACATCCTTTGGCATGGGTAGATTGCTAGCTGCTCACTCTTTTTTGCATCTATCTCAACACAAGAGGTGGGACTACAATCTTGATTTCAATATGGGAGTTTAGTTTCCTTTGGCAAGATAGCGGAGGTGGTTGTGCTCTTAACGGTCACATCGACTTCTTACTAGAAGCACGGGGTGGTTGCGCAATTGGTATGGGTGAAACTTGAAAGGAGAGGCAATACCTTATTTTCTTTTAAAACTAAGGTCTCCGATGTCAATATGAGAAGAATTTAAGAGAACAGAATCTTCGAAAATCACACAATATCAATTAAAACAACAATTGCAACAGCTTTATAAAACACGCCTTGCGTGAGATATTTAAGCCCAATCGCGAGTAAATTGATAAAAGACACGGATTTTTAAAGCTATACTTGTTCAAAATATGTTAGGGGGTTTCTATAAGCACACCCGAAAAAGAAGAAGCCGCAAGCTTAAAAAAAGTGAAATGCTTTTAGCAAAAGGTTTTGGCCGGCTTGAATTTGGTGAAACTTGAACAGAGGGGCAATACCTCATTTTTTTTTAATACTAAGGTTCCGGTGTCAATATGAGAAGAATTGAAGAGAGCATAATCTTGGAAAGTCACCAAATACCAATTAAAACAACAATTTCAACATCTTACAAAACACGACACGCGTGATTTATTTAAACCCGATCGCGAGTAAATTGATAAAAAAAAAACACGGATTTTTGAAGCTATATATGTTCAAAATTTGTTAGGAGGTTCCTATAAGCACACCCGAAAGGAAAAACCGCAGGCTTAAAAAAAATAAAACTGGTCAGAAATTCGAATTTGGTGAAACTTAAAAGGAGGGGCAATACCTCATTTTCTTTAAAAACTAAGGTTCCCGATGTCAATATGAGAAGAATTGAAGAGAACAGAGTCTTGGAAAGTCACTCGATACCAAATAAAATAACACTTTCAACAGTTTTACAAACAAAACACGGCACGCGTGAGTTATTTAAGCCAGATCGCGAGTAAATTGATAAAGTACACAGATTTTTAAAGCTAGAATTGTTCAATATATGTTAGGAGGTGTATATAAGTACCCTCGAACTGAAAAAACCGGAGGCCCAAAAAAGGTAAAACTGGCTAGAAACTGGTGTGCTAGAGTAAGGAGTTTTGGCTCCAATTGAGTGAAACTCGAAAAGAGGGGCAATACCACATTTTCTTTTGAAACTAAAATTCGCGATGTCAATATGAGAAGAATTTAAGAGAACAAAATCTTGGAAAGTCACACAACACATTAAAACAACAATTTCAACAGCTGTACAAAACATGACACGCATGAGTTATTTAAGCCCGATCGCGAGTAAATTGATAAAAGTCACGATTTTGAAGCTAGAATGGTTCAATATATGTTAGAAGGTGTCTATAAGCACATCTGAACGGAAAAATCCGGAGGCCAAAAAAAGGCGAAACTGGCCAGAAACTTGTGTGTCATAACAAGGGGTTTTGGCTCGAATTGGGTGAAACTTGAAAAGAGGGGCAATATCACATTTTCTTTTGAAACTAAGGTTCCCGATGTCAATATAAGAAGAATTTAAGAGAGCAGAATCTTGGAAAGTCACACAATACCAATTAAAACAACAATTGTAACAGCTTTATAAAACACGCCTTGCGTGAGATATTTAAGCCCGATCGCGAGTAAATTGATAAAAGGCACATATTTTTGAAGCTAGAATGGATCAATATATGTTAGGAGGGGTCTATAAGCACACTCAAACGGAAAAAGCCGGAGGCCCAAAAAAGACGAAACTGGCCAGAAACTCGTGTGTTGTAACAAGGTGTTTCGGGTAGAATTGGGTGAAACTTGAAAGGAGAGGCAATACCTTATTTTCTTTTAAAACTAAGGTTCCCGATGTCAATATGAGAAGAATTAAAGATAACAGAATCTTGAAAAGTCACTCAATACCAATTAAAACAACAATTTCTGCAGAAGTTCTTCTCCAATCCAGATTTGGTCAGTTTTCTACAATTTCTCTCTTGATCTTCCTTTTGCTAATTCTGATATGAATTTGGTTTCTGCTACGGTTTTGTGGTATTGAAATCGATTTGTGGTTAGGGCTCCGATCGTGAATAGCATAACCATAAGAGGTGTTTTTTATGTATTGGCTCCATCGTGGACTTCATAACCATTTGCTTAATAGGGTTTCGTTTTGGGTTCTGTTTGTTTTTATGTATTTTTGTTGTCAACTTCATGTTTGTTTTCATGTATTTATGTTATTTTTTTGTCCTGTTTCTGCTTACATTGATATTGATATTGATCAGATGCTTCAAATTGATAAGAGTGAACTATTATAGCAATTACATATTCGTCGACTAAAACACATCTCAAGCCATCGTATTGTTGAACAGGCTTGAGAACTTTTCCTCTCCACATTCCGGATACCCGAACCTTTATCTTCATGCCACCCGTTCCAGGACTAATGTCACGAATTCGGGTAGTCAACATGGTGCAAAAGCAGATCTGTTTGTTGGTTTGGGGGGGGGGGGGGGGGGGGGAAGGGATGGGAATCATCGACAGCAATAGTGTAATATACTATGGATGAAATTGTGATTAGACTTAAACAGACATTTTATGGTTGCTGGGTTGCATAGAAGAGAGGATTTGCACTTTTGAAAGTATGTCAACCAAAACAACTGAATTTGTTTCTTATCTGAGAATATACTTTGTGTCTCAAATAAGATATGCATAATTGAATAAAACAATCTGTGTAGTTTTGATCGTTTATGCAAGCACAAAGAAACAAAATACTTGTCGTAAGTTTGTAGGTTGGATTTGTAGGTTGGATCACGGCTGAGCAGAAAATAGATATGCAGGTTAGAGGTATAACCGAATCTAAAAGTGAAAGATTCGAGTCGGTTTCTACATAGGGCTGTATAGTTATATACACATAGAGCTTATTTAGAATTGACAATTATACCCTCGTATTTGAGTAAATAGGCCGGCTCAAACCCGACCTCGTTAAGAAATGACCCGTCATGAACCGGCCCAAACATGACCCAAAACCCAATTAGGTGGGCCGGCCCGGCCCGTTTGCCACCTCTAGAGCTCTCGCCATTCGAAAACAATCAAAAGTTCAAAACATCACGCTCTCCGGCTCTTAATTTGTGTAAAACGTGCCATAAAAGCGTCTCTCTTGCTCTTCATCCGAAAGCATCACTCTCTCCGGCTCTCCGCTTTTCCATATAACCAGACCAATCACCGCCGCTGCCACCGCCGTCAGCCGTAAGTTTCTTCAACTCGCCGCTGTAAGAAAAGCAATTCAAACTTCTTCAAAGACGATTCCTTCACTTAGCTGCTTCGAATTTTCATATATTCCACACTTCCAAAACCCTAGCAATGGAAGAAGACGGTAAAATCGCAAGCGTGCACTCCACAGTGTTCAAAGAATCACAGAATCTACAAGGCAAATGCACCGAAATCAACGGCTACGATTTCAACCAAGGCCTCGACTACTCCCGTCTCTTCGGTTCAATGCTCACCACCGGTTTCCAAGCCACCAATCTCGGAGAAGCCATCCAGGTCGTCAACCAAATGGTATACTTCCCCTCTCCCCGAAATGCCCCTACTGTTTCACCTTAATGCCATTCTGACTTGTCCCAGTGGTTGACTGTGTAGCTAGACTGGAGGCTGGCAGATGAGGCTGTAGCTGACGACTGCGGCGAGGAGGAGAGGGATGCGAAGTTTAGGGAGAGTGTCAAGTGTAAAGTGTTTCTGGGTTTCACTTCGAATTTGGTTTCGTCTGGGCTTAGAGATGTGTTCAGGTACTTGGTGGAGCACCATTTTGTGGATGTGGTGGTTACAACTGCTGGTGGCATTGAGGAGGATCTAATCAAGTGCCTTGCGCCGACTTATAAGGGCGATTTCGCGCTGGCGGGGGCGGAATTGAGGTCCAAAGGGCTGAATCGTATCGGTAATTTGCTGGTTCCTAATGGGAATTATTGTAAGTTTGAGGATTG
Source organism: Fragaria vesca subsp. vesca (assembly GCF_000184155.1). Taxonomy (NCBI): domain Eukaryota; kingdom Viridiplantae; phylum Streptophyta; class Magnoliopsida; order Rosales; family Rosaceae; genus Fragaria; species Fragaria vesca. The sequence continues at coordinate 5,334,244 of NC_020491.1, forward strand.
GATCATACCGATTTTCGATCAGATGTTGAAGGAGCAGGTTGAGCAGGCATGTGGGGGTTGCGGTTTTTTGTGTTTAATGTGGTTTTTTGTTTTGGTTTTGGGTTGTGATGGAATGTTTTGTTTTGGCAGAATGTGCTGTGGACGCCTTCTAAGTTGATTGCGCGCTTGGGGAAGGAAATCAATGACGAAAGATCGTATCTTTACTGGGCATACAAGGCAAGTTTCGGCCAAATTCAAGCACTTTCTTTAGCTCTAAGCTGATATGTTGGTATTGTTTGCTCGGTTTGAAGCTTGAATCTGGTTGGATGAAGACATTCATAGATACATAGTTCTGTGGCATTGTAATCAGATGGGTTGTTTGAATAGCAATGGTTGAATTGCGCCTCTAAGGACTTTATATTACTGTTTTTGTAAATAGGTGTGGTTTGTGCATTAAGAATTGACAGTGTTTCTTTTGGATTTGTTCCAGAACAATGTCTCAGTTTACTGTCCATCCATAACCGATGGCTCATTGGGAGACATGTTGTACTTTCATTCTTTCCGCAGCCCAGGTCTGGTTGTTGACTTAGTGCAAGGTATGTTGTTTGTCACATTGTCTCTGCAGCTCGTGGTTAGAAGCTTGATAAATGAACTCACAAAACAGTATGCTATGTGAACAGATATTAGGGCCGTGAATGGTGAAGCTGTTCACGCAGGTTTGAGGAAGACTGGAATGATCATCCTGGGAGGAGGCCTGCCCAAACATCACATTTGTAATGCCAATATGATGCGAAATGGTGCAGATTATGCTGTGTTCATAAATACTGCACAAGAGTATGATGGTAGTGATTCTGGAGCTCGTCCTGATGAGGCTGTATCATGGGGGAAAATACGGGGTTCTGCTAAAACTGTCAAGGTATGTTAGTAAAAGCCATTCTTTGCTTTGCGTATTGCCGTTTAGTTTTGGTTGCTTGCATCATAGTAATACATATTTTCATTAATTGAACAGGTGCACTGCGATGCAACAATTGCTTTCCCTCTTCTGGTTGCTGAGACATTTGCTAAGAAAGTTATCAAGACTACTACAACTTAATAGAGATTTCGTCGTGAAGATTCATTTAGAATACACAGTTATACTTGATCATGATTAATGTAGGGTTAGGCATTCCGTATTGCATCATATTCATTGGATTTGCTCACATTTTTCCCCCAGTGTTAAAGTGTGCCTTGTTTTCTGTCTGTCCTTGGAGATTGAGCCGACAAACTGGGGCATTTATTTTTTCTTTTCATGTTCCAAGTCCTATATGAATGAGAAGCTGGTTCCTACTTATAGTATCATGCTTAAAATCTCAGATTCTTATTGAAGGTATCTTTTCTGTACCTTTGCTCAAGTAGTATATTATTTCATTAAAATTTTGGTTTCAGAAAACTTAAAACCCCAAAGCATGTCACTTGCAGAAAGAAATCAGTGCAGTCGCCTACAAATTGTGATCCCATCACCCACAGAAGCATGTGAAATCTGGACACGAGTATCAGCAGCAAGTAACTTGTTGAGCACTATCATAGATTGTCTGCCTGGTTTTCTTCCTTCTGGTATATACTTAATAGGCATTGCAACTGACCCTCCCCAAAGAGTATTATCATACACAGCTATACCTCCCACCTTCACCAGCTTCATTATCCTCTCATGGTAATTACAATAATTTTCCTTATCCGCATCCACAAAAGCAAAGTCGAAACTTCCTTCATTTTCGTGCTGCAACACATCCACAAACCAAGAGAAAGACAGTGTCACAATCATGGTTTTGCAGTATGAGGTTTTAAAAATGTGCTATACTCACTTGTTCCAATAGCTTATCAAGAACAGGCAGGGCCTCAGATTCAATGAGTTCAATTTTGTGCTCAACACCAGCTTTCTTTATGATTGGTAATCCGATTTGATCATATGGCTCACGATGTGCATCTATGGCTACAATCTGCAGTACGGTATTTTTTTTTTTAGCTTAGAAAATCAGGATATGTCAGATACTAAATAACTAGTAACAGACCTTGCCATCCTCAGGAAGTGTAAGAGCAGTGAGGAGAAGAGAGTATCCGGTAAAAACTCCAACTTCAATCGTCTTCTTTGCATCCACTAGCCCCAACAGCATGGTCATCAACTGGCCGGCATCTGGGGCAGTTCCCATCCCAGCCCTGAAAAATACCAAGCTGGTAATCCTCCTCGACGAAATGCCATAAAGCAATGCTAGATAGTTGTCACTATGGCCTTAGTGTCAAGAGTTTTGTAATGAAATTTCAGATGCAGACCATCTATCTAGATAATCACATAAGAAAACTATACGAACCACAACTGTTTGCTTCATTGTTGGTTAGAAATGCAATCAGTAATGAGGTACTTGAGACATCACCTGAATCAATATACTATGCATTAACAGAAGAACTGAAGAAGGGTGATATTACCAGGGATGGCTGGCAGTGGCTTCTCTCAGCTCCTTGAGAGGCTCCGGTTCGAGCGGATACACGCTAGTCTCCAAGATGTACTGCCACATTGTTGAACAACAGTGTGAATGTAAACAATCTAGCCACCAAAAACATAGCAATAGTTGAGAGAATGAAGACATATGGTACCTCATACAAGTCATCACTCTGCAATAGTCCCTTCAATACCTTTCTCTTGTTGCTCCCCATTTCTCTCTGAAAATATTGCTGATCCAAACAATTTACACATCCAAGATATGATCAAGAACTAAGCACAGATGCCTACTATCTCTGATAATCATTCAAATAATTCTATGAACAAAATCAGACCCCATTGTAATCCAAAAATCAAAGGCTAACTCTAAAGTTACAATCTTGGTAATCTTTCATGTCTTCCCCATCTGAAAGACTAAAACTTTCAAAAACTGCAGTCTGAACCTTCATGCATGCATTGTTTCATATTTTTTCAGAGTAACGAAATGCATTGCGAGAGTGAGAGTGAGAGAGAGTACCTGTACACGAAGAAGACGATGGGATTCGATTTTTGACCCAGCAGTACTTAGCTAAACGACGACTCTTCAAGGCTCATTTGCACACTCATTTGCGTTGCTGTTTTATATAGAGGACATGGATTACGTGAACTTCACTAACTTTACAACAAACTCACGTTATAGTCGGATCGGCATAAAATTACAGCTATTACCTTTAGGGATAAGTCTCACTAGCTCTAATTTTAGGAATGTATTGTAACTTTTGCAAGGTAGCTAGTCTTTGCAATTTAAGCAATTTGGTCAACATTTTTGGTGCAATCATCAATTGGGAAAGGTAGAGGAGTCGTATCCGCATAAAATTAAGGCAAAGGCAGCTGGTGTTTAGAAAGTTTAAGCAAACTTTTGGTCATTTTGATACGATCATCAATTTGGCATTTGGAGAATGAGAAGATGATTCACTGATAGGTATCTTGCTTAAAATCCCAGGTTTTCATTGATGTTGTTCCACCATTAAGGTGATTCTTAAGAGGACAATTCTTCAGTTAGGAACAAGCCTGATCATTCTGTACCAATTTGTGTTTAACAACCTTTGCTCAAATAAAAGCAGAAATCACACCAGCAATATATTATCTTCTTTCAAATTGTGGCTTCTGAAAACTTAAACATCCAAAGCATGTGAAATGTTACATCAGGTTCCAAATGTAGGTTTTTACTTTCAGGAATTCAGTACAATCGCCTACAAATTGTGATCCCATCTCCCAAAGAAGCATGTGAAAGCTGCACACGCGGATCAGCTGCCAGAGACTTGTTAAGCTCTATAGTATACTGTCTGCCTGGTTTCATGAATTCTGGAGTAGACTCATGAGGCATTACAACTGACCCTTCCCAAAGAGTGTTATCATATACAGCTATACCTCCCACCCTCAGCAGCTTCATTAGTCTCTCATGGTAATTCCAGTAGTTAACCTTGTCTGCATCAACGAAAGAAAAGTCGAAACTTCCTTCATTTCCATGCTGCAACCCATCCACAAACCAAGAGAAAGACAATGTCACAACTCACAATCTTGGTTTTTGCAGTTTAACCAGTTGGAGTCTGAAACGATACTTACTTGTTCCACTAACTTATCAAGCACAGGCAAGGCCTCCGATTCAATGAGGTCAATTTTGTGCTCAACACCACCTTTCTTTATGATTGGAAATCCTATTTGATCATATGGCTCACGATTGACATCAATGGCTACAATCTGCAATAAGGTATTCTGTTTAGCTTAGCATTACAGGATATATCAGATATAAATGAAATAGTAACAGACCTTGCCATCCTCAGGAATTGCAAGAGCAGTGAGGAGAAGAGAGTATCCTGTAAAAACTCCAACTTCAATCGTCTTCTTTGCATCCACTAGCCCCAACAGCATGGTCATCAACTGGCCTGCATCTGGTGAAGTAGCCATCTCAGCCCTGAAACATAACAAACTAGTAAATCTTTCTCGACACAGTTTGATCAAGTGATGCTCTCAAGATTTGTCTCTGGAGATGCAGGTTACCTGGCTAGCCTATCATATAGTCAAAACAGCACAACAATTTTGTACGACAGTTACTTAGTCACTGGTGGCGAGAAATGTAATCAGGTAATGTGTCACAACACTGTAATTAAACTGACAAGCGCGGCGCGCGGTGATTACCTGGGATGGCTGGCAGTGGCTTCCCTAAGCTCCTTGAGAGGCTTTGGTTCACGCGGATACACACTAGTCTCCAAAATATACTGCCTCATTGTCAAACAGAAATGTTAATGTGAACAACGAAACCAGCAAAAGCATAGCAAATATTGAGAAAGTACATCGAGATTAACTGTACCTGATACAATTCATCACTCTGCAATAGTCCCTTTGACACCTTCTTCGTGTTGTGCTCCATTACTTTCTCTCAGACAATATTCACAATCAAAAGTCTGATAATCTGCAAACAGATATCAGCGTTTAACCCAAAACATCTCAAATACTCACTAGAATCAAGGAAATATTCCTAAAAAAATATAACTAACAATCAGCAGCACTATAGTTCTATGAACACAGAAATTCAGCCTAACCCAATTTGATCCCAAGTCTCCCAATTTTCTTGCTACAATTTCCGAAGTTACAATCTTGGATTAAAATTCTTTATGCATACATATACACAGCTTCATCATGATTCAAAAATAATGAAATCTATTGTGAAAGTGAGAGAAAGAGAATGTACCAGTTGGGAGAGAGAAGATGACGATGAGTTTGAGGTATTTTTTCTTGTTTTAAAGGGTGGACCCGACAACCCGTGTAGGCCCACGAGTCCAGTGACCGCCGAGACACAGCCCGTTTCCGCCTGGCCCGCTTTCGGCCCATTTCATTTAACAATCAGACCTCTCACCCTTGCTTCACCCACAACGCTCGCAAGTGTTCGATGAAATGCCCAAGAGAGATGAGGTCTCATGAACCTGCGATGATTTGTTGAAATGTCTCCGTAGAGCACATTATAGATATAAGTCATAACATTTGACGATCACAATTTTCATCTCACAGCCAAAGGAAGCATGTCAAGTGTTATTTATAAGCAAGCTACTACATATAAGATTTTCAACAGAGAAGCCAAAGTTATATGATTCGGCGACAAATCATCATCCCTTCACCAACAGAAGCATGAGAGATTTCGATACGAGGATCGGCAGCAAGTGACATTGTTTTGCTCAATGGCTAGAAAATGCAGGACATTGTGTTCAAGTTAGGACATTCCAGCGGAGATGATGCAGGACATTATTTCAAGGCTACCAGTGAGAATAATGTATCCATTTATTCATTATACATTGAAGTTGATACACATTATTCTTTTTTAGTCATTTATATATTAAACATATAAGCTGGTACATTATCAGCTAACCTTCTAATACCATAAGCATCACTACATCAGTAGTCTGTCTTAAATGAAAATTCAAGGTGATGCGCTCTTATCTGCTTGTGTCAGCAACAACATCTGCCTTTCTTTCCTTGTTCTAAGTTCAATGTCAATGAGGAAGTAACACTTATCATGCTCTCTAACATACTGCACTCGACCATTCATTCTACAGAGAAGTTTCCTGGACATGTTCAGCCCAAGCCCTTCTTGCGTAGTCCATCGAATTCCATCATCAAACGTATCTTCGATTAGTGCAGTGGGAAGCCCTTGACCAGGGAGAGTCATTCTACATGCACAAGAATGTTGGCAGGCATAATGTCAAAGAAGTACTTCAAAAAAAAAAACATTTGAGCTTAGTATTGTGCATAATCATGATATGACTACATATGGTTGAGGTACCTGAACTGTAAACGGATATAGCTGTTGCCATCCTTTATTAGCTTTAGACCTGGTGAAATTCTGATTTCAACCCAGCTATCTGGAGATGCATGATGCACCACATTAAGCAAGAAATCTGATAGAACTAACTGAAGCTTGATTTGGTCACCATGCAAATATAGAGATTTAATTTCGTTTGGAATCTCATGAAAAAGCTGTACATTTCTTTGCCTCAGTGAGATCATTGCTTGACTCACAATGACATCCAAAAGACTTCCTAAGAGAAATTCTTCCATGTTCAGCACCACACTGCTGTTATAACCAAGATAACACATCAGGCTTATTCTCACAGATTCACAAGTGCACCAATATCATTTGTACTATTTTGGTAAAACCAAATCAACATTAAATAAAAATGAGACTGCTAACTTCAAACGAGAATATCTCAAAAGTAATGATTCAAAGAGAGGAAAAAAGAGCTACCGATTAAGAAGCAGACTCACCCTTGCTCTATGCTCCTCGTATCCATATTCTCAAGGATTGCCATGATTTGTCTTTCACATGCATCACTAGTGTCAAGAAATTGCTTCTGATAACTTGAAATAATTGTATTTTCAAGGAGTTTGTGAGTAAACCTGATACCATTTAAAGGATTTTTCATCTCTTGGCGCATGTAAATCAATTCCTTAATTTTTGAAGGGCAATTATCATCCTCTTGTCTGAGTAGTCCTTCCATGGCCGACTGCAGGTCAGGCTGAGATATTTGCAAGAAGCAGAAGCAACCTATTATATTCTCATCGGCATCAGTCCTCTTGCTTGCAGTTAAGAGCACTTCAACATACTTTCCTTCTCTATCAAAAAAACCAAACGGAAACTTCTCAATTTCTTGCCCACTGATTCCTTGATATAATGCAATCATAAATTTAGTCATTGAATCTTCGCCTTTCAACCGACAGTAGTCTCCAAATATTTCCCCAGGGAGCACTTTACCAATAGCCTCATCTCTTGTCACACCTGTCAACTTCTCCATTGCTGCATTCCATTCAGAGCAGCAGGCATTCTCATCAGATGCAAATATTGGTGGAATCAATGGGTTAAGGCTCTGTATGATAGCCTTATAATCCCCTTGCAAGCGGATGAATTTATCCGTAACAAGTTTTTCACAAGTAATGTCTTGACCCACAAAGCATACACCAACAACATTGTTTGCACGATTCCTACTTGTGCAGCTGTTGGCCACAATATATGTCTGTGAGTTCTGCTGAGGTCCAAAATTTCTCAGTTTCAACTGGATATTCTTGTCCTCATCACCTGGATTGTATAAAAATCATTGAATGATAATACATGTGAAAGAGTAAAACGTTTCACAACAAGGATATATATCCAAAAGTCCAAAGTAATCCTATGTATCTGAACAGACATGTATATATATGTAAGAATGGATTTACCTTGTAACGCTCTGGATAAGATACCTTCAACAGTGCCATGCGAGTCCTCATGAACAATATCATTAACAAGGGACTTCCCCATTGCTTCACTATCTTGCAATCCTGTCAATTCAGCCATCTTTGCATTCCATCCATTGATGATACCTTCTGAATCAACCCCGAAAATTGGAACTTGAGCTGTCTCGATCAATTTAACCATCTCACATGCCACAGATTTGAGCTCATCCATCCCTTGCGACTGCTTCATAGTAGAACCACTAGGACGAGCATGATTTATTGCCTTAAGGCCAGTTTCTTCCATATCCTGGAATGAGTCTCTCATTATGAGCTGTAAAGAGTGGATGGCATTAATCTCAGAGACGTCCCAAGGCAAGCTTCTACTTTTCGCTACTTCAAGAAAAGCCTTGAATGATGATCTTGGGTGCATTCTTTCACCATCATCCTTTTCATCCGGATCATGCTTAGCTCCTCCCCACAAGACTTCCTTGGCAGTGTGAGATCTGAACCAAAACAGAAAATCATTTGAACTGATTCTGGCAGTAGCCAGACCACATACCGCATTCCCTAGTGCAGCTGCAGCAGGATAACCAGCTTCAGCCAAACTGTCAGTACTCAGTCCTGTAGAGTCCCCATGATTCTTTAGCAGCCACTCAACTATACTTTTAACCTGTGCTTCAGTTGGTGTGACACCCATCAACCAACATGTTCCGCTATAGTACAACGCAGCCCCATCACATTTCACAATATCCATTATACTAGGAGATTGAGTTACAATACCAGATGGGGCATCCCGGAGGAGCATGTCACAAAGTAAAGTCTGTGTCTTGAGATTCTTCTTTTCAGCCAACTGTGCTGCCAACTGAAGCTCCATATTGAGCTGCAGCCCAAATGCTTGTATAAGAAACTCACAAGCATAGCGAAGAGGGAAAGGAACGTAGCGGGGTGTAGTGTGATGGCACACCACCAACCCCCATAGCTTGGTTGATTCAGTAGTATTATTCACAGTAACCGCCATAACCAGTGATGCAATTGAGCCCATGTTGGCCATGTACTGTCTGTGGCAGCCATGTGGAGACCGCAGAGTTGAATTCACCAACAATAGAGGCTGCTTTAGCTCCTCACTTTGAACAAGATTAACAGGTTCTGCATTGCAATCACAAATTATCCGCACCCGATTTTGCTTGAACAAGAACCTTGCCGCTTGAGGGATATCCGTGGCAGGATAATGCAAACCCAAATAGGACTCCAAATCCTCCCTTCTAATCTCAGACACAACTTCCCCGTGTTCATCTTCATGAAATTTGTACACCATAACTCTATCATATCCAGTAAGCTTCTGAACATTCTCCACCATAGTATCACACAACGCCCCAATATCTCCTCCAGGAAGAGACTGCAGCTTCGAAATAGCCCGCACCGCAAGCTTCTGGGACTGCACGGCCCCTGCAAGGGACAATGCAGGATCACCGGACTTAGCAGGCTCCAAATCAATCACAATCCCAACATCAATCCTATGCAATATAGCATAAAACGGCTTCTGCGTAGTCCTGGAATACACCCAAACAGGGTTCAACAATGATAGCTCTCTCGCCGCAGACGCTCTGGCCAGTGATTCCCCAGATGAGGGAATAAACAGGGCTCTAGCATCGACTCCAATCAGAGTGTTTACTTCTTTCAACTCGGAAGAAGTATCATTTAAACCCAAAAGCTCAAAGCAATTCTCGCTGTAGCAAATGACCTTGAAGGTTGCTTCATCAACTGCAAGCATGCAGCCAAAAGACTGAACAAGAGCGCCTCTTTGGATTCTGGAGAAGTACGCGGTTATGCGCTCTTCAGGGACAGACTGCGGTGCGTTAATGGTTGATGTTGTATAGTTGAAGGACTTACCAGACACTGTGGACTGTTCAAACTCGTTTAGAAGACCAGCGTCTGCATTGCAGTGAGCAATTGTTTGGTCGTTGTTGGCGGCAATGGTGGTTGTGTTCTTGGCCCTCATGTTGCTTGCGGCGGAGGATGAGAACGTAGCGGCGGCTTTCTCAGGTTCCATAGAGAAGAGTTGTATTGTTGGAAAGTTTGGAAATTTATTGTTATCATTCATCACTCTGCTTGCTGCTTCTTGTAGCAGCTCACACACGTCTCCGTCATCGTTTCCTCAGCTCTGGGGTTTTATCATCAGTATCCTTCTGCTTTGGTCTCTCTCTGTCTGTCGGAAATTTTTGCAAAATTTGAAATACGCGTCACCACGAGATGGAGGAGATAGAGGCTTATAAGATGAAGCTTTTAGAAAAACGAGACGAGTGATAGATGCCAAACGACATACAAAAAGGCACACAAGGGCCGGTGTTGGCCGTTGGGTTATTGGTTTAGTCATGTTTCAGTAGCCAATTCAAGAAAATGATAGACAATAATGAACATCTCATTGGGAATAGATTCAAGGAAGATTCAAAGAATACACACTGAGAGTTGGGAAAGTGACGTTTCTTATGAGCGTTACATCTATCTGCTTGTAAGGTTTAAATTTTAAAATGAGCAAGTTCATAACATTTCGTTATTTAGAGGCTATAGTTTCTTAAAGATAAAGAACTTGCGGTCCAAGTACTTGTTAGTGTTGACACTGAATTAGTCTCTACTCATTCCGATAAATTGTTCCAAGATTACAATTTGAGAAAGCAAGAGATTTTATTCTGAAGAAAAATAGACCGCGAATCAACATGCTTATTATTTTCAACTTTTCAAGAGCCAATAACTTGTCTAATTCCTTATTTGATGTAGTCAAAATACCGTGCACAAAAAATTTACTTTAGAGGGTTACAACTCTATTTTGTAGGATTCCTAAAAAGAAAAGATTTTGTTTCAAAGAAAAAGATCGTGAATCAATTTGGTTATTATTTAAAATTTCTGGTGTCGGTAGCCGGCTGGTTATAAAATTTCAGAAACCAATAGACGGTAGATTATTATTTAAAATTTCAAGAGCCAATACCTAGCTGGTTATTATTTGAAATTTTAGGAACAAGATTCCTTATTTGTCTTTGGATGATATCATGCCCGTTGTATAGAGATTTGTCATCCGATGGTTATAAAATTTCAGGAGCCAATAGACGATCGACTATTACTTGAAATTTCAGGAGCAAGATTCCTTATTTGTCTTCGAATGACATTATGCCCATTGTATAGAGATTTGTCTCCGATGGTTATAACCCGAGTTTTTGAAAGTACCTTATTGTATTTATTTAAGGATCTCAAATTTTAAAGAAACATATATTTTGAAGGTTATGACATGCACTTCAAAAATCACCTCATGATTTTCTAACTCATGAGTTTACTTGGTTATTTTTGACTAACCAAATAATAACAATACAATTTTCGGTGTTCAGTTTTCTCTACATCCATAATTCATATATCTAGATGCTTATAAACACTTATAGATGTCATTCCAATGCATAAACCTTTTATTCAAGTTAAGAAATTTTAGTCATCTTCAAATGGAATTTTGGAATCATCAAATAACAAGCTTTACATGTATTTTCCCAAGAACATGAAAAGAAATGAAATTATGGAAAATAACTATGTGATGAAAGCTACTTCTAGCAGCTGATCTCATTCTCTCTAGCACATAAAAATCTAGCCTAAAAAGTCTTTGCTCATTCATTTGGAGCTCAACCACTTTCCTATTCACTAAGGGTAAATAGACAAGTTAGAAACTAACTTGAGTAAAGTTAGAGCCTTATTTTGGTCTATAAAAGAGCACTCCTTCCAGCTCTTACTTCAACCTTCCTAGTCATATAGAAGTTTCAGTTAGAAACTCTCTCAGCAAAGAAAGAAATTTCTAGTTGAAGTGAGTTAGCTTAAGTTCTCTTGTTCTATAAATTGTGAAGCTAAAATTCGTATCTAAGCTTCTAATCATCTATTTATCACTTCAGGAAATATTCATGTAACGAGTATATTCTTGGGGACGGGGTGAACCGACACAAAATTAACAAATAATGTTTTCTACCTTAATTTATTTCATTTCATATGTAATTTCTTTATTTGTATTCATACAATTTATCGATAACCTCAACCGGTGTAAAATGATCTATATTTTAACAATCGAAATTTTGCTCAAAATTATGCTTTTACTTTTAGTTTTATTATTATTTTATGGCTCACATCACAAATTCACGAACCATATTTCAGTATAATATTGGCCTTCAATTTGGGGCGTGACAGTTTTGGCCTCTTCTTTAAGCGAGAATTTAGGGATTTGGTAGGTTGTAGTTGTTGGTCGTCTTGTGGGGTGTGGCATGGTTATGGCGTCGTTTCTAAGAACTACGTTATAACATCGGTTAGTTCTTGTTGTCAATGTAACATGAAGTTTACTTGTACATATATGCTAGTAGTTTTGACATATAGTGTTTGAAAATGTTATTTTTTTTGAGATTGACTGCAAGGATGTTCGGGGTATATGGAATTTGTTAGGTTATAGTTGAACCCCTATTAGTTCATATCCACTAGAAATCGTTGTATTTTCGGGTAGAGAGACGAGTGAGAAATTTATTTCCATCACATATATCTCTCATGATTGTATTCTTAGATTTTATTATATAAAGTTTATATTTCTCAAAAAAAGAAGATATACCTTACAATACATGGTTTTATGTCACTAGCTAGGATCAACATTACGGGTATTTGATCAAATAAAAGATGCGCTGCCTTTCTAACGCAGAGTGCACACAAGATGCATGGACTTGTATAAGGCCCTTCACGAGTTTGGCTCTACCTTAAAATAAGACAGACACAAACGTTAAAGATATTTAGTCTCTTCAACTATGTCATCATTTACAAGTTAAGCCACATTCACTAATCAAACACAAAACTTTTGTTCTTTTTTCTTTATAATTTCATGCCGACGCGTTCAATGATCTAAATATGCAAAACAAGCCATTCAATCACATAACATGAAATTCTGAAACACAAAACCAGGATGCATGTTGCCAACCTTGAGCTGGTCGATCAATCTTGTGCATGCTCTTCCAAAAATCTATCTTGTGATGATGCTTGGTTGGATATGATCCTTCAACTTTCTATGTGGGAATATTAATGGAACCCATTTGTACTATATCATCTGCAATATCTATGCTTTTCTCTCCTGTGTTCTGTTTTTGTCCACATATATATACCATTTCTTTTGTTGTATAGTTCAGCCATGACCTAGGACCTAGGTGGATGGTTTGAGCATCACATCTTCTCGTACTATGGCTGGCCATCATCACCGTCACCGATCCAGTTGCTGCTGCTGATGTGAGTCCTAATGGTCCTGTCTTTATCGGTCCCTTCTTCATTTTCTTCTTGCTAGCTAGGACGACAAGTCTTAACTTTTGTTTTAACTTCACTCGTAAAGTGCTTATTGTGAAAGCATCTAAGCCTGGACCGTGTTTCTGGGTTTCAAGAACAAACTCATAAACAACAATAACTTAAAACAATAATTAAGCAGTATAATTTTATGAAAAGAGAAACATATATAACCCAATTTGATCCCAAGTCTCCCAATTTCCTTGCTACAGTTTCGAAAGTTACAATCTTGGGTTAAATTTCTTCATGCATATATATACAGCTTCATCATAATTCAAAGGTAATAAATTCGATTGTGAAAATGAGAGAAAGAGAATGTACCCGTACCAGTTGGGAGAAGATGACCACGCGCGAGTCTGAGTAGGCAGAGAGTCAACGTCAACTTTATTATATGATTTAAACTAGTCGAAGATTCTTCGTACTTATTTTGTTGTGGTCCTTTTAGGTAATTTGCATGTTTTAAAGGATGGACCCGACAGCAGCCCGTGTAGGCCCACGAGTCCAGCGACCGCCTAGACACAGCCCATTCCCACCTAGCCCGCCTTGGGCCCATTTCGTTTAAAATCAGACCTCATTTTGGAACTTCACCCACACAATGCAGAAGCACTGAAGCAGCTCGTCAAAATTGGTAATGTCAAACACACTCGCAAGGTGTTCGATGAAATGCCCAAGAGAAATGAGGTCTCATGCCCCTAAGTGGGTTTTATCATGGCATAATGCTTGTCATAATGCATGTACAATTCACGACTGTTAAATGACTGTTCCGTTTCTTTTTGCCTCTCTTGAGTATTAACCCAATGAGAGAGAGGCAGAAATAGATCTGACGAATTGGGTTGATACTTGAAAGAGTCAAAAAGAAACGGAACGGTCGTTTAACAGTCGCGAATTGAGGTTAACAAGGGCTGCAAAGAGGCTAAAAAAAATCCATTTAATCCCAGCCGTTGAGGGTTATTAAAAGAGATCTGACGGCTAACAGGTTATCCCTAGAATTAGACAAAAAAAGAACCCTTATTGAAAGAGGACTATATATATATATTCACATATACAGAGAGGATGTGAAGCGGACGTCTGCACTCCGGCTTAAAGTACGGACTCCGCCGTCTCACATCGACGACGGCTTCTCTCCTTCCCGGACGACAGCACAGGCTTCTAGGACGGCTTCTCTCCTTCCAGGACTGGCCGGTGACAAGTTTTCCGGCCAACCTTGATCAATCATGGTGTTTTCGTCCAGAGCTTCAATCCGGCCGGAAAACTTGTCGCCGGCCAGTCCTGAAAGGAGAGAAACCGTCCTGGAAGCTTATGCTGTCGTCCGGGAAGAAGAGAAGCCTTCGCCGGCGTGAGACGGCGGAGAACAGACGACGTCTGCACCGGCCTTAAAGTGCGGACGTCCGTCCGTTCTCCACCCTCCGGCGCGCCTCCACCCCAGAAGACTCCAGCAGCGTCCCCGACCACTTTTCCTCCCCGGTGAGTCCATTCTTTTCCAGTTTTCCGGCGAGATAGAAATCCTCAAATTCTTAAAGTAAGAAAGTCCTCTTTAAATCCTTCCTTAAAGCACAGTATATATAACATTTTACAGCAATGAAGTTCTTTATTACATGTTCACGATTACAATTTTGATCTCACAACCAAAGGAAGCATGTCAAGTGTTATTTTATTATAGACCAAGCAAGGCTACTACATATAAGATCTCAACAGTGAAGCCAAAGTTATATGATTCGGCGGCAAATCATCATCCCATCACCCGCAGAAGCATGAGAAATTTCGATACGAGGATCGGCTGCAAGTGACTTGTTATGCTCAATGGCTAGCTGTCTGCGTTGTTTCCTCCACTCTGGATGAGTTAACTCTTCAGGAAATACGACTGTTCCTCTGCAGAGCGTGTTGTCGTAGACAACTAAGCCACCCACCTTCAACAGCTTCAGTAGTCTCTCATGGTAATTCCAGTTGTTAACCTTGTCAGCATCCACGTAGGCGAAGTCGAAACTGCCTTCATTTCCATGCTGCAAGACCATCCCATACATGAGAGAACAAACAAGTTAATGTAAGAATGGGATGATAGAGCATATTTGAAAAAGATCAGTATTTCTAGTTCACTAGCTTATGTGGTTCAGCAAGTCCATTGTTTTCGCAATTTAACAACTCCCTTTTTCACAAGGTAAATATAAAATGCACAGTGCATTATGCACTATACTTAGTTACTTACATGTTCTAATAGCTTATCAAGAACTGGTACAGCCTCGGATTCAATGAAGTCTATTTTGTGCTCAACACCAGCTTTTTTTATGATTGGCAACCCTATTTGATCATATGTGTCACGATCTATATATATGGCTACAATCTGCAATTAGGTAATCAAAAGTTCAAAACTATAAATAGTGTCAGAAGACGATGTAAGGTAACCGTGACTAGCTTTCAACATAGTCCTTTGATTACTGCAACAAGAAAGAAGATTGGGGATTTGTAACAGACCTTGCCGTCCTCAGGAATTGTAAGCGCGGTGAGGAGAAGAGAGTATCCTGTGAAAACTCCAATTTCAATTGTCTTCTTTGCATCTACTAGCTTCAACAACATGCCTAGTAACTGAGCCGCATCTGGTGCAGTAGCAAACACAGCCCTGAATACTAACAAGCTCATCATCCTCTCTGATAATGTTTGATAAGGAATTTATCGACAGTTTTTCACAAACCAGCTAACATTTCAATGCCAAGTGAAGGTTTGGTTACCAAGAAGCTTAGTCTAACTTAAGATGCAGGCCTATATATGTGACTTGGTCAAATTGAAATGCGAAGAATGATTACCGAGGGTGGCAGGTGGCTGGCAGTGGCATCCCTTAGCTCCTTGAGAGGCGCCGGTTCACGTGGATACACACTAGTCTCCAAGATATACTGCCACATTGTTAAAGACCAGTGTTTACAACTTCAACCAAAGAAAGCAAATATAGCAGAAGTCAGTGAGATCTACCTGATCAGTTAGCTCATCACTCTGCAACAGTCCCTTGATCTTACTCCCACTGAACTCCATTTCTCTCCAAACGCGTCACGTACAGTTCTTATAGTCTGTAAACAGAAAGCAATGAATAAGATGTAACTCCAACGTAACTGCAACCGCTAAGGTCAAATAGTTCTTTCCTTTTTTATCCCAACTCGCCAACTCTTTACTACTAATCCAAAAATCACCATCCTCGCTACTTTTGCATTTCTTCGCTATATGAAACAATAAAACGGCGCAGTCCAAATCTTCAACTTCATGATGCATACATATATGATATCTATGTGTCTATCTACACATAAACATATATGAAGATCTGAAACATACATATATATGTCTAATATGAAGATCTGAAACTGTATATATTGGAAGTGAGACAAAGAGAGAGTACCGAAAACGAAGAAGATCATGCGTGTGATTTAACGACGAGTCTGAGCTTTGAATTTGCAGTGATGGCAGCAAGTCATAATTGAGTGACTTTTCCAATGAGTTATGGACTTATAGATTATTTAGGCACATGAGTCACTTGTCAGGAATCTCATTTTTTAGAACATTTGATCATATTTTCTGACTTCAACACAATTTTATAAGCTGGTGTTTGAAATCTGAGTAAAAATCTCGATAATTTATTGAGATCTAACTTTTTACAGCAATGTAGTACATTACTAACTTCACACTCAGAATAGTTTTATTTATAGACCGAGCAAGCTACTACATATATAAGGTTACATGATTCGACGACAAATCATCATCCCATCACCAACAGAAGCATGAGAGATTTGGATACGAGGATCTGCTGCAAGTGATTGGTTATGCTCAATGGCTAGCTGTCTGCGTTGTTTCCTCGGCTCTGGAACTAACTCATCAGGCAATGCAACTGATCCTCTGCATAGAGTGTTGTCATAGACAACCAAGCCACCCACCTTCACCAGCTTCAGTAGTCTCTCGTGGTAATTCCAATTGTTTAACTTGTCGGCATCCACATAGGCAAAGTCGAAACTGCCTTCATTTTCGGGCTGCAGTGATCACCAGTCCACCCATGTTAAACTTGAAAGCACACAACGTGTTGTAAGCCATGTTAAACTTGAGATTTGATGTTTTCAAAATGTAGCATGGGATGGATAGATAGAATATGTTGAACAAAGTTCAGTAGTGAAATGCACCCAATATTCATGATCATGGTTTCTGCACTTTAACCACTGCGGTTTGAAATGCACTGTACTTAGCTACTTACATTTTCCAATAGCTTATCAAGAACTGGTACAGCCTCGGATTCAATGAAGTCAATTTTGTGCTCAACACCAGCTTTCTTTATGACAGGCAAGCCTATTTGATCATATGTCTCACGATTTATATCTATGGCCACAATCTGCAACAAGGTATTAAGAATCAGAAAGAGTGTCAGAAGACAATGCAAGGTCACCATAGTCCTTTTTGTTACTAACATGACAATGGAGCAGATTGAAATCTTATAAACTAACCTTGCCATCCTCAGGAATTGTAAGCGCAGTGAGGAGAAGAGAATATCCTGTGAAAACTCCAATTTCAATTGTCTTCTTTGCACCTATGAGTTTCAACAGCATGCCTAGTAACTGCGCCGCATCTGGTGCAGTAGCCAAACCAGCCCTGAAATATAACAAGCTAAATATCCTCTCTGATACAATTTTCAGATTGATCATACTTAAAAGCTATGCACCAAGTGAAGGCTTTCTCATCAAGAATAACCTTATTGAAACTTAAATGTAGGCTACCTATAAATGTGATTTAGTCAAATTGAAATGCGCCAAGATAAGACAGATGGATTACCGAGGGTGGCTGGCAGTGGCATCCCTTAGCTCCTTGAGAGGTGCCGGTTCACGCGGATACACGCTAGTCTCCAAGATATACTGCCACATTGTTAAAGACGAATCCTTAGAAATTCAACCAAAGAATGCAAAACATATAGCAGAAGTTTATGAGATTGATCTACATGTGATAATTCATCATTCTGCAACACGCCCTTTGCGGTCTTCATCCCTCTGGATTCCATTTCTCAAAACCCTTCACAATAGTCCGTTATGGTCTGCAAAGAGGAAGCAGCAAACCAACTGATTCTTTATACCCGGTAGTTAAGAAGAAACTTGATGAATCTGAGATAAATCCAATCTACACACAAAGGCAGACATAACTGCAAGTCATTTTCAAGGTAAGTCTACCACTACACAGGGTTTAGAAGCAAACTACCATCTTAGCACTTGATGAATTCCTGTCTTAGAATTTTGTGATTCTCAAGTATAGTATATTTACATGAACAGAGAAAATCGAACATGTAATTTCATCAATATGAAACTGAAAGCAAGTAGCTAAACTCTATAATTGAACAACAGAAGAGTATAATTGTCGTTTGGATGTCCATGAATAATGAAATATGCACAAGTAAGAGAGTACCGGAAACGATGAAGATGGCGAGTGATCAGACAAAGAAGAAGAAGAGTTAGGAATTTGTTGGAACCACGACTCCTCCAAGTGAATTTGTTGTAATTTGTGGACCGCAAACCAGTTGACACTAGTGCATTGCCGCTCTTAGTCACTAACACGAACGGTGTCGTTTGATGGAATGTGCATGGGGGCCTACGGTGAATCAGCCAGCACCCAAAATTCACACACTGTTTTTACTTTTTACCAACATAAACAGAATGTGAACTGTGATGTTGATGAGCTCGACTTTGTCAGTGGTGTAAGTGGTTGGATTCCCTATGTCTTTCATTCCTCCTATGCCTTGTTCTTGTCCTATGCCGTTTCTGAAGGCTGCCCTTCCAGTTTGAATAATCCTGTGAGTCTGTGACCAAGGAATCAAAGACGTTACCAACGCCACCAATATGGAGACCACCCATGAAGCCCTTCAAGGGGCAATTATAGAGTTGGATTCAATGCGCGTCTCCATTCCATATTTTGATTTATCACATTCCGGTTTCTCGACACCATTTTATATTTTGATTTATTACATTCCAGTTTTTCGACAGTCTCATGATCTGCCGTCTCTATTTCATATTTTGATTTATCATATTTCGGTTTCTCGACAGAGTTAAACAAGTCATTTACGTACAATTTTAATGATGGAACATTCCGGTATCTGTCAATCCCTGTTACTGCTGCCGACAAAAATGGTTTCTTTGGTTCAGTACCAATTTGGACACTACCTGAACAACATGAAAGACTCAAGGAGAATGAATCCAGTCAGTGATATCCACCAATAGCTGTTTTTTGTGTGTAAAAGTCCAGTGCATTACTTCATTGTTGCTCTAATCTCTCAAATAAGTTGCCAAGATCATTCTAAAACAACAATTAGCATCCGAGTTATGACCATCAGTTAAAAGAGATACTAGGAACTAAGGATTAAACATCTGGAACTTAAAGAGTTCGAAACCTACTGGGGAGTAATGAAAGTCGTAGTTAAATACATGTACTGGAGTTATATTGCTCCCAAAAGTAGTGCTGATGCTCAGTACTCAACAAAGCCTGGTTTCAAACTTGAGACTTATCCCCATGCTGAATAGCTCCTGGCACAATAGCTTGGCCCCATATGGCACATTCACCCTCACAATGTCATCAGCAGAGTCGCAGACCCGGCAATATGGACCCCTGATTTTGCGGCCGCCAGTCAATTTCCGCTCTATCACATTAGCAGCATTCTGGCATTTCTGGCAAACGTTCATCAGGGAGGAGTCACTGAGAGTAAAGAGGCGTTCATGCAAGTTTGCTGATGCTCCATGGGCTATCAGGCAGTCGCGCTCCATCTCACCAAACTTGATCCCACCAAATCGCTTCCTGTCTGCCACTGGCTGCCGGGTGAGAGGGTGGACTGGCCCAGTGTTCCTAAACTTAACTTTATCTTCAGACATGTGAATCAGCCGTTGATAGAATGTTGGGCCCATAAAAATCAGCTGGCGAACCATTTCACCAGTTCTGCCATTGTACACTCTCTCATTTCCCCATCTTGAAAATCCAGCTCTGTCAAAGATGGCAAATATTACATGAATCACTCTATTCATTTAAAGGGGCGTGGTTCAATAACTATATTTGTTTTTAACACAAGAACAATCTAGTAGGTAGCCATGCAAATTCCATTTCAAAAGGAATGGATAACTGAAAAGAGCCAAAACTGTCGTATTTAGTAACATACAATCAAATGACACTACATTCTGCACGGTTTCACAGAAGAATTTCAAGATTCTCTTTACTGCAACCCCGGGACAGATGCAAGACCCCTGAATACTCTGAACTATACCCCCTGGTACAGTTGGAGTCTTGGAGAAATGCCAGTGTCAGGTGTAGTTCAGAGTATTCAGACCCCTATAGTAAAGTCAAACATGGATAAACGAGGTAGCATACAAGTCACATGAATAGAATGACATAGTTTACCTATGAAGCTGGTCTGTGATGTCATCAACAGAGAGAGTGGAGAAGGGTGTGGCATATCTCTTTGAACCACCACAGGCAATCCCCTTCCCTAAAGCAGCCTCTAGGAGTTGACCCGGAGTTTGTCTTGAAGGGAATGCATGTGGATTAATTACAATATCTGGAACTATCCCTTGTATTGTGAAAGGGAAGTTCTCCTGATACTCCAAAAAACCGAGGACCCCCTTCTGCCCGTGCATGCTAGAGAATTTGTCTCCAAGAGAAGGAGAACGTACCTAAAACATAAAAGAAGAAAAACCAAAATGTTAATAGTGACATTAGTTCTTAAAGTAAATGGGGAAAGCAATAGGCATGCCTTGAATTGACTTTGGAATTTTTGCAGCAGGCCAGCAGATGTGCAGGCATTTTGCTAACATCTTCCACACACACACATAAATAGGGTGTACCCAAGATACAAAACCTTGACATGCGTTTGAGGATGTGCAGGCATCCAAACAAATGTTCATGCAAGTATTAAAGCACATAATAATGTAAACATACCTGTCTTAATGATACAACCGCAAAGTTCTTGCCAGCATCATTAGAGGAAAGCACAACCTTCTGAACCATGCCCCTTTCAGTATGCTTTAATTTGATGCTATGATCGGTACCAGATTCACTACACCTCCCGATAATGATATCTCCACTCTGGAGACTTGCACCAACACAAGGAAACCCATCGTCATCAAGGTTGTCAACACGTCCAAATTTACTCTGGATTTTGCCAAAGTTGACACACTCATCTGGTTTTCGTCTTTTTTCCAATGAGAGCTTGTTTTCAACCTCAGCCTTGTAACTCCTGATGTGCTCAGAACGAAACATACCACGTTCCAGTGATGCCCGGTTCATTACTATAGAATCTTCTTGGTTATAACCAAGGTGCACATTGACTGCAACAATTGCATTCTGACCATTGAAGTACTCAGGCTTTGGCATAAAACCGTTATGTCCCACTGGGTATCCTGGTTTTCCAAGGGAATCAGCTATCATTGTACGAAAAAGCGGCCGTTGGGGGTAGTGCAAGTTGTGGGACAACGTATCCACTCTGAGGTTCGGATTTGTAGTAGAATAACCAATAGCCTGCTGAGAGTGCTTCTGAGACTGGTAGAGCACCCTCCTTGCATGATCATGATTTGCAAAGGGAATTATACCACAGCTCAAACCTAACAAAAAGGACATGTCCAGTTCACAGTGTGTGTACTTGACCACCGAGCCCTGTTCTTCCATAAATAGATATTTAATGGCCCATGCTGTACGGCAGTCCTCTTCTTCTTCTGCACCAATGAACTCAATTATTCCCTTGTCGAGAAAATCTTGGAAGGTATGCTTTTCTCCTTTTGCTGCTTTAATCTTTTTCAAACCCTGAACAACCAAGAGCGGACGTAGAATCCTTCCAGCATCAGAAAATATGCGCACTTCTCCTTTGTGTTCGTCTCTTTTGATTTCCACCTAAAACAATATCATTACAATGCTTTATATTTCAAAAAGAATGAGAGATCCTTTCTTACAACACGCAACTAGCTTAGTAGCAAAGAAAAAATCATGAAATCATCAATCCCTAGTCAAAAAATAGGGGTATCAAAAAGGTAGGAGACTACCCCCAGTACTTAAAAACACCTTTGTCAGATAGCTTCTTGAGAATCAAATCATATCTTATGATGAATATGAATGTATAGGAAAAAAGAATGCTCTCAGGAAAAGAGAAAAGAGAAAAGCTGAGGGAAACATATACCTCTAAAGCTATGTCCCTAAGCCAATAAAACAGTAATTGTTTTATACATCACATCCAATTAATCTGCCTAAACTACAGCACAATCAAGTCATGGCAATCATACCAAAACCACACCAATGTAAAGTCTGAACAAGAGAAAAACCTGATGTGGTAACTTTTTACTGCGTCGCAACCTCCTTAGTTTTGTTACAAAACCATGTGAGTCTACACAAATGCCAACCCAGTCACCATTCAGAAAAACTTTATGCTTCCCAGCCAGTGAAGTATAGGTATCATCTACCAACTCCTCTATGCCGCATTTGAACAATTTGGGCAATATGGGCTCCGATATGTTTATACTTACAAGCGCAGTGGTAGCCAAATTTTTCACAAGTCCACAGTTCTCACCATCCGGGGTTGAAAGAAAGCAAACCTTCCCCCAGTGAGAAGGATGCCTGCATTGACAACTTTTATTAACTACACTTGCAATGTACAAATCATCTAAAGGGGAACATATCTATATAATGTATATACATAACTGAAGTACTAAACATTAAACACCCAAGACTAGAATATGCAGGTATATTAGGTGGTTTGGCTTGTATTTAGATCCTTAGATACAACCAAAACAACACGATACTTTTTTGTTCACAGTATAGAAATGGCAGCTCAATAAACCGATTTGCAAGCCCAGACAAACATCTGAAAGAAAGAAAAAGATACAACACTTTGCTAGCTGACTACATCCCCTATCACAGATAGCAAACATTCACATCTATTCTTAGTGCATGCACTTCAATAACAGGATGGCAAGATATTACAGTAGAAGATTTCGTACCAATTCAAAGTTAACTTTCAAATCTATTCTTAGAGCAAGCGTTTCAATAATAAACACAAACAGATTAAAGAGGAAACTTCATTCCAACTAAACCAAAAATTTAATGTTATATGACCAGTCATTTATAACCAAGATAAGAAACTTAATAGGTCCAGGGTTCTATTAATGTATCTTGTTTCTCCAATTTAAAAACCTTGAATGCTGAAGTAACATAATGGTGTAGGATTGTTAAAGTGTGACTCCATTATCCAAAGGTAATTATCTCAATTCCATAAATGAATGGTGTAACTGTGTAAGGAAGACGCCTTGGCCAAAATGTATGAATATCTAGAGTGGAGCACCAGTAGCTAAGATCTAGAAATCGTTTCACCATTGACCAGGATAAAGCTGTTGCAAGGAAAGGATGAGACAATAGTTGAAATAACCTAAAAATGTACTTACGGATATCTGGCATCTCCAGCCTTGCCAGTGTATTGAACTTGCTGGCGTGTCTTCCTCATATCAATCATTGTCTGCAAGGGATTTGCTCGCCCAATATTTGCCACCACACCTGATATCCTCTCCATCCTCTTGAAAGGATGACACCATGCTCCAGTAGAGAATGCTCGGGAAACACCATTGGTAACTATGGAAGCATCTAGATAGTGTTCCACTGGCCGGACAACATGATCACCGCCTAGGTCTCTTTGCAGAGCCTTTGCCATTTTCCTCCGTGCATGTGAAACGTGTGCCTTCAGCTCTCGTTCTAGAAGCTCACCTGCTAACTCCAATCTCTTGTTTCTAAAGTCATCCCTATTATCGCATTTTCTTAGGCCAATGGAGGTCTGTAAAAGACACTTCACCATATACCCTAGAAAGCGAGCCTTCTGCTTCAAGCCTCTCATATTAGGAAACAGATACATGCTGATGCAGTCTTCCACGCTTTCCCCAGGTGGAAATGTCGTACTCTTTATTGCATTTTCAACATATCTCAGAGCATTATTCCCCCTACGAAAGTCATCTTTTCGCTCATCTGCATCACGGATTGAGGCAAACAGTATGTTTGAAATGCTTGCATCTTCAATGCCATAATCAATCAGATCAATAACTTCTTTGTCTGAACTAACCCCAAGGGCAAAAAACCAAATCCAAACAGGAATTTCTGTTGACATAAAATATACTGACAGGACTTTCTCCACTCCTTCAACATTTTCAAGCTTCGAAATCCCGGATAGTCTAATTATGAGCCTATGTCGCTTGACCTCTGACCTATATGCTACTGTGAGACCCTGACTATTTGTAATCAGAAGCCTCTTCAAGCAGCTCTGTTCTTGAGCTATGAATGTCTGCAATAAACATTCCACAAATGTCACCGAATCATGCATAAAAAGATATTAAACCTTAGACTTTAAGGTTGAACATTTTAAACACATCTGATGACCAGGAACAAGTGAAAAACTAGAAAAGAAATAAAGTCACATTGCACACCCAGATTATGGAAGGAAAAGAAATAATCTATTTTGCAATAAAAATAGGAGTTATACACAGGAAAAGATCAGTAGTTCTGAGCTCACCTTCTCTGCACCATTTATTATAAAGTAGCCTCCTTGGTCAAACTCACAGTCCCCTTTCTCGACTCCCTTCATCCAACACAAGTTAGACTTCACCATTACAGGAATCCTACCAATTATGATGTCCCTGCTGTCAGTACTCAGAGTCGTCTTTTCCAGTAGTTGCTCTGTTCCAGTTTTAAACTTGTCACTTTCGACAAGATTTTGAGTATATACCTGGTAGATCAGATATCCATATACAGTAAGGTACTATTAAGTTCAAAAATATAAACAATTTTTTTTTTCATATCATCTGTACAATTCTATTTATGTGTGAGAGCACACACGAGCCTGCATATCATAAATCGAGCATAGCAGCATAGAAATTTTTCTTTAAATACATGTCAAAAACATTATGCCGAATGAATATGTAAACTAAAACTAAGTACCCTGGCTACCTAATCAGAATCTATAGCACAAGAAAAAACTGCAGAAATCACCTAATGCGAGTAAAATTTCATCATGCATTTAATCAAACTAGTTGTTAAACTTATTTACCTGGACAGTAATATTGACAGACATCCTGGCTGAGTACGTCATGTTCTGAAGCCTAGCGTGCCTTGGTAACATGTTATACTCCTTGTCACTATCTGAACCTCCCCAAAAACATGGCTTACTAAGGGTGACTTTTCCAAACTTGATAGCTGCAAATCGCCAGTCAGCATTTCCCTTCTTTGATGGATCAAAATTAGGCTCAACTACAATCTCACCGAAAGAATCAAAGACCCTTTGTATGCCATTCTCAACAAAGTCATTGTATGAATTAATCTGATGACTTAGGAGGCCATACTCCTTGAAGAATGACACTGACGCCTCCTTACAGAATTCGTCCAGGAACACTTCTCCCAGATCATGTAAGGTAGTCGAATCCTCAACTTCTTCATCACCAAAATCCAGGTCATCAATATCCATGTCATCAAAATTCCCATTGTAAAAGCCTTTTCCCTTGCTACTCATACCTATATCTCCGTTGGCATCCGGAGAAGCTCCCATTGGATTCAGTATCCGTCTACAGCACAAGAAGATGAACAATGCATAAAGTATCAGTTTACCAACCAAACTGCGCTATTGCTTGCAGAGATAAAAATGGAAAACTAGCAAAAATAACTTTTTAAGTACAGTTCCCCCAACAAAGCATCACATTGTTCAACAAGAATGTGTAGAAAACGACTGAAACATAAAGAAAATAATCTTCAAGACTACACGATACAGCATAAAGTGTAACTCTAGAAACTAACAGTATACATGTTAAATACGAAAACTTGAACATCTTTTCTTTATTCCAAGGATCACCAGCTCATATCTTAATTTCACTTCTGTAACTACACCTCAACAATCCCTTATTTCAGGGTCAAACCAGTGAAACATTCTCATCCAAACTAACAACCCTCTTCAGAACATGAAACCACTCCATCAATTTTTTCAACCAAAATTTCAAACAGCAATTTCCAGTTTTTATCTTCAACCAAATCTACTCTCAGTTAAACACAAACACATGAAGTGAAAATAAATAAATAAATAATACACACAAAAAGACATGCATAACAATAAAGAGGTAAAAATCATTTCTTTCTGCAAAGAACTTCAAAAAGGACCTATTTGAGAGTAAACCCAGTAACAAAAACCACATCCAAAGCATACCAAACTCTCCAGAAACAAAACCCCTCCAAAAAGATTGAAACTTTAAACCCAGAAATTTCCAATTTCGATCATCAAACAACTAGGCTAAAACCCTAAAGGGAACACAAAGAGAGAAACAAGGACAATATATACACACAAACACATGCAAAGGAGCTATAGAGTGAGCTTGAGCAGAGATTTTGGGTAGAACCCTAAACCCCTGATCGTCAAAAAGGTTGGGTTTTGAGATGAAAGGTGCTACCTTTAGGGTTTAGGGTTTATACGAACAATGCAGGTGAAATTCTCGGCCTTTACAACTCAGTCGCTCCAAAATTGCAGAGAAAATGGGTCTCTGGTCACTCTATGAGAGAGAGAGAGGAGAGAGAGTGGTGGAGCCAAAGTTGTGAGACTCCTCTGAACACTGAGCAGGGCACTATAAGGCTGAGGCAGTTGAGAATTATTATTGCTAATGCTATTTCCACTCCTAATTTGTCATCTGTACACTATTTTCAAAATAATAAAGAATTGATTTTGGAAGTGCAGGAGCTAGGAGGGGGCATATGAGAGTGGACTCAGTGGAGTCGAAATAGAAGAAAATGGCTGTTGAGATTCCTCCAACTTTGGGTTAATTACACTCAAGCCCTTCAAGTTTGATGTATTATAATTAAATTGTGTATTCCTTGTAATTAATGTTTTTTGTGACGCATAATGAGCAAATGGGGATGTAGCTCAAATGGTAGAGCGCCCGCTTTGCATGCGGGAGGTACAGGGTTCGATCCCCTGCATCTCCATGTACCATTTCTATTTTTTCATTTTTCTTTTTATTTGCTGCATCCTATTAGCCTTTTGTGACGGATATAGACAACTGAACATCAAACATGTTAGCACTCTTAAGTGCTCATCAACTACTCCACGTACTTATTGACTCGTAGAAGATCAAAGAAGCCTAGAAAATGCGTCTGCAGATGATGATCCCATCACTCAATGGCATGAGAGATTTCAACATGAGGGTCAACTGAAACTAATACTCAATGGCATGGCGCCTCAACTCCCTTTTGCCCTCTGGAACTACCTCTTCAGGCTTAGCCACTGTCCCTCCCCATAGTGTGTTATCATATATTGATATATAACAATCCCTCCAATCTTCACCAGCTCATATATAATACTTGGGGAGTTTTGCAGTAGCGTGCCTCAGCTCCTTGAGTGGCTCTGTTTCTCTTGGGTACACACTAGTATCTAGAATTCTCCTACTGCATTAATCAAATACAAGTAAAAAAGAAAATGTCATTCATGGAGACATGTAATCAAAGAAGAGGGACGAGAATCGAGCACAATAACTCATATATATAATTCCTCATCTTGCAACAAGACTGGATTTGGCAGAATTTTCTTGCTTCCATGGGCACTCCATTCTCCCTAATTTCTATCAAAATAAAATCGGTTGTAGCGTGTTATTTGTTGTATATAAGAAGTTATGATGCAGATCGAGTAGTACTAGCTTACGTACAATATCAATCCATAGAACATACACTGTAATTGATGAACAAGAATGCATCCCAATTC
Organism: Fragaria vesca subsp. vesca; assembly: GCF_000184155.1. NCBI lineage: Eukaryota > Viridiplantae > Streptophyta > Magnoliopsida > Rosales > Rosaceae > Fragaria > Fragaria vesca. The sequence goes on from NC_020491.1 coordinate 5,362,017, forward strand.
CACAAACAAGATTATTATGAACCAAAGTTAATGATGAAAAGCATACTAACCCTGCAGCAATTCTTTCTCGGAGAGCTCTGGGAGTTGACCTAGTCCACTACCTTTGGAGGTCCTTTGCTGGATTGGCGTAAATGGCGAATGCATGTTTCTCATATATAAACAGACACACATACATGCATTGATGCATATACAATTATACATGCGTCTGTAGTTTAGTATTAACTAGAAATAAAACCCGCGCTTTGCCGCGGGATTTGCTGTTGTTATCCAACTCAAGACCACTTATATTCAAACTGCTGAACATAACTAAACTAAGACGGGTCGAAATCAAGTCTAATAACAAATCTGACTTTGTTAGATTTTCTAAACCAAAAATGGATCAGCAATGTAATTCATGCAACCTAATGCAAATAATGGTTACCAACCAATGAATGTACAACATATGTAATCTCAGCTTAAAGTTGATATAACAAATTGTTCAAAAACTCATGATCAAGTTTATATCAGATCATGGCATTAGAGTAGCTTTAGAGGTTAGCTTTTTCCTGTAGCATCTCAAGTTCTCAACTTCTAGAGTTTCCTGCAAGAGAAAGGCACATGAATGTACAGCAAAATAATAATTGTTTTAAGTGTTAGGAAAAGTTTCTGTGACAGCTCTTTTATAATGTTTATGTGAGATGGGTGTTAAAATAAGCATTAACCTCAATTGTCTCAAAGGAAGTAGTGATCATGACCATTTCTTTAATATGTCAGGGACAGTCTAATTATGTAAATAACATCAAATATGTTAGCTGTACCAAAACGCAAAAGCAAAGTAGCAATTTCAATGGAAGAAATTTCAACTATGCAATATATGAATGTCCTTGTAATCACTAAACGATATTCTTAACTTAGATAAATAGCATCTTCTCACTCCTAATGTCTAAGAACTCCATGTCAGTCTCTATTGTTTTGGTATAATTATATCACCCTTTTTCAACTGCAACATGCTTGTAATAATGTTATATCAGTATAACTCGGTTTCTCTGTTAAATTGGTGTAGGGTTTGTATGAGACAAAATATTGACAGGAAGTCACATTGGCTTTGACTCACTTAAAAACTGGTATTGCTTAAAATGTTGAAGCAATTGTAGCTTACTCAAGGTACATGATGCA
>NC_020491.1:5363191-5367116 GCF_000184155.1 Fragaria vesca subsp. vesca
CTTAAAAAGAGATATTGATATAACTCCAAATCAGTACGAACATAAACATACCCAGGTACTAAAGGAAAGGTAGAAATTCCCCAATCATTTTTGATCATGTGAATGTCTGAACAACATACTCTACAGTATAGGACTCTGAATCTCACATCATCTTATCTATGTTTTTCCTGCAACAAATTTGTAAATTAATTAGTTCAGGGTTTAGATTAACAATTATGAATAATATTCAGCAATAAAATTCTCCAGGTACCACTGCTAAACAATTGGAATGAGATTAAGCACATACCTTTGTAGAGCATCCAGCTAATACATCATCATAGAGCTAACTTCCCTATTGAACAGCTATACGAAAGTAAGCATCTATAGAAGACAATTAGCTTTCATCTATGGCTGTGAAGAGTATAGCTTATATATTGCATTCCTAAACATGTGATTCTAAAGAACCAAAAGAACTGAAATAAAATTGTCAATCTTATAACAAAGAGGTACTGAACTACCAAAGAAAATCAAAATACGATATAAACTAATGACTATACCATGTGTTTTTCCAGTGAATTGAAATAAAGAAGGAAACTATTACAAATACAGTGAAAGTCTATACCAGGTAGACAATAAGGTGAAGACAAATATATTTCTTGTTCTCTCCTGTCAATTGATGAACTTAAAATTTCATCTTAAAGCCATAACTATGTCGAGCAGAAAAAGTTCTTCTAGAAAATATCCAACTTGCCGGCACAATCCAAGGCTAGTAATTAGAAATTACACATGAATCACACTAATGATTATCACAAATAGAAACCCAAATCAGTTCCCATCTTGCACAGATAGCACTACACAAAAAAAGAAAGAAAAAAAGGAAACGTACAGAAACCAAAAAAACATGTCTCCAAATCCGAATCCAAGGCCAATTATTACCCTAAACCCTATATCTATACATACAGATGCATTTGCAAATGAAAATGCTAACACAACAAAGTTTTATGATGGGATGCATCATCATATATTTAGTATTAGAATTTGAAAGAAGCAAGATGGATCACAAATCAACTGGGTAAATGGATGTAAAGTATTGCCCAGATGAGATGAAAATCTGCATCATTGCAATGACACCTGCTAATTCCTCGTTATAACAAAAAACAAAAGTTATAAGCAGGTTTACCGCTCCTATATGAATTTCTAAAGATTCCAGTAACTGGTACTCTTAATCCAACCAACCCTTTGCCTGACCTCCAAAAAGTCTGGATGGCACTGGATACGGAACCTTGAATGATAAAAATTTAACCAAAAAGACTGCTTTGCCAAATCGAAAACTATATCAAAGTGGAAGAACTCCATTATAAAGAAATCACCAACCAAACCATCTTATAAACCAACAACCAAATCAAAAGCGATTTACTCCTTTTATGAATCGATACAAAACCACAACGATAATCAACCATACATTTACTTATAATTACAATAACCCAAATCAAAATCACAAAACAATTGAAGAAATTGGAGAACAAATCGATGACAACGGCAACGATAATCAATCATACATTTACCTATAAATACAATCACCCAAATCAAAATACACAAAACACAGGGAGAAAGATAGAAACTATATACAGAGCAACACCCAGAAAAGATTTAAACCCAGATCGAATAGCAAACCTTACCTATTCCAATCTGAGGGAAGCGAGGAGAGCGAGAGACGAAGAAGGAATAAGGACTGATTAAGGAGATAGAGAGAGTCGGTGGCTGAGTTCAATAGAAGAAATAAAAGGAAGAGAAAGACGCAGTAATGACGTGGCCACACAACAGCAGCCAAGAACATCAGGTAAGTGGTGGCAATAATGTAAATAAACGCAAAATAGGGGCAAAACTGTAAAAGTATGCGGTCCTTAGCTACAGTAACTCAACTTTAGTATATAGTAAATTTGACTTCAGCATGTACAATTATACATATTCTGCTGCCCTGATCTTCAGTCATCAAAAGGAATAGAGGACTGATGTCTATAAATAATTGATGCCTTTCACATTTTGAGCATCTCAGAGTTTTTTTAACAAGTTGCAGATAGCGGTTATCATCTTTTATCTAATATTGATAAATAACGATCCCACTGATCTCAATCAGTTCCCATCCATTAACCTTTTGGGGTCATAATTTCACTAGTACGTTCAAGAACAAGAAGAAGAACCAATTGAACACACTTGAAAAGTTGAAATATCATTCACTTATTCAACAATCAACATTGAGTAGTAAGTTTCAACAAGCGAAAACCAGGGAAGTTATACAATATCAAATAACAGATAAACAGAAGAAACACACGATAGATACCCCAACTCCTAACTCATTCTCGCCTTTGATGTGAGGGTAAGAGCTCGATCAACTAGTATACTATTGGATCTAGCTAGCTACAAACCCTCCACAAGGATAAAGCGATAGATGGTTATTCACTCTCAAATATTTAGCATAACAAATTTAGCAAATGCGCCTGCAAATTGTGCTCCCATCACCCAATGGAACTAGGGACATTTCGACGCCAGGGTCAGCAGAAACCATTTTGTTAAACTCAATTATGAATAGCCTTCGTTCCCTTAGAGGCTCTGGAACATCCTCTTCAGGCAAAGCAACTGTCCCTCCCCAGAGTGTATTATCATAGACAACAAATCCACCAACCTTGATCAGTTTCATTAGCCTTTTGTGGTAGTTCCAGTAGTTGTTCTTGTCTGCATCAACAAAAGCAAAGTCGAAGCTCCCTTCCTTCTCTGGCTGCAGCATGAAAACCAACTTCAAGCACTTCAAATTTACAAAAAGAAGAAGGAAAACATTGAAAAAATCCAATATGTATGCATATATGTCTTGTTCGTTTACGTTTTCTAAGAGTTTGTCCAAAATAGGCAGAGCTGGGGACTCAATGAAGTCAATTTTGTGTTCCACACCAGCTTTGGTGATGATCGGCAACCCTATTTCATATGCTTTTCGGTCGATGTCTATGGCTGTAATCTGCAATATTAATGCATCATATATATTATGGCAAATGTTTGATCATATTATAACATCCGAGAGAATAAACTTAATTTTTCGACATGTTTATACACAAACCTTGCCATCATCAGGAATCGTAAGAGCCGTGAGGAGAAGAGAGTATCCGGTAAAAACTCCAATTTCAATTGTGTTTTTGCTGTTCGCAAGTTTCAGGAGAATGGCTATCAGCTGACCTGCATCAGGTGCGGTACCTATGTAAGCCCTGCAGTGCAATATTATGCATGCTTATTAGATTTCAGCTAGCTGCACCATCATGACCTGAAAGCTAGATTTCAGCTAGCTTTCTGTGTATTAGGCCGGATGTAGAGCGGACGTCCGCACTCCGGCTTAAAGTGCGGACTTCGTCCGTTCTCTGCAGTCTCACGCCGGCGACGGCTTCTCTCCTTCCCGGACGACAACACAGGCTTCCAGGACGGCTTCTCTCCTTCCAGGACTGGCCGGCGACAAGTTTTCCGACCAACCTTATCAATCATGGTGTTTTCCGTCCAGAGCTTCAATCCGGAAAACTTGTCGCCGGCCAGTCCTGGAAGGAGAGAAACCGTCCTGGAAGCCTGTGCTGTCGTCCGGGAAGGAGAGAAGCTATCGCCGGCGTGAGACGGCAGAGAACGGACGAAGTCAGCCAGAGTGCAGATGTCCGCTCTCTATCCTTTCTGTGTGTATATATATATATATACAGGGCCCTTCCAATGAGGGATCTCTATTTTAAGCCATTTATAGGGATATGGCATTACACCAACTTCCCGATTATAATTTTACATCTCCACCGTTCATATCTTAGGTCTATATGAGTAGATCACCTCTACAAAATTTCATATGATTTGGTGATCGTTAAGACTTTCAAAAGTTCAATTTAGTTTTAATGACCTTCAACGGTTTTAGTTTGACATAAGCTGG
>NC_020491.1:5367339-5389396 GCF_000184155.1 Fragaria vesca subsp. vesca
CCTCAATGGAAGGGGGCGTGTATATATATATATATATATATATATTTTAGAAAGAAATGGATACTTACATAGGGTGAGTTGCAGAAGCAATCCTTATTTCCTTGAGAGGATTTGGTTCTCTTGGGTACACTCCAGTCTTCATTACATACTATGCCACACCAATGACAAGTCCCATGTCCTTTTTAATACACAAATATATTCCAAATTAACTATAAACAGATGAATATATGCATGGACATGCTACTGTACCTCGTATAATTCCTCGGTCTGCAATAAAGGTTTATCGGTAAGCGGATGCCTCTTTCTGGTGTTTTCATTTGCTCTCACTGCACAAGAATTCTGCATAATCGAAAAGAAAACAAAGAATACGAAACACGTAAATGTTGTAATTGGATTTATAACAGTTTATAGCAAAAAAGTTGAGAAATAACATAGAAAACATGCAAGAAACGATGAAAAGAGGAACAAAAAAAAAAAAAAAAAAAAGAAGGAACACAGAACCTTTTGTGATTCCTCATCGTCTTGCAACAAGTCTGGATCAGGCAATTCCTTTTTGCTTCCTGCGGTGTGCTCCATTGACGTCGACCTATATAACAAGTAAATTAACAACCCAAAGTGAATCTTATATTTCAACTATAGACGAGGAAACTATTATATCTGTTGGAATGGCTAGCTTCATCCATCAGTGAACTTAAATTGTATTGACGAAATATGAAAGACACACCAGTGAGGCAGTGATCGATCTTTTTGTGAGTTTTAGACTCTGCTAGCTAGTCCACCACGTTTGGAATTGCTTTGGTGCATGTAGAGGGTGAATGCCCTAATCTATATATAGAAATATATGTCTGTAATTCTTTTACATATAATTACATGTCTAGGCTGTCATGATATATATGTGGTGGGCTATATTTGAAATTTTTTTTTTGTCCATTCTCCTACTATTTGAATTATTGGATAAAAATAAAATGTATTTTAATTAATTATTTATTCCAACAAAACAAATAGCTTTATTTGACCCAATACCATTTGGTCTAACGGCGAGGCATAGTCTTCTCTTAATAAGTGGGAGGTTATATATGTTCAGTCTTTATGGTTTTATTTTAATCTGAATGGTCCTTAAAGTCACGATTTTTCATCCAAATGGTTATTCCGTCAATTTTCTCAGTTAAATTGTTGATGTGGCCGTTAAAAATTACAATATCTTTTACAGAAAAAATTGACGGAAATACCATTTGGATGAAAACTCGTGACTTTAAGGATCATTAAGATTAAAACTATGTTGCACGCGGACACTCCACACCCCTGGAGTGTCGGACGACACGCCGACACGACAAAATACGTGTCCGAAAAAGTTAACTTTTTGGACACGTCTCGGACACATTGACCGGCCCCAACACAACATTGTGACACGCCACGTCAACGTTTCATACTTTTTTTTATAAAAAAAAGGACCTAAATTTTCTATTTATTTTATATTAGATCAATTATGGAATAATAAGTTTGGATGAATTATGGATATGATAATTATATTAGTTCATCTTCTTGTCTATTAGGTGCTACTGTGCTAGAGATTGCCCTGTTTAAAAACAAACTACTGCTCAAGTTTGTTTTTCTTTAATGTTATGTTTTAAGTGCTAGAGGTCTGCTGCTTTTAATATTATTAGTTATGCACTTGACTTATTTCTTATGGTTATGAAATATATTGAATTTAGAACTTTATTTGGTATGTAATGAACTTATTTCATATTTTAGTATATTTTTATTTTTAAAAATACATAAATATATAATTTTGTTTGCCGTGTCGGAAACTCAGTTTTTAAGTTTTACCATGTCGCCGTGTCGTGTCGTGCCGTGTCCGTGTCCGTGTCCATGCAACTTAGGATTAAAATAAAATCATAAGGACTGAATAGATGTCAACTTCAAATCATAAGAACTAAACAAATTTTAATTCTTAAATATATAAGAATGTGTTTCAAACAAAGTTTTAACGAGGGTCACTTTTGTTTGAATAGACTTCCATTGATGAAAGTTAATCAGAAATATAAAAAAATACGGATGTCATTCCACAGCATAAAAGCATTCACTTTTTTGAAAGGAAAAGCATTCACTAAATAAAAGAATAGGCTTTTCTTCCCCGACAACAAGACGAAGTAGAGGATTCTCTTTAGTCTATAGATTAGATTTTCCCTCAAATTGAATTAAACTAGCCTGCAAATAATGGCCGTATCTGATAAATGTGTCCAAATCAAGACTTCACCAAATCTTAATTAAGTGTTCATAATACTCTTAACATAATTAAGATAGTGGAAAAGCTCCACCATCTTGTGATACTGTTCATGACAAGACCAATCATGGGCTCTGGACACCTAAATGGGTAACTGAAGCTAGTCTCTTAATGTAAGTATATTTCTGTACCTTTATATATTGATGTTGTTCTTGGTATTTTACAGTCTCTCAAGTTGTCTCATGGAAGTCCACCAAATTGTTACGACTTTGTAAGTCTCAGAGGCATGGGGCTAAAGGGACTATCCTTCCAGACTTTGGTCGTTAACACTCGAGGACTACGAGTTGGCAATCAAGGAATGGTGTTAGCGTTCCAGGAATGCGGGTTGAAAATCGAGGAAGTCACCTAGACGACTTTGGCCTTCAAGGTCCATTACTTGACCATGAGTGGATGTTTTACTTGATGTTGGATTTCTCATAGCGTTGAAAGGTTAGAGTTCGTCGTGGCTCTTTGACTTTTCAACACGTTTTACATGTATAAGGTTGAAAAATCACATTGTATTTCATCCGGACTCTAACACGAACAATAACCATCCCACCAATCTTAACCAGCTTCATTAACCTCTTGTGGTAGTTCCAGTAGTTGTTCTTGTCCGCATCAACAAAAGCAAAGTCGAAACTCCCCTCCTTCTGAACAAAACACGAAGCAGAAGAACCAATTTCAAGCCCTTGAAAATTTGACAAGGACAAAATGAACTCAATATCTTATATCTTTACATTTTCCAAGAGTTTGTCAAGAATAAGCAGAGCTGGGGACTCAATGAAGTTGATTTTGTGCTCCACACCGGCTTTCTTGGTGATTGGCAAGCCTGTTTTGTATGCTTTACGGTTTATGTATATGGCTGTAATCTGCATTAGAAAGTTATATATCATTTGTAATATTGTTTCCTAACCAGATTGGGAGTATGGCAACATAACAGGTAACAATGTTCCGATATATTTATTACCAACCTTGCCATCATCAGGAATCGTTAGAGCCGTGAGGAGAAGAGAGTATCCAGTAAAAACTATTAATATAGTAATATACCAATGATAAGTTGATAACCATTAACATGAACGCAGAATGAGAAACAATTGAACATGTTTATGTCTATGTGCATGAGTGTTCAATGCAACATATATGACATCAAACCCTTAACAACCTTAAAACTAAGTTTGAATCTATGCAATCTATATCCCTCGACCACGAAAACGACCTAACGACCTTGCTGATCTTCCCAGACCCTTTGTCAATGGCAATCACATCCCCACTCTGCACCTTCTCTCCTCACCTTTTCGATTTATCAACAAATCCATTAGAGTTTCATCTAATTTTTCAGGCCCTGCAATCAAAACTCTTGTCTGAGAAGCATTCTTCGTCTTCTTGTTACCCTACACTGCACTGATATGTGAATTTGGGCTCGGATACGCCCGGAAACCGGGCGGAGGTGAAGGACTGTAGACGGTGCATCCAACCGAGACTACATGGCTCAAACTGGCCACACTGTCAGCTACCTGGGATTCAAGACAATTCATTTCAAGGATTCTGGGATTATATGTGTTATTTTGGGTCACAAGCTTGCCATCTTAACCTTGTTTAGTACTATCACTTGGTAGAGTAAAATAGTTAGCTTTTCATCCGGACATGTGTTATCTTCTATGATCACGGATTCACTACTGGACTAGTCATCCACTCCAGTTATGCCTGGCTTAGAATGGGAGCACAGTAGTACAATAGCAACTCATGCGAAGCCTAACGACAGTACGACACAGCTAAGTCACAAGATATAACATATAGCACTTGGGTAAACCTTTATTACAGAACTATGTAACAATCATCTCTTGCACATGTACAAAAGAGAAAAGAAGCAGGGACTCACACAGTGGCATGTAGCAGCAATCACAGTACTTGACACTGGCCAAAAATTCAAGTAAATGAAAGAATCTAATACTCACAAAAAAATATCCTATATTGTATGTGCAAATAAATTGGTTTATTGACGATTCTGCTTGAGGGCTGCAAACTTAGCGAACAAGTCATCCGAGTCAGGGAGCTTAGGGTGGACATGAGAAGCCTTTCCCACTGAAGAAGAGGACTTCGAAGTTTCAGTGCTCTGTGATCTTACAATCTTTGGAGGATTGGATGTTTGGTCCCTTGTATATGACTTTGGAGGAGAGAACTTTGAAGGTTCAGTTCTCTCTGATCTTACAACCTTTGCAGGAAGACTGGATGATTGGTCTCTAGCAAATGACTTCAAACCTGAAGACTTTGAGCTTTCGCTACTTTCTGATCTTTCAATCTTGGGAGGATTAGATGATTGTTCTCTTCCAAGCGACTTTGAACCTGAGGGCCTTGAAGTTTCAGTAGCTTCAGTTCTCTCTGATCTTACAATCATTGGAGGGGTATTGGATGATTCCTCCCTTGCAATTGACTTTGAAGTCTCTACACGTGAAGACCTCTTAGATTCTGGTATTGGTTTAGGAGCTGCTTGTTCTACTGGTCTACGCCACTCCTGACTTGCCAAACGTTCTGAGCTCTTGGTCTGGGACGAGGCACTTGGTAGAGTTTCAGTGGCATTAGAACTTCTTGAAGAGGAACTTCCATAGACTGATGTCCCGGTCTTCTTGGATTCTGGAATTGAATAAGAGGTTGTTTGTTCTATAGGTCTCTGCCATTCCTGACTTACTGAAGGCTCTGGTAGAGTTTCAGTGGCATTGGAACTTCTTGAAGAAGATTTTCCGTAGTCTGAAGTCCTTGGTGCATCAGGAGCAACAGTTGTCCTTAAGCCAGAACTTCTAACAGAATTTGAAGAAGAGGGTTGTGTCCTTCTAGAAAGTTGTGGACTTGGACGAGCAATTGTGGTGGAAATCTTTCTAGGAAGATCTTCCTCAGCCTCACTATCCTCTGAATTAAAGAAAAATGCAGACATTGAGCTTGTCTTTCCTTGGGAGACTGATTTCTGATGGTACAGGTCTTGGCCACTACTGCTAAGAGTTTCATGTGACAGTTCATCCTCTGAAGAATCATCAGGTACTACTGAAGAGACCGATTTCTGATTGTACAGGTCTTGGCGACTACTGCTTAGAGTTTCATGTGAGAGTTCATCATCTGAAGAATCATCAAAAGGAGCGACATCTGTGACAGGGGTTTTAGTGCTTCGTTCCTTATTTAGCTTAGTGCTCCCTTTCCGGGTATATGGCCCTTCACTAGACATATGAGAAACATCCGAAGTCCCGACTGGTGGAGTATCTTGAGTAACTTGTTTGCCCGAAAAAGCAGTGCCCGATGAATTCCGTTTATATGATGGAAGACTATAACCCTTGTTCCGGAGGCCACCTTTCAAGACCCCAAAGGCCAACAACTCATTGTCAGTATCACTTACACAACTACATTCCTCACTGTCTTTCACTGTTTGAGGTAAATGTTCCTTGGCATTTGCATCTAATCCAGAGTTCTTCAGCCTTCGAGATGGTTCACTACTGGGCAAGTCACCATCACCAAACCTCTTATCTGAGAAAAAACTGTATTCCATCCCCTGGCTTCTCTCAGGATGTACATCATCATACGATGAAGATGCTAATGACCTTTGGCTTGTACTCTGATTCTTCCCTGAATTTAAGGATTGAATAGTCTGCTTGGACGTGTCCAACTCCTCCTCACTGTCTGAACTTGGGCCATCTGAAGCATCAAAAGTAACAGGCAAGAAGTCATTTGGTTCTGAAGGAACTGTAGAACCTGTCAATCCTTCAGAAAAAACAGCGTGCTGCACTGGCGAAGAACGTACTGGCGAAACGCTCTTGAATGGTACTTCATCTGTCTTTTGCTCGAAACTCCAAGGATCTAAACTAGCTGAAGGGAATGAGTTTCTAGCAGGAGAGGAGAAAAACAAACTTGTTTCTTGTCCCTTATAGTTATCATCGTCCGAACCAGAATCATCAAAAACTAGAGAAGCATTTCCCTCAGAAGTCATTCCAATTGTGCTTTGATGGATGTTAGCATCACTAACAAAAGAATCCTCACCAGAAACACTTGAGAAGTTGCCGTGATTGTTACTAAAATGTCCTGAATGAGAAGGAGAGGGGGACCTGATAGATTGGTTTTCAGTACCCAGATCTGTGAAATAATTGATATGGTCATCCTCTTTCAAAACATCTTCCTGATGATCACTAACAACGCTTGAACTAGATGGGGAGGAAGTCCTGCTAGATTTCTTTTCAGATCTTATATCTCCAAAGTAGGGAATATTCTCAGGTTTGATAGCAGCTTGCATCTCACTCGCATGCATATCCACAAAATTACCAGACTGTCTCTTCATGCTCACCTTACCTAAACTGTCACGCCTTTGTTGTTCAGGTGACTTCTTTTGAGGATATTGATATGCTGTCTGGATATTATTCACCAAATGCTCATTGTTAATGGAACTTGTATTAGTTGGCACAGAGGCTGACTGGTTACTTCTATTGTGCATTTCAGAGGAATATTGCCTCGAGAGTTCTGCAGCTGCTCTAGCTGCCATGCCTGCTCGTTCTGCTGATTCAGCAGCTGCCTGTGCTGCAGAGGCGGCATCCTTAAATTGCATATTCCAGTTCTGCCTGCCCGACGAATTATCATCCCCAGGAAATGCATGCATTTCCATTTGATCACTTCTGATGCCTGTATGGAAATGCCCAATTAAGTATCAATGAGAGCGAAATTCAAAATACAACACAAAACAATTGAATTCCATAACCACGGTCTTTATATGACAATTGATGTACCTGAAGATGTCGTTTCTGGATGAAAGTTGGCAGATGTGGTTGCGTTGTTGGCAGAAACATTTGTAGAAGCAGAATCATCCGAGCGAGGTGATGACCTTGCATTCAGCTCATGAGAGTTCATGGGTCTATTATGATACTCATAATTTCTGCGCGGAACTTGAGCATTAGGAGCTTGATCAGGTGGAGGTGGACCAGGGGGGGGTTCCACATGAGCTTTACTGGCCATGCTATTAGGAACTTGAACATTAGGAGGCACCCTGACATCATGAGTAGGTGGAGGTGGAGCAGAATCTAGACTGGGCATGCCAAAAGTATTTGGTCCGTTCTGCACAAAAGTAAAAACTATATTAATCAACCGGCACATCCTAAGCATCCTAAGAAAATGCCGTGTACATAAATCAAACATGAAGCTATGGTCTTATGTCATCTGTGCATATCAAAGCAATGAATAAATGAGCAAGTGCTGAACCATTCATACCAGCAGGTCTTCAGGAGGCTTCTCTTCATATGCCTCAGGATCCCATTTAACATTATGTTCCTCTGCAATTGCAGCCAAAATCTTCATCTTGGTAGGGCCATCAGGTGATTTGGTAGACAATTTCTCAATTAACTGACAGAAAAACAGAAAATATAATTAGTAAAACAAATCTGTTGACTTTTGATGGAGTCCATATATAGAGTATCCAAACACATATAGAAGCATACCATGCGGCTTACACCACTATCCGGGCGCAGTTCAACAGCTGCAGAGACAAACTCCTTTCCATATTTTGCTGTGAAATGCTTGCGGATATCCATGAGTTCTGGTACGTCCGAACATCTAGGAGATGCAAATATTACACTAGATACTGCTTCCTTCAGATCAATTGGGCAGTTCCTGTAAAAAATATTAAACAAAAAATATGATTCAAGCTCTTTTAAGGAAAAACCAGAGAAACGAAATATCAGAAATAGTAAAACTTATCACTATTCCATCAAGAAACAAGAATAAGGTCTAAATTCCAATGCCTGGAGTCACAGAGGCACATCTATTAAGTCACAATGGTAACTTTATGACCAAGTTGCACATATTGGAGAATTTTATGCTGTGCTTAAGAATGTGCATTTAATAACAGCTTGAGCAGTTATGAATGCAAAACCCACTAGACCAGTTCTATCTTTCTCTATCGTTTCCCATCTTGATACACCCACCAAGCTATTCAACACAATGCAGCCAATTTTAAATCTCAAAGTAGTTAAAGGACCACACATGACAATAAAATGTAAAAAAAACATACTTCTGCGCCTCAACCATAGGCAATCTTGCTGCAATAAGTTCGCAATATATCTCGACAAGTTCATACGCTGCCCTCAACTTCTCTTCCCTCACCACATGTTCAACCTGAGACACAAGTAAACCTCATCAATAAAACAGCTGATCATCACAAACAAAAAACTTCAACAACCACACAACTCTACTAAAATCACAGGTCAAAAACCAAACAACAAGTCAAACAAGCTCAAATTTCGCTAACAACTCGTAAAACCAATAGAGAAACACAAAAACCAATAGACAAACCCGAATCCTAGCAGTCCTGTACTGCCCACTCTCCATCAGTTGGGCCAATTCCCTCTTTATCTGCTTCACCTGTGCATCTTTCTTGTTCTTCAACAGCTTTATTCTCGAAACGGCAAGCTTCAACGCCGTTTTGCTGCACCCAAAACCAATCCAAGCAACCCAAAACTCATCAAACAAACAGTACAAAAAATCTCAAATCCACATAAAACACAAAACTTTACCCACAATTCACAAAAAAAAACGATGAGAAAAACTTACCATTTGGCGGGCTTGAAGCTCCGGTGAAGCATGGTTGATCAAATTTGTGGTTCTTGAAAACGAAAGATCAAAACTTTATGCGAAAAAAAAAAAAACTCAAGATGGGTTCTTGATTGTATCAAAGTATTGGGTTTTTGTAAAATTGAATTGGGTTTTGATGAAATAGGGAATTAAAGGTAGAAAAGGAAAGCAAATCTTGGAGACGAAGAGAAAAGTGAAATTTCCGGGAAATTAATAGGAAGAAGAAACGAAGACTTTTCTCTTTGATGACACGGAAACAGGGGGATTGGGTTCAGGTGTGGGAAGGTGCAGGGGAGCAGAATCAAATAGCAGTCTTACAGTTTTGTACCTTTTCTGACTTTCCCTTTTTGAAAGTTTCTCTGCTAGTTTTTATTTGTCTGCTTATTGTTTGTCTATTTCTTTTTCTTTTTATTTAGTAGAGTGAGATGATAAAATGGAAGAGAGGAAATTTATTCTTCTTCTTCTATTTTAATCTATAATTCAATGATAGTTCATGTGCCAAAAGTGATGAGTATGGGTTTATGGTTGTTTGATAGCCTCATCTGATTGTTAAATGCAAATGATATTGGGATTAGGTGGTTGTTTGATAGAAGGAGATGAGACGTGGATACAACTTTGATCATTCGATGGAGTTGGATTTGGAAGAGTAATAGCAAATGTGGCACAAACAATGATCCATCATCATAGTCATATACCCCATAAATAGCTCAATCTAGCTGTGATTCCCACATGAATGTTCCTCATTAAAAAAGTGTTATTTTCAGCTAACTTTGTAAGATAATTTCAAGATTCTAACTTTCAAAGTTTGTATCATTCGTCATTACACGATATTTATCATATTTAACATATATTATTGGTTGTCATACTGTTCATCGATACAACATATGAACATGTTATAATAAAAGGTGAGAACTAAACTAGCTATTATTTGGTTAAGCAAACAAAACATTTTTTGTTATTATAAATTTTATTAACACATCCCTAAATGCTAGATACACATCTCTCTTTTTTATATAAATTATATAAGATTTTGTGGGTACGTAAAATTATCAAAAAAACATTTATATCAAAAGTAAAGAAACCTAGTTGAAATAAAATATCCGGCTTAAGAGTTTTATTATCCTTTACGGGGAACAACGTGTGTGAAGATACTATTAAACTCTAATCAGAAATGGCTAGCGACAATTACCATGAACAACCATAGTTTTAAGCAAAAATTGAAGCAACGTAATGAGATGAAATAGTATGAGGAAAGATGAAACATTTTGAGAAAAATCTTACTAATGTGATTTTCTATTTTTTTATTTTGAATAAATTAAGTAACAGATCTATAAAAGTATGTGTATTTAGTGAATGAGTTCTGTATTTAGTGAATAAGTTGTGTATTTTAAACGAGGGTATTGTAGAAAGTTTATGTATGTGTATCTAGTAAAATGTCAAAACAATCAAGTTAATATGTGGTGTATTAAGTATGAGATGTGTATCTAGTAATTAAGGATGTGTTAATAAAATTTCTCGGATTCGAATCCTCTTTCCGTTTGGTAAGAAAAAAAGAAGTAGAAAATCGATATTCTTGCCAAAATTATATGTTTTTGCTTTATTTTCAATGAGGCTTAATACGGTTAAATACAAAGAGAAATTTTACGATAAACATAAGTAAACATCCTAAAATAATACCAAAGTTCTCAAGTATCCATTTGCAGATATAGTTGCACGCATTATATGTTGTCAAACCCAAATGAAAAATAAAATTACTTGAATGAGATGAGCCAAAAGTGAAAGAAGATGAAGAAATTACCTAACTTTGAATTTGTGGTGCATTTTCAACGCGTCAGTTGGGATTTGCATCGGTCATATTGCTGCGCCTACCTTCCATCAGTAAAAGCTTCTAGAAATTTCATATACCTTGGCGCCATAATGTAAACAATAAAATGCTACTTCTTCTAATCAATAAATTTCATCAAGTATTGCTGGTGCAAATCTTAGCTTCCAGTGAACAGCTTCCTCAAGTAATTTGACCAATCTAGCTATTAGCTCATGTAATCATTTAGTTCCGATTATTACCTCTAGTTCTAAAAGAGTTGTGTGAGAGATTTCATCCCATGAACTCACGAAGGCATATGATCATGCAGCATAGAGTGACATGCACCAGTGGTTGGCCTGGAGGCCCTTATATATAATGTCATAACTCATAAGTTGTTACTTGTTAGTTGGTGTTACACCAGTAGTTGGGATGTCATGTTGTTCAGAGAGATAGAGACATCGATCAGCTTTGTATAACAGTTATACACAATAATGCTTAAGAACAAAGCTTTGCATGTGTCTTTCTAGTCCTAGAAAATGCAGTAAAATTCTGACGAAAATTGCTGCTGGGAAATAAATTCCAGAACACCTTTCACATCACCCTCACTATCATCATCGGCAAACGAATAACTAGACCTCCTCTCCTTTACTTCAGTGCCTTGATTCAACAACATTGCCTGATGGACACTTATGCCTAGCTATGATCCTTATTCCGAGTACCACCTCTCAAGATCCAAAATTTCAGAACAATGTTAATCACTGCCTCTCGAAAGTGTTGCTGCCATGCTTACCCTTTCTGATGATTCAACTGCTGCCACACTGCTGCCGATGTAGCTAGCTAGCATCCTTAAACTGCACCATGGTTCCAGTTGCGTCTACTTAAAGTTGTAACAATTCCATCCACTTCCTGTATACAAGTATGAAGTATCCAAAGTATCAGTCTGTCAGACAAGCTGGGAGAAATTTATTTGGAAGTTTTAAAGCTCAGTAAACCTCGTTTTCCATTGAGATGCAAGGTTCCACATAATGTTCATGGCAACATTATCAGGTCCGTTCTGCTCAAATGTTTGAAACAATGTTACATTGTCCTAAACAATGTTAAAATTTGTTCATAATATTCATGAACAATTTTTTATTTTTTTATTCTTCCAATTCCAACCTGGAAACGGCAAAGTCTTTTATTTTGAGTTTTGCTTGGAGCTCAAGTGTTGTAAAACACTAAAACCTAATACATAAAGAAAATTAATTCTAGCTAACTGAGGAATAAGCCAGTCTCGATTCTGGTGCCTTTAAATACCCCATTAGGAGAGACCTAGCTTGTTTTCCATTCAGTCTTTTGCACAGCATAGATCAGATTTCACAAGTGCTTTCTTTTGTGTAACGGAAGGCGGTCAACTCTTTCCATATGGGGGAAGTCGCAGAGGTAGTGCTTGTCAACATTCTAGCAGAAGAGCAAAAGAAGAAGGAGGAGAAGAACAAGGCGAGAGAGGCAAAGAAGAAGGCAGCTGAGGAGGATAAAAGGAGACAGAAGGTGGAGGAAGAGAAGCAGAAGAGGGAGCGCTGCCTTCAACAAGCGAATGAGCTCAGGAGGCAACTTCAAGGACATCCTGTTACCCCTAATATCAGTCACCATAAACCGAATGTGCAGTCCCAAGCGCCGAATGCTCTTGCCAAAGCTAATGTAGCTCCTGTTCATGTTGCTTCGGCTAACTTGGTGCCAACCGGTGCTTATAAGAAGTCTGGTATCAATGGCCATTCGCAATCTCATACCCCGAGAACTCCTGTCAGGGCTAATGTAACTCCTGCTCCTGCTGCTTTGGCAAAGACCGCACCAATTAGTACTATTGATGCCTCTAAAAGGTCTAACATCAGTGGCCCTTTGCAGTCCCAGAGCTCGAATACTCTTGTCAAAGCTAATGTAGATATTGTACCTGTTGCTTCGGTGAATGTGCCAGCTGGTGCTTCTAAGAAGCCTGATATCCATGGTCATCCGCAGTCTCAGACGCCAAGGGCTCCAATCAAGTTTGATGCAACTCCTGCTACTTTGCCCAAAGCAACACCAGTTAGTACCACTGATGTCTCTAAAAGGTCTGATGTCAGTGGCCATTCGCAGTCCCAAGTCGCTGTAACTCCTGCTAATGTCAAACGGGCTGTAACTCTGGCTCCTGTCACATTGGCAAGAATAATGCCAACTAGTACTACTGATGCGGCGCAGAATGCTCCAGTCAAAGTAGCTCTTACTCCTGTTCGTGTTGCTCCTAAAAAGTCAGTACCAGTTAGTAAGATTGATGCCCCTAACACGTCTGAAATCAGTCACCATCAACGTCAACCAGCTCCTGTAACATTCGTCTCCAGTGTTACTACTAGTACTACAGAGATATCCTTTGTCGTTGGACAAATCCTTGTGAAGGCAAAAATTGATCTTAAAATCAACAGTGAGGGGTTTGTCTTGAAGAAGGAGACAGATGGTGCAAAAGTGCAAGGGAAGGAGATGAGTAATGCAAGTACCTCACAAAAGGCTGCAGAGGATCAGAAAAACCAAGACAACAACAACAATGCAGCAGCGCTTCCTAATAAGACTAATACAGCTCCTGCTACTACTACTACTACTACTACTACTACTACTACTAATGTTCCGAAAGAGAGTAGCAACAACTCTGTTACGCTGACCAATCAATCTGAAAATGCCAAGGAATCAGTAGTAGTTCCTCAGACAAAGAATACCAACTGCGTTAGTAGCGAGTTGAGGAAACAACCATACGTGGACCACAGACCACTGAACCATAGTTCTTCAGCTCGCAACTACTATGACGTTTACCATCAAATGGAATTGAAATACCAAGCTGCCCAGAAATACTATCCATGGAGGATTGATGATGGATCAGACCAAAAGTACCATGGTAGTGGAAGAAGGGTTACTAATGGATCAGAACAAAGGTACAATGGGAATGGAAGAAGGTTCACCAAGGGTGGTGGTCAAGAGAGTCAGAAAGATAAAAAAATGGGTGCAAAAAGGTAGAGCAGCAACCTCGAAGTAGTTTGCAGGTCACTGGGGCAAAGCCAAAGAACCTTTCTTTTGAACTCAATATTTCTGAATTTACATCCCTCGGAAGAGAAGCCTAACTTATGTAATATGAATATCTGTCTTGAATCAAACATGATAATACACAATGAGTTTTATTAATTTTACTGCTTCATTTTTGTGCAATGTGTTTCTTCAACTCACAGTAGCAAGAAACTACTGTATATGTTTTAGCCTTGTACAAAAATACTTTATGTTGATAATTCATATTGTTTAACAGACATGTCATAACTCATAAGTGATAAGTGGTGATAAGTGGAAAAAAAATAAAAAAATAAAATCTTATAACACTTTTCCAAACCCAGAAAACAGATGAAATCCTAGGAAAAACAGAAGTTATATGAATACATCAAGAAATTGAAAGAGATATAATCATTCTAGCAGCAGCAGTCCAATTTCTAAATGGAATCCTTGTTTACTTGTTTGGCCCTCATTCTAGAGACTCTACCTGTCAAGATCCCAAAGCTCAACACATTATTTCACTTTTATTAGCTCAACTAGCTACTACCTCACTCTTTATAAATCAAAGGTACTGTGAGTCTGTGACAATGGGATGTCCTCAACATTATTTTATCATTTAATCAAAGAATTTATCTGAGACAGTGCTAGATTCGACTAGAAACCACTCTTGTGCAAACTTAGACTTGTATAGCTAACGTACTAAAGCACTCTTTGTTATCTGAACTAGAGGACAGAAGTCATTGTTATGAAATGGACTTAGATTGTACTTCATCTTCTGAACTCCAAGCCAAGAATTCACATTAGCAGCAGAGTTTGATTGAATTTCTATCAGTACAAGATAATTACAAACTAGATTTTTCTCCCTTGTAATCCACATTAAAATTTAAGTTATCCTCACCTGTACCAGACCCATCAACAGCATCAGCAGTTCCCCATTCCCTCACTGCTTGCATTGAACATTTTCGGGATTCTGTCTAAATTATCTACAAATAAGCAATCGTAATCCCTCTAAATTTCCTCTTAAAATATCTAGATGATCATCAGTACTAAAGCAAGACTAACATCTTTTTCCAGACCTCATATCTCCAAGCTGCTATATTCTTAATCATACTTGCTTCATCAACTAATAAGTCATCCATTTCTAAGTTTCATGATACATAATCCAATGGATATGGAAGTCCTGCCAGTGAAGAACTGATATACATGACTGGAACATTATGCATATAACTAAGATATATATGAAGGTACTTAGGTACACTATAGCTATGCATATCTAATTTGATTAGATATACGTACATCTTGATCTCGGAGCTTCCCAACTTAAAACCAAAAGCAACATGTAATTTCAACTTTAAATCTAAAAATCGTGATATAGAAAATCGACTAAGGTTCCCAATGAAAGTAAAGTGGAAAGAAAATCTATGACCTAAATCTTTCTAGGCCAAAGTGGGATTGGGAAAAAAATTAACAGACGGTTTCGGGAAGCAATATCCTAATCCATTAAGGAAATACTGTACCGTAGTACTCTTGTTCCTGTTCCCATTACAAATCCTATATGCTTTAGTATTCCTATTCCTATTTCTTTACGGATTAGTCTATTGCTTGTCATGGTGAGCCGTGAGCCTATAATTAGGACGAACTTGAGAGCTTGTTCTCCATCTCAACTCTGATAACGATCAGAAACATAAGCCTTTAGAGTGTTGTCTCTCTTTGTGATCCTAAAAAAACCTTTGTTCTTGCAACCAACCAACCCTTTTGAATACCATGGCTAATGTAGCAGAGGCACCCTTTCTTTCAGAACAAGCCAAAAAGGAGGAGAAGAACAGGAAGAGAGAGGCCAAAATTAGGGCACTTCAGGAAGAGAAAAGGATAAAGAAAGAAGAGGAAGAAAGACAAAAGAGGGAGAAAGAGCTCCAAGCGATAGCAAACTTTAGAAACAATGGTCACAACAATAATCAAGTTCCCAGAATTCCTATGAAACCTGCTATTGCTCTGGCAAAAGTGGCCCAGACTCCTCTTCCTGCTTCGTCTTCTACGAAGACAGCGGTGCCAACTAATACTACTCATGCCTCCATTGTGCAGCCTGCTCCTGTTGCTCCTGCCAAAGCAGTTGTACCTTCTCTTCCTAATGCTTCAAAGGTGTCTAACATCAATCACTATCAACAACAATCTGCTACTACTCGCTCAGAGATTATTTTCTACGTTGGGCAAATCCCTGTGAAGAGTACAGGGATCAATTATGCACCCAAAGCTAATATTTTGTTTGGGAGGATGGAGACTCAAGCCACTAATGTTGTGAAGACTCAAGCTCCTATGGAGACTCAAGCCACTACTGTAGTTCCTCAAACCAATCAAGTTGCGAAGGTTGTTGTTCCTCAGACCAATCAACCTGCAAAGGAGAAAGTAGTAGCTCCTGCAACAAAGACTGCTAACGGCCAAAAAGGTCCTGTAAGGACTTATTACAGGAATAGTAATGGACCAGATCAAAAGAACTATGGGAATGGAAGCCAAAGGTACACTGGTAATGGTTATGGCCAAAGGTACAATGGTAATGGCCAGAGGTACTATGGTAATGGAAGACAAGAAAATCAGAAAAGGCAAGCAAGACCAAAGCCTGTTATTGATGCTGAGGGGTGGCAATTGGTACAGAATCGAAAGAGGATCTATTAGTTCTAAAGGAGGTTTCAGAGAAGGTCACCGTGGGCAAAGGCAAAGCCTCTTGATGTTGTTGTAATTCCAGCCTCGGAAGAGCCTGAATTTTCTTTTATGTCTTGAATTATCTATTTGATTGTAAAACTGATCATATACACTTCAATAAAACGATTAAGAATTCAATCTTTTTATCAATTTATTTGTGCTTCGTGTTTCTCTGATTAGAATTCATATTAATCAACAGCATGTCATAAACAACGTATAAACAATATATCAAGCAATAGCAGAAGTAGTTACCCTTACTGGAAGTTTGGAATAGTATTGCAAAATTTCCATGACGTCTGCTCTTTACATCTCAATAACCAGACTGCTCTAGAATAAGTACCAAAATCCTAGAATAAGAACCAATCAAAGTATATGTCTATTAGAGCAGTACAAAACAAATTGTGTATATGATCTGTTCATCTGTTCATGTTAAATGAGTTCCGATCCTGTACTTTAGATCTTGGAGAGAATTTCATTCTGGCTTTCGTGGGTCATAGTTCTAGCTTTGAATTGCTAAACTGGCTGAACATGATGGCCAAGTCCATACCCTGCACCATAGTAGGCACAACTGTTTCGTACGGGCACTGCTTCGAAAATCCAACCTTCCCAGATTTGTGTACTTTCTTTATGCATTTCTTGAACTTCTCATGGCATTTTACATCGTGAACACCTGAAAAACCAATATATATTGTCAAACAAACATGCTATTGCACTATCATTTAAAAGAAAGAAGTTTTGAACAAGTTTGTACTTCTAGGGAGATAACAAGCGATCAACAGTTCTTGAGTAAGCAACTGATAGGAAGGCGGAAAATAAATCATTCAATTCACAATATCAAAGTTGTCGTGTTGATTCTGGTGCAATAGTTAACACAACTCCAAGAAAATAAGAGGTATTCTGACTTTCAGCATTTCTGGCAGACCTATCCCTAAAGTTGATAAAACTATCTGTTATTTACATCATCAAGTTGTCTTTGTTTGCTAATTTCTTTACCTGATAGTTAAGAACTCTAAGAAAAGAGAATGTTTATGACCAAGTACTGACATACACCAAAACCAGATAACCAAACACACCCATTGAGCCCCCAAGTTTAAACTATCTGTTCTTCACACTGGTCCAGACCTGTTAGCTAAGAACTCAACTCTTGGTGCCTATGGAGTTACATTTACCTATATAGTTTTGGCAAAATAAAGCCAGAACCCCATCCGCTACAACAAGAACACAAGTGACTGGTACATCTTTGAGTGTGGAGATCTGAAAGTCACCGATCTATTTTACCTCAACTGAAGGCCGGTGAAACTAGACAATTGTTAACTCTGAATCTACTACTCAAATGTTCATGCATTTAGCACTACCTCATTGGCATTCACATATTACCAAAAGCCAGCATCTCTAACTTGAACAGATATCAACATTGCTACCCAATTCACTCCTACTCTCTAACTATCAAAAGGTCCATTCTTTCTCCCAACATTGCTATTTCGGCATTTCATAATCTACCTTAACTCTAAAGCCAATGCAGAATAATCGAAACAAGCACATAACCAAAACACAAAAAATCATATCTCCAATCCAAATCACCATCAAAATGTTCACTAAATGATGAAAGGCAGTATTACCTGTATTGCCAACACAGTCATCATGAATCTTGCAGCAAGCATCAACATCATCACACGGCTTCTCTCCAGGGCAGCCGGTCCACCCTACTCCGCAGTACTTCCCGTACCGAATCCCAACCGCTTTCATTATCAAAAACAACCACTACTGAATAATTCATATCTAATCAACTATAAATCACACAAGGAAATAAATTTCAGAAATTCAAAACGCGTCGGAGGGCTTACAATTGCAGTTCTCCGCTGCGCAGGTTCGGCTGCAAAGCTCCTGAAAATTCCATAATCCTCATTTTTAGTTTCTAATTAATCAAAAATAAAATAAAAACGGAGCTCCGATAAGATTTCTGACGTTGAATGCTTGTTCTTCTCTTCACATTTTACCTCGGAATTGTTGTTGGAGCAGTGGGCGACGGAGGCGAGGAGGATGAAGGAGACGGCGAATGCGGCGGCGACACGCGTCGTCACGGCGGGAGCTCCCAACATTCTCGGTTGCACGAGATTCAAGTGGCTTCGTCGTCGTCGTCTCTATCGTTTTCTTGTTTGATAATTCACAGTTTGCTTTGCGCTCCGGCTCTCCTCTTTCATTGGACAGAATGACGCAGCTTGATATTACGAAAATACCCTTAGTTGGATTTGCCAATAGGATACCGAACAATAAATCTAAAAGTACCTTATAAAATTAAAATAACGCTTTTTTTTCTTGGTCGATAATTAAAATAAAAATAACCTATATAAGAGATTTATGTTCAATTATCTTTATATGCAAATTTAATGGTGAAGAGAATTATTTAAGTAGAATTGTTTTGTTCTTAACTTTTAGACGTGAATCTAATAGTGATTAACTGTGAATCACTTGACTAGATGAACATGACTGATACGTTGACATAATACAAAAGTTTATCGGCAAGATTTAGTCGGGAAGTTTCTTTATTTAGGGATAGTGCTTGTATGATCGTGATTCATGAGTATATTACAATGCGATTTAAGGTGTTCTTCATGGCCGTGGAGGGAAAGAGAAGGCAATGTCTACATTTCCGAAAGAGATTCTAGCCATTGGCTTCAGTTTCTTTCATGATTCCATGATCCATTGAAAAAGATACTTCACAAGGGCAAATCCACACCTCATATGAACAGATTTGTACTCGGTACAAGAATCCATTTTAGCCATTTTGGATTCTGGTATCATTGGTCCAGAATCTCAAACATCCAATCAAACCACATTCATGATCTGAGTATCATTTGGGAAGTTAAACTGCAATAAGATGGAAGCTATCAACCAATAATTGCAGTATAATCATCATTAATGAGCAATGGCAATTGCTTCCATGAGAAATAACAGATGAACTCCATCCATGTTGCTTTCAATTACATTGATTATTAAGGCTGTCAAACTCGCATACCAACCTCTCAGCTTCAAAAATTTCTTTAGGAAAACAAAAATTGCAAGTGCGAGTACCAGAAGTTCTGAAGCAAATGAAAATAGAGGCTTACATATGAAATCCCTACAAACATTTTACCAAACGGTTGTTCTCAGACATAGTAACCGGTGAAAGTGAATCCCCTTCCTGCAATCTCACCAGCACAAAACCAGCAGAAGCATTCCAGCCCAAACAAAGCAGCAATTCCAGCATCTTCAACCTTCAAATCCTGCCTGTTCTTCCACATGCCCTTGACATAATCAAGTTCCTTCCGCAATGATTCTTTTCGACCCGGAAGACTGTAAAGATTAAACCGTCAGATAAAGAAGGAAATATGCAGTGTGTGTAGTTTCAATGTAAGTGCTAAATTCAATAATGAAGCGGCAACACAAATCATAAGAAAACACATCTAGGCTATTGCACATATCTTGGAAAAGTTGAATTCAAAGGAGCTAAGGTGTCAAATGCATTTTCAGTGATTGGTTTTCAGGCCAACAAATAAACAACACCTTGTTAAGTAACACACTACAGCATATGCTGTGAACAAATGAAATCAAGCAATTTTTTAACTAGTCAGAAGTTTTCTTTCTAAATCCTCATTCTACGAAACAAAATGACATGGTCAATACAGTAAGTTTCATAACCAACAGAACCACCAAGTATGTAAAGCCTTGAGCAAGCACTTGTTACCAGCAAGAAAAGGAGTGGAGAAAAAGGTTATTTGATCAACCCCTTTACAACACGAGTACAAAGTAAATAGAGGCTATACAAACAAGAAACATAATCGACCTTACTTTTCAACTATATGAGATCACTGACTTTCGCAACTATATGCAATTTGAAAGAAAAATGAACAAAATCTCTAGATATGCAACTAGCAGGTCCAGACAACATTTACATAGCATTTAAAGTTTAGAGCCTAAGACCAACATAGTAGTTCTGAAATCATCTAGTCCATCAAGTTATCATGCAGTATTGCATTTAAGCTCTATCGGTCATTATAAGGTGAGTCAACTTTCGAAACACTACCAGGCAGGTTCTGACATATGATGATTTTATCTCGTATACATAAATAGCAAAGCAAAGACCTTAAGCAAACTTAGTTGCAATTCGAAACTATCTTCAAAGTATCTAACCTAGCAAGTCTGGTGTAAAACAATTGCTTTGACAGCTCGCTGCATTTCTCCACAGTTGCTGGCTCCTGAATGTATTGCTTGTTCTTCTCCAACATTTCCTTGTAGTAGGTATTTCCATGCTTTGACACAAACTGAGTCGCTTGGCAAGCCTTCGACTGCAACTGACGCAACTTTGAAGCCATCGCCGCCATCGAATGCCCAAGTCAATCCTACATTCACAACACAACCAATTAAAATCACACTAAAATTAACTAAAAACAACTTTCTTCACAAAAACCACACAATAATTTCATAAAATCAAATTGACCCTACTATAAATTCTCGCTCAATTAAAACGGCAGCAGACTTAAAACCACTAAGAAAATCAAAACCCTAGCTTTCTGGGTCAAAACCCCATCAAAACCTAGATTCGATTTCGAAATTAAAGAAAGCATCGACGAAACAGATCAGTAACAAAGCGGCGAGATCTAGGAAGAGCAAAAACCCTAAAGCTTTTGGGTAAATCAACAAGCGGCGAAATGAAGGAAGATAACGGAAATCGAGGAGGGGGTTTTACCTTCGTCGGAATCAAATGCAAAGGCGAAGAGGAGAGAGAAAGAGAGGGTGCGAAGCTCCTGCGCTGCGGTCTAATATGTGCGATGGGAGAGAGATAGAGAGGGGTTTTACACTTTGGGCATAAGTTACGGCAGTGGCAGTTTCGGGATTTTACAGATTGTTGTGGGGTTTTTCTGATTTTGTTTTCTTGAGCCCGAAGAGTATAGAAGGTGGGCCGGCCCAGTAAATGTGTTGGGCTAAAGTACGCAGCCTCAAAGAATAATACGCAAAGATGGTCAGGAATTTTATGAGGAAAAGTACTAAATCAAGCAATAAACCCTAAAAACGATCTGTCTAATCGACCAGTACATGGACTAGAAGAACTAGATGTCCTATTGCAAATGCAACATTGTTGAAGCAATTCTGAAAACTAACAACAAAACTAATGTCAACAAGTTATCCGGATAGACCTCTCTGGATAACTTGTCCACTTCCTCGCCAATCTGCAAGTCATGCAGATTGAGGTCCTCATTCCTACTGCGAGATCTTTTCTTACTCTCACAGCTTTGGTGTACTTCATGATGGATGATATGTCTTTCGCCGCAGTTGGGTCCTTAGGCCAGACCTGAATATCAATGTCATAGGAGCCATATATTGCAGCTAATAATGCAGACCTATATATAGCTGCAGACTATAGACCCTAATTACTAATTAAAAAGACTCTGCAGATTGTACAATCTGTAACAATCTGATATGATCTCTTCGTTTGTTTTTTGGATTTTTTTTTTTGTCTGGGCCCTTAGTTGAATACTCAATTTGAATTGATTCATGCAGATCATTGTATGGCACTCATCACTCCACGAACTGAAAGCTTTGCTCCTAGTTTCAAACATATATATATATATATATATATATATATATATATATATATATATATATAGTAGTAGTATAGT